>NC_134687.1:265258462-265560962 GCF_050947455.1 Rhinoderma darwinii
TGTTAGAGCACCCGACGCGCGTTTCGCCAGCATTCTGGCTTCTTCTAGGGGTGGGGGACCGCCATTGAACTGCCCTATAAATAGGGCAGAGAATGATTGACATCCAGGCCAGCCAATCATAGGTCAGGAAGAGAATGCAGGTCAAATTGAATGAATGAACAATTGAGTAAAGAGCAAAAAGTTGTAACTGCTCATATCAGGTTAGACACTTGAAAAATTACCAAGTATCAAATTGAAGATCAACTGGATCTTAATGGGCCAGAACAATTGCAAAAGAAGAAATATAAAGTAAATAAATAAATGAATTGATGTATATAAGAATTTTTGAATTTTATTATGAAAATGACCCACCCAATATGTACCACAAAAATATGTATTATGATATCTAAATTATTAAATTTAAACCTACATTTCAAAATATTTATGATTATTATTTTTCAAAAACTTTTCAAAAATCTTTCAAAAACCTTTCAAAAAAAAAAAAAAAAAAAATATTTTGTTTTTATACAAATTTTAATTTATCAGAGGGTCCCACGCACATTTGGAACTTGGTCAATTATCAGAGAAAACAACCGAACCCAAAGTTCTCATTCAGTCCAAATGGATTAACTGTATTGAAATTGAAGATCCATTCGCTTTCTTTTTTGAGCAGTGCCAGATCTAAATCTCCCCTTCTAATGCCCAACCGTATTTGGCATATAGCCCAGCCTTTGAGAGTGGTCCAATTCAAATTATGTTTAATTTTAAAGTGTCTGGCTATTGGGGTAGGGCAGAATGGTTTATTTCTCGACTGACAATCAGTAAGATTCTTGTCATAATTGATGATAGAGTTGATGTGTTCCCTGATACGGATGCGTAATTCTCTCACTGTTTTGCCAATGTATTTGAGGCCACAAGGGCATTCAAGACAATAGATCACACCTGGTGTGTCACACCTGATGTGGTCCCTGATGCTATGCCGGGTTCCATGTGCATCTATGAAGTCTCTTTTTTGTACCAAGATTCTACAGGCCCTGCACATTTTGCAAGGGTAAAATCCAGGGTTCGGGATGGTCTTGGTACTATTAGATCTTGAGAAATGGCTCCGTACTAACATGTTCGAAATTGTCTTGCCCTTTCTATATCCCAGAGACACTCTGTTTCCCAAAAGGTTCTTCAATGTGGGGTCACTGAGCAAAATATTCCAATGGCGGTTAAGGGCGTTATTCATTTCATCCCAATTCTGATGGAAATCTGTGATGAAACGTGGTTGTTCATGTCCCACATCTACCTTCACCTTTGGGACCAACAGCGTTTGACGCTCAGTTCTCAATGCCCAATTGTATGCCCTTTTGATACTTTTGTTAGAGTAATTTCTCACTGACAGTCTATATTTCAATTCAGCAGCCCTTGTTTTAAAGAGCTGAAAGGTTGAACAGTTCCGTCTAAGACGCAAAAATTCCCCTTTAGGGATCCCTTTGATAGTACTATTAGAATGAGCACTTGTGGCGTCCAGAAGGCTGTTAGTGGCCGTCTCCTTACGAAAGAGGTCTGTCTCAATGATTCCATGTTCGTTCACAAAGATCCTCACATCCAGAAAAGGGATTGAGTGTTGGTCGTAATTAGTAGTCAATTTTAAATTGAAATTGTTGGTGTTAAGAATTTTTACGAAGTTTTCCAGATCACTGGCGGGACCGTTCCAGATGAACATGATGTCATCAATGTAACGCCGCCACACATTGATGTTAGCTGTAAATTGATCCATTGAGGGACAGAAGACAAATGTTTCTTCCCACCAGCCAAGGTAGAGATTTGCGAAAGTTGGTGCTACTGCTGCTCCCATCGCCGTTCCGCGCACTTGTAAGTAAAAGCGTCCATCAAAAACAAAATAATTGTGTTTGAGGATGAACCTCAGTGCACGTAAGACGAAAGCCCTGCGTATCGGACTGTAATCATCCTTCCTTAAGAAGAATTCCACTGCGCTGCAACCTGTGTCGTGGTCAATACTGGTGTACAAGGACTCCACGTCACAGGTAGCCAGCCAGTCAGTCACCTCCAAGGTACTACCATCCAGATCGGACTAGATTCACGCTCGTCTGAATGAGCCCTAACTCTATCATTTATGATACTGTCTGCTGTGGCCATGTATCTAAGCCTACCATGAATGATACTGTATGCTGAGACAAGGCATCTAATTGTATCCAGCGGTGTAGCTATAGGAGCCTTATAGATATGCTATCTCCGATACGTATGTAAAAAAAAAATGTCTTGGGGCTTGTGCCCCTTAACTTTTAAGACCTTATCAATGCCCCTGATTTCCGTAATCGTATCGACCCTCAGAAAAAAGTAAAATTGTAATTTAGAGCCCACAGTGAACATTGTAAGAATTGCTTGTTTTTGGTCACCTTGTGTGCCAAAAAATGTAAAAAAAAGGTAATCAAAAAATTGCATGTACCCCAAAATGGTACCAATGAAAACTACAGATTGTACCGAGTGTTCCAAATCGGATAAGATTGGGCACCGTTTATCATTTAGACACTGCATTGTTATTTCATCTTGTTATACGCTAATGTATTCTGCACAGCTTACATATGCCCCCACATTATAAACTGAAATACCAGTAAAACCCTCAAACGAGATACCACAAAACAAAATCTGCGCTCCAAAAGCCAAATGGCGCTCCTTCCATTCTAAACCCAACAGCGTGCTCAAACAGCAGTTTACATCCCCATATATGGCAACGCCATTCCCAATAGAATCTGTTTAACATTTTGAGGGATTTGTCTTCATTCGCACAAACTGGGCACAACATATTGTGCACTAAAATGGCATATCAGTGGAAAATTGCAAATTCACTTTGCACTATCTGCTGCGCATTAACCCCTTTGTGAACCATGGAGTAATAACACGTTGTGGTTTTGGGGGTGATGTATGGAGTGGGCTTATGTGCTGAGCTGCTCCATATGCTGAGCTGCTACATATGCTGCGGGTGTCAGCTGTGTATTACAGCTGACACTCGGGACTAACGGACAGGAACAGCAATCGCGCTGTTAAGGAAGCCTGTAAAAATGAAAAATATACTGCAATACATTAGTATCGCAGTGTATTGTACCAGTGATCTAACGACTAGGCGGACTACTAAAGTATGTAAAAAAAAAAGTTTAAAGTTATTAGTATCGGTATCTCTGTGTCCATAAAACTCTGAACTATTACAATATATCATTATTTAACTCCGTAAAAAATAAAATAATTTAAAATGCCAAAATCGCTGTTTTTTGGTCACCTAGATAAAAAGTGATCAAAAACTTGTATGTACCAAGAAATGGTACCAATACAAACTGTAGCTAGTTTTGCATAAAATATACCCTCCCACCACTCTATTGACAAAAAAAATTAAAAAGTTATAGCTCTCGAAATGTGGTGAAACAAAACAATTATTTTTTTTAACAAATTTTACAAATAAAAAAAACTATGAACAAAACCTATATAAATTTGGTATCAACATAATCTTATTGAGACACAGAATAAAGTTAACTTCTCGTTTTTACCGCAAGGTGAAAGCCGTAAAAACGAAACCCAAAAAACAATGGAGAAATCACCGTCTTTTCCAATTTCAGCCCACAAAGAATTTATTTTTCGTTTCCCAGTACATTATGTTTTACTTTAAATGGTGTCAATAGAAATTACAGCTCCTCCCACAAAAAAATAAGCCCTCACACCACTCTATTGATGGGAAAAATAAGGTTATGTCTCATGGAAGGCGGGGAGTGAGAAAAGAAAATGAAAAAGCAAAACATGGATCAGTCCTAAAAGGGTCAATTAATTTCTTGTGGGGTATTGCCATAATCTGGAGAAAATTCTGTACAAATGTTTCCACTGTTTTGGTCCCTCCTGGGCGTTGCAAACGCAACACGGCACTAGAAACCATTCCAGCAAAATCTGCGTCCAAAAACCAAATGGGGCTCCTTCCATTTTGAGCCCTGCCGTGGGTCCAAACAGCAGTTTATTACCACATATGGGGTAATGCCGTAATCTGAAGAAATTTCTCTACAAATGTTGGAATTCTTTTTCTCCTTTATTCCTCCTAAAAAATTAAACATTTCTATGTTTTTTCAGAAAAAAAAAGTAGATTTGAATTTTCACAGCCTAACTCCAATAAATGTAGCAAAAAAACCTGTGGGTCAAAATGCTAACTACACCCTCAAGGAATTTATCTAGGGGTACAGTTTCTAAAATGAGGTCACTTTTGGGGGATTTCCACTGTTTTGGCACCACAAGACCTCTTAAAAACTGACATGGTGCCTAAAATACATTCTAAAAAAAAATGGCGGCCCCAAAATCCGCTATGCGCTCCTTTGCTTGTGAGGTCTGTGTTTCAGTCCATTAGGTCACTAGGGCCACATGTTAGAAATTTATTAAAGCTGAAGAATCTTGGCAATAAATATTGAGTTGCGTTTCTCTGGTAAAACCTTCTGTGTTACAGAGAAAAATGTATTACAAATTAATTTCGGCAAAAAAACTGAAATTTTGTACATTTCACCTCCACTTTGCTTTAACCTGTTCATGGCCAAACTAGAGGTAGAGTTTTTATTTATCAACCTGCGCAACTAAACCTCTGGCATATTTCTGGTACATTGATGACCTGCTGATAATCTGGACAGGCTCTGAACATGAACTGCTTTCTTTCCATAAAAACTTAAACAAGTTCCATCCTGCCATCAAGATCACTCTCAACTACTCTACATCTTAAATACATTTCCTGGACATTATCATATACGTGAGAAGCAATACCATACAAACCACAATCTACCATAAACCTACAGGCCGTCCAGCATATCTGAGATGGAACAGCTGTCATCCGAGACACAAAGAAATCCACCATCTACAGCCAGGCTCTGCGGCACATACGGATCTGTTCAGACATTGAAGACCGAAAACAACACCTGCTGTCACTGAGGAATACATTCCTACAACAGGGATACCATCCAAGGATTATAGATGATCAGATCTACAGAGCAACAAGAATTCCAAGGAGCAATCTTCTGGAGTACAAAAAGAAGGAAGACAAAAGCAGGGTGCCCCTAGTGGTCATATACAACCCACAAATGAACATCTTGAGGAAAATTGCTGCTGAAATCCAATACAATAAAGACAATAAACTGAAGGAAAGTTTCCCGGATTTACCCGTCCTTGCATACAAACAGCCACCAAAAGTGCCCTCTCATCACCATCAGAGACTTGCACCTTTCCTTGCAACAGTAGGAAATGCAAGACCTGTAGCAACATCTTGTCATCAAACACCATCCACATACCAAACACGCAACAGGACTATAAAATCACTGGCATGTTCTCCTGTACATCCTCCAATATAGTGTACATGATACTGTGTACAAGGTGCATCAATAAAGGAATCTACATTGGAGAAACCATACAAAAACTACAAACCAGGATGAATCTTCACAGACATACAATAAAAACAGGAGGTGGATACACCCGTGGGAAAACACTTCTCTGGACCTGATCACAGTTTGGCATATTTAAAGGTCCTAATTCTGAAGGGACATTTTCAAAACAGAGAAAAATTTGGGAATTCAAGCTGATGATAAAATTCCAGTCATTGACACAAGGCCTCAATCTAATACCTGAATTTATGAGCCACTACATGGACACGCGTCACATCCCCATCAGACTGACTCCAGATCCCTTATCTCCTAAGTCATCAGCCCTATAATCACTGTTTTATTGCCCCGGCTTGTCTTGATGATGTATCACCTCATGTACTAATTGTCTTTGTGTAAAATCTTAAATGTTGTGCTTTTTTTCATTCATTTGTCAACTTGCCTGACTATGGGGTCTTTGTGCTTTGAAAGCTTGCATATAGAACGTTTATGGTTAGCCAATAAAGGTATCATACCCACTATACTTTTGTCTTTTTTGACACAGAAGTATTTAACATTGCTTTAATTCCTGTGAAACTCCTAAAGGGTTAAGAAACTTTCTGAATGCTGCTTTGAATACTTTGAGGGGTGCAGTATTTAAAATATGGTAATTTATGGGGACTTTCTAATATATAAGGCCCTCAAAGCCACTGCAGAACTGAACTGATCCCTGAAAAAATAACCTTTAAACATTTTCTTGAAAATGTGAGAAATAGCTGCTAAAGTTCTAAGCCTTGTAACGTTCTAGAAAAATAAAGGACGTTAACCGTTAGTGACCACCCATTAGTGTTTCTACGGTGGCCACTAACGGGTTTTATTCCGATGCAGTGGCCTCTTTTACGGCGCTGCATCGTAATAAATAAATAGAGCAGGGAGCACTTAAATCTCCCTGCTCTCAGCTACCAGAGGTAGCTGAGAGCAGGGAGCAGACCTGCTCGAACGGGCGAGATCGATATCCATATCAATCCTGCTCGTTTAACCCCTCAGATGGGGCGCTCAATTGTGAGCGCCGCATCTTAGTGGTTTTGGAGGGAGAGGGCTACCTCTCACCCCACTGGCACCCTGCTATACGATCGCAGGGTGCCGGTTTCTTGAACGGAGAGGCAGTAATACACTGCAATACAGAAGTATTGCAGTCTATTATAAAAGCAATCAGCTGATTGCACAGTAGAGTCCCCTAGTGGGACTAAAAAAAAAGTTTAAAAAAGTTTAATTAAAGCTTAGAATAAATAAGTAAAAATCCACAGTACAAGAAAAATGAAAAAACAACTTTTTCCCCTTACAAAAAGGAGAAGTTACACATATTTGGTATCGCTGCGTCCGTAATAACCCCAACTATAAAGCTATTACATTATTTAACCCGCTTATTTAATGTTGTAAAAAATAAAATAAAAAAACATGCAAGAAATGCTGTTTTCTGCGCATCCTGCCTTAAAGAAATGTGATAAAAAGTCGCACGTACTCTAAAATGATACCAATAAAAACTACAAGTCGTCCCGGAAACAAAAAGGCCTCTTATGGCTGCATCGGTGGAAAAAATATAAAAGTTATGGCTCTTCAAATATGGAGACACAAATACAAATAATTTTGAAAAAAAGTGTTTTTACTGTGTAAAAGTAGTAAAACATAAAACTTTATAAATTCTGTATCATTGCATTCGTAACAACCTGCTGAACAAAGTTATTGTATTATTTATACCACATAGTAAACGGCATAAATGTAGAACGCAATAAAGTGTGGCAAAATTGTTTTTTTTTTATAAATAAATTATATGTACCCCAAAATGGTGCTATTAAAAAATACAACTTGTCCCACAAAAAACAAGACCTTATACAGCTGTGTCGACGCAAAAATAAAAAAGTTATAGCTCTTTGAATGAGACGATGGAAAAACGTAAAAAATAGCTTGGTCATTAAGGCCTAAAATAGGCTGGTCACTAAGTGGTTAAAAAAAATTATGCAAACATACTTATGGGAAATGTTAACTAGTAACTATTTTGTGTGGTGTTACTATCTGTCTCTCAAGCAGATATATTTAAATTTAGAAATTGTTGATTTTTGCCAATTTTCTCAATTTTGGTGTTTTTCTCAAATATAAATTTTTATCGACCAATTATTTTTCACTAACAAAGTACAATATGTCACAAGAAAACAATCTCAGAATCGCTTGGATAGGTAAAAGCATTTCAAACTTATTACTACATAAAGTAACAAATGTCAGAATTGAAAAAAATCGGCCATGCCACAAGGCCAACACAGGCAGCGTTCTAAGGGGTTAAGGGGAACTTTAACTACCCTGATATAATCTGGAAGGCAGAAACTTGCAGCTCCAGCAAAGGATACAATTACCTTTCACAACTAGAGTGGAACCAACAACAGGACCCAAGACATAGTTTTACCCAATAGACCCGACAGGATATCAAAAGTAGGGGATGGGAGTTACCTAAGTAAGTGACACGACAAAATAAATTTTGATTTATACTTTAACACTTTCCCGACCTATGACTAAGATGAACGCCATGGTCGGGTGCTTTTTCCCGCACTAGGACGTTCATTTTCGACATCAGTTCAAACTGTCAGTCTGTGTAAACAGTGACAAGACCACGCTTACAGCTGTCCCAGACAGCTGATCGGTTCTGTCAGATGACAGGGGACCAGCCATCACAGTCCCGGCCCTGCGATCGCTATGATTGGTCAGTGACTGACCAATCATAGTGCTAAATGTAGTGGAGGCAGGAGATGCCGGTATTCGGCTCTGATCTCCTCAGGCCTGCCAGTGGTATTGAAGAGATCAGAGCTGCGCTGATCCTTCTGCCAGCCACAAAAACACAAAAACTGTGCATTTAATCCCTACACTGCCTCCCCAGTGCCCCTGTGACCCTACCATTCCACATTATCTGTTTAATTTTTTTTTTTCTATAAAAAAAAAAATTATTTAGCAATTCGGTAGCGCCAGGCGTTACTGAGCAGAATTTTATTTTGTTTTTGTTATATAAAAAATATCTAAAACAATAATAATCTATATAATTGTTTAGTGTTATAGGTAGCGTTAGAGGTTGGGCGATAACTTGCGTTAGATAGGTGTAGTGCTAATTAGGTACCTTTTAGGGTCTCATATATTAGATTTAAAGCTAAGATAATGTACATTTACAGCTGAGGACGTGTTTGCGATCTGTTCTGATACAGACAGTGAGAAGCAGTTTTTGTCGTCATCATCCTCATCTAGCAGCGACAATGATGAGCCCCAAGCACAGCGGAGGAGTACTAGTGAAAATCAGCCCAGCACAAGTGCTAATGATCCTAATTGGCAGTCCGCCACCACGTTTATTCCCAAAAATTCCTGATTTCATATCTGCCACAGGAACTAATATTGACACCACGGGATATAAGGAGGGTGATTTTTTTTTTAATTCTTCTTTTCAGAAGATTTAATGAATCTAATAGTAGCTCAAACAAATTTAGTTGCAAACCAGTTTATGTCAAGTCACCCCGATTAATTTTATGCCAGGAAAATCAACTGGCAGGCAGCCGGTTGACAAAGCAGAAATGCTGAAATTTTTGGGACTACTACTGAACATAGGCGTTGTTAAAAAAAAAAACCTATCTAGTGGAGCACTATATACAGGGGTGGACTATCTGTACAGGGGGGCTATATACACGGGTGGGCTATCTGTGAAACACTATATACAGGGGTGGACTATATGTGGAGCACTATATACAGGGGTGGGCTATATCTACCGGGGGGCTATATACAGGGATGGGCTATATCTACATGGGGCTATATACAGGGGTGGGCTATCTGTGGAGCACTATATACAGGTGTGGGCTATATCTACAGGGGGCTATATACAGTGTTGGGCTATACATGGAGCACTATATACAGGGCTGGGCTATATCTACAGGGGGCTATATACAGGGGTGGGCTATCTGTAGAGCACTATATACAGGGGTGGGCTATATCTACAGGGGGCTATATACAGGGTTGGGCTATACGTGGAGCACTATATACAGGGCTGGGCTATATCTACACGTCCTATACTTGCCCGTGTTTCGCTCAGCACACACCCATTGAAGTCAATGGGTGCGTGCAAATCGCGCACGGCACACGGAAGCACTTCCGGGTGATGCGCGTGATTCGCGCTACGGTTGTTAAAGAAGTGAAGGGAAACATAAAAGCCCCTCCTTTACTGTTTCGTGATATAAAAACAGTGTCATGATGCCAGCTGTGCAAAAATCACGCAGCCACGCACCATATACAGATGCCACACTGAACTTTTGCGTGTGCAAAACGCAGCGTTTTTTCGCGCGCAAAACGTACACTCGTGTGAATCCGGCCTAACAGGTGGATTCTGCATTTCAGAGAAACGCAGGACCCATAGTCAGCGAAGACATCAGTCCCACTGACCTGATGAATTCGGGTTTTAGCACAAGATACAGCTTTTATATATCCAGCCAGTGGCGTAACTACCACAGTAGCAGCCGTAGCAGCTGCTACGGGGCCCGCGGCATGGGGGGGCCCGTGTCGCCCTGACAGGCACATTACATTATGTGCCAGGCCTGGAGGCACGGGCCCCCCCATGCCTAGTAGTAGCATCACAACACTAGCGTTACACTAGGCATCCGGGGGGGCCGGGGGCCCGGTGACAGCCGCGGGGGGAGGGTCCGGGGGCCCGGTGATATCCACTGCACACTGTGCACTCCACTGATAGTCCTCCACACACAGTGGAATAGGACGGCGATAGGTGGTAGGAGGAGCGCTCAGGCAGGGGAGAGGACGGGGGGCGGAGCTAAATGAACGACGCGAGACTTCGGGACAGTACAGTCAGGAGCCAGGACTGCCGGAGTACTAGCATCCCATTTGACGGGCGGAGGACAATCACAGGACGGGCGGAGGACAATCACAGGACGGGCGGAGAACGTGCAGACTGCAGAGGACAGGTACATCAAATTAAAAAGTTCATGGGAGAAGGGAAAAGTTTTTAGGTAGAAAAAACTGCCTCAATTCCTTCCGGAATTTTGAGGCATATTTTTAACACTTCCCGCGTTTTTCGTTGCATTCTTTGTGACGTTTTTCGGCCATCGGGCCGTGGGCAGAAAAACGCAGCAAAAAATGCATTTTCTGGCTGCCATTGTTGTCAATGGGAAGTCGGAGACAGAAACGCCCGAAGAAAGGGCATTAGGCTATGTTTACACTGAGTATTTTGACGAGTTTTTTGACGCGGAAACCGCGTCGCAAAACTCATCAAAAACGGCCCGAAAATGCCTCCCATTGATTTCAATGGGAGGCGTCGGCGTCTTTTTCCCGTGAGCAGTCTCACGGGAAAAAGAAGCGACATGCCCTATCTTCGGGCGTTTACACCTCTGACCTCCCATTGACTTCAATGGGAGGCAGAGAAAGCGTATTTCACAGTGTTTTATGCCTGCGGCGCTCAATGGCCACGGGCAAAAAACGCAGCGAAAATCGGCGTGCAGGCAGAGGAAAATCTGCCTCAATCTTCCAAACGGAATTTTGAGGCAGATATTCCTCCTGCAAAAAACTCAGTGTGAACATAGCCTAACACTTCTTTTTCCCGCAGGCGTTTTTTACTGCTCGCAGGAAAAATTTCATGGTTTTCAATGGGTGGCACTTTCCCCCTAACACCTATACTGAAACCTTAAGGTCCTGTTCACACAGAGTTTTTTGCAGTCAGATTTTCACATGCCTGCACGCCGTTTGCCGTGTTTTTTGCTGCGTTTTTTGGCTGCGGACATTGTGCGCCGCAGGCAAATTTCTCTGCCTCTTATTGTCAATGGGAGGTCAGAGACGTAAACGCACGAAGATAGGGGCAAGTCGCTTGTTCCCGTGAGCGGTTTTAGCGCTCGCTGGAAAAAACGCATCCGTTTCTGTCTCTTTTTTTACACGTTTTTCCGCGTCAAAAACCATGCTGAAAAACTCAGTGTGAATTCCCCCTAACACATATACTGATGCCTGCCCTCTGCCACGTTATATAACTTCAAACTTCACACACATTACATTAAAGAAAGGGGTCCTCTGGGCATTTTATATTGATGGCCCATCCTTAGGATAGACCATCACTATCAGATCGGTGGGGGTCCGTGATGGATGGGACCATAGCGTTCGTCTGACTTTTCCCAGTTAACAAGCACAACACCGTACACACACGGGGCGACTGTGCCTGGGATTGCATTCAAGTGAACGGGACTGAGCTGCAATCCCAGGCGCAGCTGCTACCGATGTGTACGGCGCTGTGCCTGGTAAACACTGAAGAGGCCAAGGCGACGAGTACTACGGCCCCTCCAAAAAGCAATATAAGAATATAGTTTTGCCCAGGGACAGACTGGGGCATATAATCAATCCTGGCATTTTAACCCCTTAACGCTCAGTGACGTACTATTTATGTAATGGAAACCGCCCTGTTCGCGATCCATGACGGAATAGTACGTCACGGGAGTAACGCCCGTTTCGGCCATCCTCCCGACACATACAGGAGCTGTGACAGCTGCTGTCTCGTACAGCATCTGCCGCAGCTCCTACAACAGGGACCGATCGCGGCTTTTTAGGGGTTAAGCTACAATCGCGGGCCTGCTACACGATAGCGACCGGCGATCGTGTCTATGGCAGCCGGACACCAAGCAATGGCGTCCGGCTATGCCATCGACGGAAGCCTAGTGGGTCCTGACAAAGTCAGGACCCACTATGTTTGCTGTCAGTGAGTAGCTGACAGCTCTAATACACTGCACTACGCATGTAGTGCAGTGTATTAGAATAGCGATCAGGGCCTCCTGCCCTCAAGTCCCCTAATGGGACAAAGTAATAAAGTTAAAAAAAAGTTAAAAAAAGATGTGTAAAAATAAGAAAATAAAAGTTTTAGAAGTAATAAAAGTAAAAATCACCCCTTTTCCCTTATCAGTCCTTTATTATTAATAAAAATATATAAACAAACAAATAAACTATACATAATTGGTATTGCCGCGTCCGTAACGGCCTGAACTACAAAATTATTTCGTTATTTATCCCACGCGGTGAACACCGTAAAATAAAATAATAATAAACCGTACCAGAATCACAATTGTTTGGTCACTTCACCTCCCAAAAAATGGAATAAAAAGAGATCAAAAAGTCGCATGTACCTAAAAATGGTACTGATGGAAACTACAGTTTGTTACGCAAAAAATAAGTCCTCGCACGGCTTTATTGATGGAAAAATAAAAAAGTTATGGCTCTTAGAATAAGGTAACACAAAAAGTAAAGGATTTTTTACAAAACGTATTTTATTGTGCAAACGCCATAAGACATAAAAAAAAGCTATAAACATATGGTATCGCAGTAATCGTATCGCCCCGCAGAATAAAGTGAATATGTCATTTATAGCGCACGGTGAACACTGTAAAAAAATAGAATAAAAAAACAATAGTAGAATTGCTGTTTTTTAGTCACCACGCCACTTAAAAATAGAATAAAACTGATTAAAAAGTTGCATGCACCCCATGAAAACTACAATTAATTCCTCAAGGTGTCTAGTTTCCAAAACGGGGTCACTTTTGGGGAGTTTCCGCTGTTTTGGCAGCACAAGACCTCTTCAAACCGGACATGGTGCCTAATAAAAAGGAGGGCTCAAAATCCACTAGGTGCTCCTTTGCTTCGGAGGCCGGTGCTTCAGTCCATTACCACACTAGGGCCACATGTGGGATATTTCTCAAAACTGCAGAATCTGGGCAATAAGTATTAAGTTGCGTTTCTCTGGTAAAACCTTTTGTGTTATAAAAAAAATGGTATAAAAAATGTAAATTTCACCTCTACTTTGCTCTAAATTCCCGTGAAACACCTAAGGGTTCATAAACTTTCTAAATGCTGTTGTGAATACTTTGAGGGGTCTAGTTTCTAAAATGGGGTGTGTCATAGGGGTTTCTAATATATAGGCCCCTCAAAGCAACTTCAGAACTGAACTGGAACCTAAAAAAATAAATAAATTAGGCAATACTTCGCTTCTTACATTATACTGATAATGAGCCGTGCCCACCCCGAGATGACCCCAGTTTTGACAGTTTGTATAAATGGAAACCCTTATTTGACTGTTTCATTGCCGAGTTTTCCCAAGCATACACCCCCGAGAATTGTATTTCTATTGATGAGTACTTAGTAGATTTTAAAGGGAGGGTTCAATTCGGCCAGGTAAGAGGGCAAGGTATGGCGTGAAGATGTATAAGCTGTGCGCGAGTGCATCAGGCTATACCTACAAATTTAGGATATATGAAGGGAAGGACACCAGTACTCAGCCCCCAGAATGCCCCCTCCCCCCTTACTGGGAGTTAATGCAAAAATTGTGTGGGATTTGGTGCACCCACTGCTGGACCAGGGTTACCACCTCTACCTGGATAATTTTTATACCAGCGTCCCACTCTTCAACTGCCTCGCTTCCAGAAGTCCTGCAGCACTGCTAGAAGAAATCTGAGAGGGCTCCCTAAGACTGTGCTTGGGCAAACACTCAGAAGGCGTGAGTGCAGGGCACAATCTAGCAGCAACATATTGTGTGTCACGTACAAGGACAAGAGAAATGCCACACCAGTACCCATGTACCTGTACGAGGTACTAGTACAGAGATCCCCAAACCAGACTGCATCCTGGACTACAATAGGTGCATGTGAGGGGTGGCCTTGTCAGATCAAGCCCTGAAGCCCTACAGCGCCATGCGGTGTGGTATAAGAAGCTGGCCGGGCACATCATACAGATGGCATTGTACAATGCGTACGTGCTACGTCGATGTTCAGGCCAGACGGGAACTTTCCTCGAATTTCAAGTGGTGGTTATCAAGAAACAAATTTTTAGGGACCAAGAAGGGGGGCACCCAGTACTTCTGGAAGCGAGGCCACACGCATCGTACAAGGGCAACACTTTCCAGGAGAAGTTCCCCAAACTGGCAAGAAAGGAAAAAGTCTGCTATAAGAGGGGGATAAGGAAGGACACAATATATCAATGCAACACGTGTCCCGAAAAACTAAGGCTCCGTATGAAAGAGTGCTTCAAAATGTATCATACATCCCTTGATTTTTAATTTACCCCAGTTTTACTTACCCTGATGCATTCCGCACATCTTATACCCCTCATCTTTTCCTTCTGAGCCCTGCTGTGTGCCTAGGCAGCTGATAACAGCCACATGTAGGGTATTGACGTACCCGTGAGAACCCACATTACAGTTTATGGGGTTTATGTCTCCGGTCAAAATGCTCACTACACCTCTAGATGAATGCCTCAAGGGTGTAGTTTTTAAAACGGGGTCACTTCTTGGGGGTTTCAACTGTACTGGTACCTCAGGGGCTTCTGCATACATGACTTCGCACCAAAAAGTCCCCAGTAGGCCAAATGGTGGTCCTTTCTTTCTGAGCCCTCCCATGGGCCCAAACGGCAGTTTATCACCACAAATGGGGTATTGCTGCACTCAGGACAAATTGGGCAATAAAATGGAGTATTTTATTTCTTGTGAAAATAAGAAATTTTGAGCTAAAACAACATATTATTGGAAAAAATATATATTTTTTAAATTCCCAGCCCAATTCAAACTATGGGGTCTAAATAGTCACATTACCCATAAATGAATTATTTGAAGGGTGTAGTTTCCAAAATGGGGTCACTTCTGGTGGGTTTCCATTGCTTTGATACTTCTGGGGCTCTGCAAATGCGACATGGCACCCGAAAACCAATCCAGCAAAATCTGGACTCCAACAAACACGAAGCGCTCCTTTCCTTCTGAGCCCTCCCATTGGCCCAAACGGCAGTTTATCACCACAAATGGGGTATTGCCGCACTCAGGACAAATTGGGCAACAAAATAGGATATTTTGTTCCCTGTGAAAATAGGACATTTTGATCACAAATTGCATCTTATTGGAAAAAATGAAATGAAAAAACTGTGTGGTCAAAATGGTAACAACAACCATAAATGAATTCCTTGAGGGGTGCAGTTTTCAAAATGGGGTCACTATTGTGGGATTCCTATGGTTTTGGCACCTCAACACCTCTTCAAACCTGGCATGCTGCCTAAAATATATTCTAGTAAAAAAGAGGCCTCAAAATGCACTAGGTGCTTCTTTGCTTCTGGGGCCGGTGTTTTAGTCCACGAGCGCACTAGAGACACGTGGGACATTTCTAAAAACTGCAGAATCTGGACAATACATATTTAGTAGTGTTTCTCTGGTAAAACCTTCTGTGTTACACAAAAAAAATTGAATAAAATTGAAATTCAGCAAGAAAAATTAAATTTGCAAATTTCACCTCCAATTTGCTTTAATTCCTGTGAAATGCCTGAAGGGTTAAAAAACTTTCTAAATGCTGTTTTGAATACTTTGAGGGGTCTAGTTTTTAAAATGGGGTGTTTTATCGGGGTTTCTAATACATAGGCCCCTCAAAGCCACTTCAGAACTGAACAGGTACCTTAAAAGAAAGGCTTTTGAAATTTTCTTAAAAAAAAGAGAAATTGCTGTTTATGTTCTAAGCCTTGTAACGTCCAAGAAAAATAAAATAATGTTCAAAAAACGATGCCAATCTAAAGTAGACATATGGGAAATGTGAACTAGTAACTATTTTGGGTGGTATAACCATCTGGTTTACAAGCAGATGCATTTAAATTCTGAAAAATGCTATTTTTTCTAAATTTTCTCTAAATTTTGCAATTTTTCACTACTAAACACTGAATATATCGACCAAATTTTACAACGAACATGAAGCCCAAAGTGTCACGAGAAAACAATCTCAGAATCACTAGGATAAGTTTAAGCTTCCCAACGTTATTACCACATAAAGTGAAATATGTCTGATTTAAAAAATGGGCTCTGAGCCTTAAGGCCCAAACTAGGCTGCGTCCTTAAAGAGGCTCTGTCACCAGATTTTGCAACCCCTATCTGCTATTGCAGCAGATAGGCGCTGCAATGTAGATTACAGTAATGTTTTTATTTTTAAAAAACGAGCATTTTTGGCCAAGTTATGACCATTTTTGTATTTATGTAAATGAGGCTTGCAAAAGTCCAAGTAGGCGTGTTTTAAAGTAAAAGTCCAAGTGGGCGTGTATTATGTGCGTACATTGAGGCGTTTTTACTACTTTTACTAGCTGGGCGTTCTGACGAGAAGTATCATCCACTTCTCTTCAGAACGCCCAGCTTCTGGCAGTGCAGATGTGACGTCACTCACAGGTCCTGCATCGTGTCGGACGAGCGAGGACACATCGGCACCAGAGGCTACAGTTGATTCTGCAGCAGCATCGGCGTTTGCAGGTAAATCGATGTAGCTACTTACCTGCATACGCTGATGCTGCTGCAGAATCAACTGTAGCCTCTTGTGCCGATGTGGCCGACACGATGCAGGACCTGGGGCAGGAAGTGAGTGACGTCACAGCGTGATCTCTCGAGATCACGCTGTGTCTGCACTGCCAGAAGCTGGGCGTTCTGAAGAGAAGTAGTAAAAACGCCCCGATGTACGCACATAATACACGCCCACTTGGACTTTTACTTTTAAACACGCCCACTTGGACTTTTGCAAGCCTCATTTGCATAAATACAAAAATGGTCATAACTTGGCCAAAAATGCTCGTTTTTTAAAAATAAAAACGTTACTGTAATCTACATTGCAGCGCCTATCTGCTGCAATAGCAGATAGGGGTTGCAAAATCTGGTGACAGAGCCTCTTTAAGGGTATGTGCACACGATGAGAGGCTTTTACGTCTGAAAAGACAGACTGTTTTCAGGAGAAAACAGCTGCCTCGTTTCAGCCGTAAATGCTCCTCCTCGCATTTTGCAAGGCTTCTCTGACAGCCGTAAATTTTGAGCTGTGCTTCATTGAGTTCAATGAAGAACGGCTCAAGTTACGTCTGAAAGAAGTGTCCTGCACTTCTTTTGACGAGGCTGTATTTTTTACGCGTCGTCGTTTGACAGCTGTAAATGACAGGTTGTCTGCAGAGTACGTCGGCAAACCTATTCAAATGAATGGGCAGATGTTTGCCGACGTATTGTAGCCCTATTTTCAGACGTAAAACGAGGCATAAAACGCCTCGTTCACGTCTGAAAATAGGTCGTGTGAACCCAGCCTAAGGGGTTAAAGCACAGAGACCCACCTACTGTTCCTGCAATATGTT
Organism: Rhinoderma darwinii; assembly: GCF_050947455.1. NCBI lineage: Eukaryota > Metazoa > Chordata > Amphibia > Anura > Rhinodermatidae > Rhinoderma > Rhinoderma darwinii. The sequence continues at coordinate 265,276,000 of NC_134687.1, forward strand.
TGTGGGTATACCCTCCAGATATTCAAAAACATTGTACATTGTTTCATGAAATTCTGCCATCCTTGCTGTGCTATTCAGATATTTTATAAATCAATATATCCCTCAAAACTGGTAAATGGGAGCACCATTGGCTGAATGTATATACTAGTCACAACTCTCATACAGGAACAGTGTCTGATTATTCGCTATAAAATGTTTAAGCAACACAGAAGGAGAACAGGAGGAATGAGACCTGATGGTGATGAATACCTGGAAATTAACTCTCCACAATCCTATTTTAATTTCTAGTAATAGAATATTGCAGAAATTTAGAATTTACAGATGTAGCCATCTTTATCTTGACTTTTAACGCATTAAAATACACAGTGGCAGGATCCTTTATCTTGACTGTTTCAATGACATTTGATGTGTGATAACTTGCTGCAGCGTGATATCAGAATCACAATAAAGATGGCTACATCCGTATGTGAACAATGAATATAATACATCATACACCACCAGGATATATAACTTGTCCATATTTTATTTATTTATTATTTGGCAGTAAGAATAAATTAGATATTATTTAATTATTAGGTGGATGAATTTAATGTTTTAGTGATTCTTACTGCCCAAATGATCATATTATTTAGAATGGCGCTATATACTGTACACAAATATATATATGTATATATATATATATATATATATATATATATATATAATGCCACCATGCATAATGCCACCATATATACTGTACACATGAATAAATACAATGTACACTTTAATAACCTGGGACACATGTGCCACTCAATCCTGGAACACATGCCGCAAACCCGCTACTCAAACCTAGGATGTTGACTTACAATGGGGCTTATCAGGCTAGGGCATGGTGTCCCTTATTACGACGTGAAAATAATGCAACATGTTGCACTATTTTTCCCATCAAATCTGAAAAAAACTGCGACAGCGTCTCTAAAGCAGATAAGAATAGAAATCAACTTCTCTGCAGCTACTGGGGGGAGGTGGTATTGGTTTGCCTTCTCTCTTTCTCTTATTAAATGAGGTATGTAAATATTTGCTGATGCGCTCCACCCCCACGGAGCAAACGCTGAAGTAAGCAATGCTGGGCTGGTGCACGGGCTCTATTCTTCTGGGGAGAGGAAGCCCTACCTCCTCTCTGCCACTTGACTGCTGCTCGATTATACAGAGGCAGCCAACATCATTCCTCTTCTCCCTTGCAATCTTCCTAGTGTATGATTAAGAGCTGCATACACATAAGCTTGATCAGACACCCACAGTATGCTTTAGTCCGCAGCTATAATTAAAAAGAACTGTGTGGGTGGCAGCGAACCAGCCCACTGTGCACCAGCACATCTGGCAATTGCCAGAAGCGCTGGATAGCCAGTCCGGCCCTAGTTTTGGAGATGCAAATCATTAGTCAGACTATAAATGGAATATTGTGTATAATTTTGTGCACCTGTGAAGGACATAGCTGAATTTAGAGTGGGTGTAAAGGAGGGCAACTAAGGTAATTAAGGAAATGGGTGCATTTCAGTATCATGAAATGTTATCAAACTAAGGGTATGTTCACACGAGGGCGTCCGTAACGGCTGAAATTACGGGGATGTTTCAGCCTGAAAACATCCCCGTAATTTCAGCCGTAACGGCATGTGCAGGCGCTTGAACGCCGCGTCCATTACGGACGTAATTGGTGCTGCTATTCATTGAAGTCAATGAATAACGGCTCCATTTACGGCCAAAGAAGTGACAGGTCACTTCTTTGACGCGGGCGTCTATTTACGCGCCGTCATTTGACAGCGGCGCGTAAATTACGCCTCGTGTGAACAGACAGACGTCTGCCCATTGCTTTCAATGGGCAGATGTTTGTCAGCGCTATTGAGGCGCTATTTTCAGACGTAATTCGGGGCAAAAACGCCCGAATTGCGTCCGTAAATAGGCCGTGTGAACATACCCTTAGGGTTATTCAGTTAAAAAAAATGGCAGGGAGGGGGTTTAATGCACAATAATATAAATGGACAGTATAGATGTTGTAATTGTTTGTATCTTGAGCAACTTTAAGGAAGGCCTGGTTGCCTTTCTTGAAAAATATTATATTACAATTTATGAGTACTAAATTCTGAAGATGGGACGTTGATCCAGAGATTTATTCTGAGTGCCATATTGGGAGTGAGTGAAAATGTTTTCCTCTAATGTTGCAATTAGCATAAAGATGTGCAATGATTTGAGATCATCTCTATAATGAAATGCATAGACGGTGCAGTAGAAGATTTCCAATGTTTGGCAATTTAGTTTAGATGAGAGTAATACATGGCATACCAATGTTGTAGTGTTCGTGGGATAGTTAGCTATATCATATGACAAAATCGTCATTGCTGGACGTGCCTAAAACAGGGGTCAGCAACCTTAGGCACGCCAGCTGTTGTGAAACTACAATTCCCAGCATGCCCTAACAGCCTTTGGCTGCTGGCATGCTGGGAGTTGTAGTTTAACAGCTGTAGTGCCGAAGTTGCCGACCCCTGGCCTAAAAGTCGAGTTAGAAACATAAAACCAGCTTTTAAAAATGTAGTTCTAATTGGGTACTCCCAAAATATATGGTATAGAAAACCTGTGTGAACACATTGTTTTCAGGACAGATTAGAGGTTCCTGGGAACACCTGAACAGGTCTAGTACCACCTTTGCACGAATCTACTAAAGGTTTACCTTAAGATTGTAAAAAGTGACCACTTAAGGGTCCACCTTTAAAGGGAATATGTTGCCAGAAAAACATGTTTTTTTTTTTTTTTTTAGTTAAACAATTAGTGTATAGGTGATTAAACATTGTTCTACTTTTTTTTATTTTTTTCCACGAGTCAGGAAATATTATAAATTGGATTCAATTTATAATATTTCCCAGCACTGGTCACTAGATGGAGCAATTCCCAAAATTGCAGCATTGCATGTGGTAAAGCAACCACATTGCTTTATGCTGCAAAATTGGGAAAAAATCCCTCGCTCTAGTGAGCTCTCAGAATCCCCCCCTCCTTTATCCTGGCTAGTGCCGGGAGAAACGAGGGGTTTGAACGGTCTAACCTCCTACACTGTGTGTCGCCATTTTTTGAGCTAACACACAGTGTAGAATGTTTACATACACTAGTAAAACACACTGAAACACGCACATACATAGAAATCACTTACCTGCTCCAGTCGCCGCCGCTCCCTCCGGTCCGTCCGCTCCGTCTGCTGCCGCTGCTCCATGTGCACAAGTCCGGAAGCCGCGACCGGAAGTAGTAATCTTACTGCCCAGCCGCGACTTCCGGTCCACAGGAAAATGGCGCCGGACGGCGCGCATTTCAAATCGGACTGTGTGGGAGCTGCCGTATTCCATGTCTGTATGTGTCGTTAATCGACACATACAGAAATGGAAAAAAAAATGGCAGCCCCCATAGGGAAGAAAAAGTGTAAAAATAGAAAAAAGTAACACACAAATACACAAATAAATATAAACGTTTTTAATAAAACCCTAACATAAAACTGATATAAAATTTTTTTTTTGGGTGACACTGTTCCTTTAAGTGGTAGCCCACATCACCCACTTTAAAATCATATATATTTAGACAGAGTTATAGACCAGTTAAGGCACATTAACCTAGGTTTCAGGAAATTTGATAAGGAAGTTCCTAATCTATAGGTATTCATATTAGACCTTCTGCGGTATCTGATGTTAACAGATCTGAGTAGGGTTTAATGTGTGTTTGTACTAAAAGATCAGAGAAAGAGGTTAGATTGGCGCGGGGCCATTCGTCAGTTTTCATTTTAGGAATAAAAACATCTAAAACTTTGTGCGGGATAGAAATGGCTTTCCTTGAGTTTCAGGACTAAGCTTTATGTAATCAGAGAAGCCACGCTTGTATGGAGGCTCTAAGTGTAAGAAAGGCGGATAAGGGCGTTTCGAGTCCATTGCATAAACCAATTGAAATGACAGGCGAGAGCGTTCCGCCTTTGAGATGTTGTTCATTAGAGGGCAAACTGAAACCTAAAAAGTATGACCACCATGGACGAAGCTGTTTAACCCCTTCCCGACATTTGTCGTAAGTATACGTTATGGAAAGTCAGTGCTTTCAGTAAAATGTCGCATACGACATTGGGAAAACTGTTATAGAAAAAAATAATAGCGTTTTAAAGTAAAGATGGCTGCTGTTCATACCAGCAGGCCATCTGTACACGATGCCCAGGGTGGTGTCGCCTCCCCCCCCCCCCCCGCATTAGGGCAATTCAGACCGGCCAATTGCGGCCGTTTGTGGCTTTAGCCAATTACTGTGCCACAGGGCACAGTGGTATGGTGGTGATTGGTGCTGTCTAGGACAGCACCAATCCCTACCATGTAAAAAAAATGGCGGTGATGCAAACCGCCCCCCCCCCTTGATCGCCATGGTTGGTCGGTCTGCACCGACCGACCAAACGCAGCCATGGCGGTTGTTTGAAACACCCTACACCAGCCCTGCACACCTCATTCCGGTTAGGAACGGTGAGCAGAGCTGGTGTGACCGTCTGTGAGCTGATACTTACCGGTCCTGAGGCCTTCTGTGCTGTGATCCAGCTGTGATGTCTTCATCCGTCTGCTTCCTGCTGCTGTGTGATCATCATCATCATCATCATCATCTGTGCTACTGCTGATTTGAATTTTTTTTTTTTAGCAGCAGCACTAGTTTTGTCCCTAAATTTCTAATCCCTGTACCCCTCCCCCCTACTCCTCTTCCCCTTTTTATGTCCTGCGGCTGCTGAGTGCGGATCAGTGACCGCATTCACTGATCGCTCTGTGCGTTCAATTTTTGGCACAGGACTTTTTTGTTCTGTTTTCTGTGCCGTCCCCCTGTGTGCGTCCTGCAGCCACTGAGGCGCCAATCAGTGACCGCCATCACTGATCAGCATCTGTGATCATTTTTTTCACACAGTTTTTTTTTTTTTTGGTCTTTTTGTACCCATTGTACACACATTTTCAGTGTGTGCATCCTACGGCCGCTGAGCAATGATCAGTGACCGCCATCACTGATCAGCATTTGTGCTCAATTTTTGGCGCAGGTTTTTTTATTTTTTTTGCCTTTATTTTACTGCACCATCTTTTGTGTGCGCCCGCGGCTACTAAGTGCTGAATCTATAATCCGCCTCAGTGGTAATTTGTTGACGCGGGTTTTGGGCCTCCTTTTTTTATTTTTATAAAACTGTAAAACAGAGTAACGTTAGGGCGTTAGAGTAACGGACGCTTACTGACATTCGTTTTGTGAAAAAAATATATAGCAGAAATTCTAGCTATATATTTTTTCTACAGTCTTTTTTTAACTGAAGTTTGTTCACTAAATTTATTACAGTTTTTTTTTTTTTTACAGAATTAGGCCCTGTTCACACAGAGTATTTTGACAAGCTTTTTGGAGCGGAAACTGCACCGCAAAACTCGTCAAAAAACGGCCGAAAATGGCTCCCATTGAGTTCAATGGGAGGCGGGGGCGGTTTTCTCCCGCGAGCGGTAAAACCGCCTCGCGGGATAAAGAAGGGACATGCCTTGTCTTCATGCATTTACACTTCTGACCTCCCATTGACAATAATGGGAGGCAGAGAAAGCGTATTTCGCTGAGTTTTTTGCCCGTAGCACTCAATGGGCGCGAGCGAAAAACGCAGACATCCCAAACAGAATTTTGAGGCAGAATTTTCCTCCTGCAAAAAAAACGCCTCCACCTCCCATTGAAATCAATGGGATTCATTTTCACCCGTTTTTTGACGAGTTTTGCGGAGCTGTTTCCGTGCCAAAAAACTCATCAAACTCTGTGTGAACAGGGCCCCGGAGTTCATTTGTTAGTGTCAGGTAGTCAGGAATTTTTTACGGTTTTATATTGGACGTTCAGTAAATTTCTTTCTCCTAAATTTTTATCTTATTCTTTTCTTCTTTTCCTTCTCTTCCTTTTTTTTTTTCAATTTTCATATACACGTGTAAAAGCACAACACACACAACCACCTCTATAAAAATAAATTAAGTATTTCACGTGTTGAAGCACTATATAACCCCTTAATAAAAATGGCCCAATCATCCCAAAGGGTCTACTCAGCCGAGGAGGCATACGCCATCCTGGCCTCTTACACTGAATCGGCCAGCGAGGGAGAAGAGGAAATTGCCCCATTCCTCTTGACCTCCTCCTCCTCATCATCCTCATCCAGTGATGACGAACCCCCACAAAGGAACCCCAGGACATCATCTCAGGCAACCCCCCAAATGAGTGATACCATGTAGAACCCACCCCCTGAGAACTATGAACTTCACATTCCGAATTTCACAGGGAGCACAGAAATTCGCTTATACTGCAGGCCTCACAGAAATTGACTTTTTCAAGGTCTTTATACGCCCAGCAATTTTTAGCCCAAAACCCCACGTCATCATTTGCTAGGTGAACCGCCCATCTCCACAGCGGAGATGATGAAATTTTGGGGCCTTGTGCTACATATGGACTTAGTAAAAAAGGCAGAGATTAGGCAATGCTGGAGTACAGACATTTTATACAGCACCCCATTTAACCCCTTAATGACCGGGCCATTTTGCACGTTAATGACCAAGGATTATTTTTTGTTTTTTCATGGTCGCATTCCAAGAGTCGTAATTTTTTTTTTATTCCATCGACATAGCCGTATAAGGGCTTTTTTTTTTGCGGGACGAGTTGTATTTTGTAATTGTACCATTTTTAGATGCTTATAACATATTGATTAACTTTTATTAACTTTATTTTAGGAGAGTATTGAAAATAAGCAGCTATTCCAGCATTGATTTTCACGTTATAAATTTACGCCGTTTACTGTGCAGCGTAAATAACATGTTAACTTTATTCTATGGGTCGGCACGATTACGGGGATACCAAATATGTAAAGGTTTTATATGTTTTCCTACGTTTGCACAATAAAAAGCCTTTTAGAAAAAAATTACGTGTTTTTGCATCGCTGCATTCCAAGAGCCGTAACGTTTTTATTTTTCCGTCGATGTGGCCGTATGTGGGCTTGATTTTTGCGGGCCAATGTGTAGTTTTCATTAGTACTATTTTGGGGAACATAGGACTTATAGATTAATTTTTATTTAATTTTTTATGGGGGGAATGGGAGAAAAGAGCGAATTTTGCCGTTGTTTTTTGCGTTTTTTTTGGACGCCTTTCATCCGGCGGTTTAATTAATGTGTTAATTTTATTGTTCAAGTTGTTACGATCACAGGGATACCATATATGTGTATGTGTGATTTGTTTTGACACTTTTACTAAATAAAACCACTTTTTGGGCAAAAAAAGTCGTTTTATTTGATTTTCACTGGAATTTATTTATTTTTTTTCCAACCAACTTTATTTAACTGATTGACATTTTTTTTTTTGTCCCACCAGGGGACTTCACTATGCGATCTGCTGATCGCATATATAATGCTTTGGAATACTTAGTATACCAAAGCATTATTGCCTGTCAGTGTAAAACTGACAGGCAATATGTTAGGTCATGCCTCTGGCATCGCCTAACAGGCAGATGCTGAAGACAGACCTGGGGGTCTTTGTTAGACCCCCGCTGCCATGGAAACCCGACGGCGACCCGCGATTTCTTTGCGGGGGCGCCGATGGGGTGACAGAGGGAGCTCCCCCCCTCTGTCAAACACATTAGATGCCGCTGTCACTATTGACAGCGCCATTTAATGGGTTAAACTGCCGGAATCGGAGCGCGCTTCGATTCCGGCAGTTGCAGCAGGAGCCAGGCTGTGTATAACAGCCGTGCTCCTGCCACTGATCGCGTGGGTACAGTGACAGTACCCGCGCCATCACAGGACGGATATATCCGTCCTTCGGCGTTAAGAGTTTAATCGCATGGCAATGACTCAGACACGTTTTGAAATAATTCTGAAATTTTTGCATTATAATGATAATGCACAGTGCCTGCCCCGTGATGACCCCACATATGACCGCCTATTCAAAATCAGGCCAGTCATTGATCATTGCTGCACCAAATTTCAAGAAGCTTACACCCCCGAAAAGAACATTGCAATAGACGAGTCCCTTGTACATTTTAAGGGGAGACTAAAATTCTGCCAATACCTGCCAAGCAAGAGGGTGAGGTATGAAATTAAAATTTACAAGCTGTGCGAGAGTAGCTCAGGGTACTTAGAACAAATTAGCATAAAACTAAAAATAGTCATAACTCAAAAATAAACGTGTTTTTTTAAAAAAAACTGTTATCTACATTACACTGCCTATCAGATTAGGTAGGAGATAGGGGACTTATAAACGGGTGACAGAGCCTCTTTAAGAATCGTATTTAAGAAAAGTTTGGCACATAAATAACAGCAATGGTAAACAGAGAATCATTTATTTTGTAAACCAGAGAAAAATCTCCTCCATACATCAACCACAGACTTAACAAGTTGGAAATCCCCTTTGCCATTTCTGAGTCAGCCATAAAGTCTATCCGGAATTTCCTTTTGGGGCAATTTGTTTTTGAAAAGTGGGTCTCTTGCAGACACAATATGTTGATGCCTCCTATTTGTGTCATGAGGAACCGACACGTCATTAGCCCATATTGCATCCTTGCCTTGACCAGCGTCTTTCTTATTAAACCAATGAAAGGACAATCCTTTGCATCCCCGGTTTCTGCAAAAAGGAATTTTGCTGGGCCCAGTCATCCAGGAGTCAAATGCACTAGTGTACTCTTCTCCCGCTTCTATTAGTGGCCAGCCTGGCAACAAGATGTTCAGAATTATGCTTGCTTGCTCTCATTTGGGCTTGCTGGGTTAAGTGGCTTTTGTAACAAGTGGAGTTATTATACAGAGGAGTTAAAGTTCCTGTAAGTACTCTTCTTTACTTTTTGAATAGTTCACTGGTTTTTTTTCTAACTGGGATAATGGACAGCAAGATTGGAGATTTTCTTCAGTGCACAGTTTGACATATGTATTCATGACTGGAGCAGGAGTTCCAGGGTGAATACCTCAGTGGCAGATGTGAGCATATTGCTCACTTGGAAGCTCGCATTACAGATCTGGAGGAGCAAAATGCAACACTGAGGGCGATAGACATTGTTGAGCGGAGCATGCTGCTCACTGAGCTAGCTGTTAGTGGGGTAGACCTGGAGGGTGAAGACATGAGTCAGCAGGACCAGGCAAGTAGATGGGTTAATATAGTTATGGGCAGTAGAAATGGGTCCAAGAAAAGGAAGGTCAATCCGGTTTCTGGTATTCCAAACAAAATTGCCAAGTTGGGTGATGATGCGAGGATGTCAGTCTCAGAAATGGCAGCCCTAGTGGATACTGATCTCCCTAACAACTGGGAGTACAGCCCTTCTAGTAGTCGGCGGTAATGCAGGTAAGGCAAGACAATTAGTAGTATGGGATCCTATAATCCGGAAGATGGATAGAATAATTTGTCGCGATGACCGCCTCAACGGAGTGGTTTGCTATCTTCCTGGTGCTAGGGTTCGGCATGTGCTGGAACGGGAGGAGAAGTTACTGGGAGGGGCTGGTGGTGATACAGCTGTCGTGGTCCATGTGGGTACCAACGACAGAATACGTACGTGGAGGAGCCTTAAGAATAATTTTAAAGTACTAGGCTACAAACTGAAGGGAAGGACCTCCAAGGTAGTATCCTCAGGAATACTTCCTGTGCCATGCGCATCACAGGAAAGACAGCGGGAGCTAAGGGAGTTAAATGCATGGCTTAAGTCTTGGTGTAGAGGAAAAGGCTTTGGGTTCCTAGAACACTGGGCTGACTTTCATTGGAGTACAAACTGTATTCTGCAGATGATTTGCACCTAAATGGAAGGGGGTACGGTGTGCTGGGGATAGAATTCTAGCTGGGGTGGTAGAGTATTTCGACTAGGGCAGAGGAGGGAGGTGAATGTAAAAAATAAAGGGGCAGTTAGGTTAGAGAGGGGTTAGACTATATTGGTGGGGGGAGAAATAGACTGTGGGGAAAGGACTAGACAACAGTATAGTGAAAATAAAAATGGCCAAATGTCAAATAATCACATTTCTGATACCGAACTTGACAATTTGAAATGCAAGTTAGGCCGGATTCACACGAGCGTGTGCGTTTTGCGCGTGCAAAAAAACGCTGCGTTTTGCGTGTGCAAAAGGTCCATAAAAGTGTGTCATCACCATATGATGCGTGACTGAGTGATTTTCGCGCAGCCGCCATCATTATGACACTGTTTTTATGTTTGTAAATAGAAAAGCAAGTGGTGCTTTTCTGTTTTCATTCATAGTTTTGACTACTGTAGCGCAGGTCACACGCGGCACACGGAAGTGCGTCCGTGTGCCGTGCAAGGTTTTCAGGCACCCATTGACTTCAATGGGTGCGTGATGCACAAAAAAATGGGCAAATATAGGACATGTCGTGAGTTTTACGCAGCAGACATACGCTGCATGAAAATCACTAACAGTCTGAACGGCCCCATTGACTAACATAGGTCCGTGCGATGCGCGTGATTTTCACTGAAAACATGATTACAGTACGGGACAGTTGTCCTGCAGTGAGGCAGGGACTCCTAGCATCGTACATAACTATGATGCTAGGAGCCCGGCTCCCTGCAGTGTGTTCGGTCTGGGACTTGCGACCGAAATACGTTCAGTCCATTACGGACGTAACATGCTCGTGTGAACCCAGCCTAACTATGTATGTGTTTTATGTATCAATGTCAATTTTGCACTGTTTTCTTGGGACATGTAGTGCTTACATTTTGTGGTATATATGTATAGGTAACATATTTGTTACTTTTTTTTATAGCCGTGGAAAGACAGAAAAAAAAGAAAATTTTTTGATTTTTCATCATTTAAAATGTAACAGTTTGAAAATAAAAGTAATTGTATCATACAAATGTATTCAAATATATTTTTTCATTTATCCTGATCATAAGAACACCTGACTTGGAGGTGTAGGTTATTTATGTTTTTTACCAGAAATCTAGTATAAAACACAAGTGCCCCTTTTTTTCAATTGTGCACTAAAATGTACTAATTAATTTTTTTACACCATGGTATTAATGTATGGGTAATGGACTTGAAGTCCAATAAATAATGGTAAAAAAACATTGTGTTCTACCAACTAGACACTCTAAAGTCTATTTCTAGCGGTTCAATTTCTGTTTTAACCTTTCACACTTTTTACAGAATTTGTCCAAACTTGGGCCAAAAAAATGTAAATTGCATTTTTTTTACAAAAGTAGCACTTTTCTTAAGCAATTTCGAAAAACCATATGACAAATTGGTAAAAGTGACACCTTTCCACATTCTGCTATTTCTCCCGTGTACGGTGATACCCAATATGTGTGTCTAATCCATTATATGGACCCGTTATAGGGCATATCATAGAAGGTGTCCATTTTGGATTTGGAGGCCTTTTTACGCCAGAGCTGATTTTAAGGAACCACGCTATATTTGCCGTGGTACTGCAGGTCATTTTGACAAGTATAAATGTCCTGCTGGGGTATAGTTAGTATTTTTAATAGGTGGAAAGAAATTAAAAATAGGTTTTTCCAGAAAATACAGTATTGCTGCATTTTTGGTTCTCCCTACAAAAACAGTGTGAAAGTAAATGAGTTAATAATGTGGGTAATATCATGGTCTTTGCCTTCATAGATTCCAAAGGCGGATGTGTAGCCTGTACCGCTCTCACAGAGCTTGTAGATTTTAACCCCATATTTTGCTCTCTTTGAGGGGATGTAATGGCGGAATGAGAGCCTGCCTTTGTAACTCATCAGCGATTCATCCACGGCTAGGTTTTTTTCGGAGTTGTACAACGCCATAAATGACTCCTCCAAAATTTTTATCAGGGGCCTTCTTTTGTACAGGCGGTCACGGCCTGGATCACTACGGGGGGGGGGTGTCTGGTGATTGTCGTTAAAATGAAGGTAGCGCATTAGAACTTCATATCTGCTTCTGGTCATAACGGCTGGAAAAACAGGTGTGGCATGTGTAGGGCTTGTTGCCCAATATGACCGGATTGAGGGCTTTTTCACTAACCCCATGTTGAGGATGAGCCCCAATTTTTTTTTAAATTCGCCAGTATTTGTGGGGTGCCACTGCTTTGCATAGGAGTACGTTGGTTTTTCAGCAAAGAATTGGCGAGCATACAGATTGGTTTGGTTAACAACCAGCTCCAATGGTTCATCTGTAATGAATATTTTAAAAAAAATTGATGGCTGTAAAATTTTCCACATTAATATGTATCCCTGGTGTGGCAATAAATTCTGGGATATTAGGGGAAAATTACTTTTTGGGTACCCACTCAATATATTCTGGGGGAATAGAGTGGGCCGTGTTTTGTGGTATTTCTGCGGCATGGCCTGTGCTTGTGGACAGCGACACTTGAATTGCAGACAGCGTATCACTGTCGTCGCTATCACTGGTAGACAACATTTCTACCTCGGACACGGTTTCTGTATCGCATTCATCAGAGTCAGAAATTAACATGGAGTATGCCTCTTCCACTGAGAGCCTTCTATGGGCCATTGTAATTACACACACGTACAACAAAGACTGTAACCAGACGCACACAAATTGTATTATTTTTTCTTTACATATTTTTTTTCCCACAGACAAAAATACACGGACGTCACAAAAGGACACTTCACAAAAAACTGATGTCGAACAAGCACGTAGACTATAAAACTTTTTTTTTTACATATATTTTTTTTTTACTTTGTGTATTTTTTTTGTGAAAAAAAAAAAAAAAGACGTCACACACGTACGCTACACAAAACCCTGGGCTAACCCTAGACTAACCCTAGGCTAACCCTAGACTAAGCCTAGGCTAACCCTAGGCTAACCCTAGGCTAAACCTAGACTAAACCTAGGCTAACCCTAGGCTAAACCTAGGCTAAACCTAGACTAAACCTAGGCTTACCCTAGACTAAACCTAGGCTAACCCTAGACTAAACCTAGGCTAACCCTAGACTAAACCTAGGCTAACCCTAGGCTAAGCCTAGGCTAAACCTAGGCTAAACCTAGACTAAACCTAGGCTAACCCTAGACTAAACCTAGGCTAACCCTAGACTAAACCTAGGCTAACCCTAGACTAGAACCTAGGCTAACCCTAGACTAGAACCTAGGCTTACCCTAGACTAGAACCTAGGCTAACCCTAGACTAGAACCTAGGCTAACCGTAGACTAGAACCTAGGCTAACCCTAGACTAGAACCTAATCTAACCCTAGACTAGAACCTAGGCTAACCCTAGACTAGAACCTAGGCTAACCCTAGACTAGAACCTAGGCTAACCCTAGACTAGAACCTAGGCTAACCCTAGACTACAACCTAGGCTAACCCTAGACTAGAACCTAGGCTAACCCTAGACTAGAACCTAGGCTAACCCTAGACTTGAACCTAGGCTAACCCTAGAATAGAACCTAGGCTAACCCTAGAATAGAACCTAGGCTAACCCTAGAATAGAACCTAGGCTAACCCTAGAATAGAACCTAGGCTAAACCTAGAATAGAACCTAGGCTAACCCTAGAATAGAACCTAGGCTAACACTAGAATAGAACCTAGGCTAACCCTAGAATAGAACCTAGGCTAACCCTAGAATAGAACCTAGGCTAACCCTAGAATAGAACCTAGGCTAACCCTAGAATAGAACCTAGGCTAACCCTAGAATAGAACCTAGGCTAACTAACTCTAGAATAGAACCTAGAATAACCCTAGACTAACCCTAAGGGCACGTTCTCACGTGGCGGAATTGCTGTGGAATTCCGCTGCGGACAGTCCGTAGTGGAATTCTCCAGCGGCCGTTTTTTACATTTGTTTCTATACATTTTTAGGAAAGTTAGTTCAGACGTTGCGGGAAACACCTCTGCGGACCATAGGCTGCGGTGCGGAATTTTCTGTCCTCAGAATGCACCGTTTGTTGCGGAGAAGAAGCGGAATTTCACTGCGTATGCAATGCAAAAACTGAATTATGTGGCAAGTCTGCTGTGTTTTCTGCAACGTCTGAACTACCTGTCAAATATGCAAATGTTGGTGCAGATTCGTTGCGTAATTTCCCCGAATCTGCACCAACATTTGCAGCGGAATAACTCCACCACGTGTGAACGTGCCCTAAGGATAACCCTAGCCTAGGTATACAATTGAAGTTTATATATTAGATTTTTGTAATTTAGTCTCTTTGGTGTCACTGTAAAATTCTCTCTCTGTCTCTTCTCATGCAAAGTAACAAGTGTGAGGAGAGACAGAGAGACAGGTAGGAGAAACACTTCGTTTTTCATTTTGTCATCACTGTGAATGGTTTTCACAGTGATCACATGAACGGAAACCACTGTTATTGGTCTCCGATCATCACTCTGAAGCCAAGGCTGTTGCTAAGGCCTCATGCACACTTCCATCACCGTTTTATCGGCCGTTTTTGACGGATCCGTGTGTCCGTTTTTGTTTCCGCGTCCACTCCTTTTCCGTTCAGTGTTTCAGTTTGGCTTCCGTTTTTCCGTTTAAAAAACGTAAGGTAAACTTCATTTGAACTTCTCACATGTCCCAGTAAACACCCATAGAAAGGTTACAAGAAGTTTTTGGTGCTGTTTTCTGTAGCTTTCAGAGCATAGAGAACAGTTTGAGATTACCCTGCTTGGCTTGCTTTTTTTTTTTTTTTTTGTTTTCTTGGAGTGAAATGTGTGCATTTACTTATTTTGTGACGCTGGGCACTAGTTCCCTGCTGCCATCTGTGCGTCAAAAGCTTCTTGGCAAGTTCCTCCCACGCAGCGTCCTTTTTATAGCGGTCGTGGTAGCATTCTGCCCACATATCCCACAGTTCTGGGTGATCATGCACCAATGCTATGAGTCTCTCCACATCCATCTTCAGGAATGAATGTGTACTGTAGTCTGTGAGTCTGAACTTTGGCTCACCCAGCCGTTGCTTAGGCAACGGATCCATCAAAAACGGACGGCACACGGAAGCCTTCCGTGTGCCATCCATTTTTTTGACTGACCCATTGACTTATATGGGCCACACGGTCACTGAATCACTGACGAAAGTAGGACATGCTCTACTTTTGACGGAACGGAACAACGGATCCGTTTAAATAACTGAAGTGTGCATGGGCCCATTGAAATTAATGGGTTTAGGGTGCAATCAGTGACAAAAACGGATAGCACACTGCAGGAAAAGACTGAAGTGGGCATGAAGCCTAACAGCCTTAGCTTCAGAGGCAGATTACCCGATGACCGGGAAAACCACTCCGATGCGGCCTCCTCCCAAACCACTCAGATGTGGCGCTTGCTATTGAGCGCTGCATTTGAGGGGTTAAAACTGATCGGAGATCACTGCTAGTGGTCTCCGATCGTTGCCCTGAAGCCTGAGGCTGTTACCAGCAGCCCGGTCTTAAGCAGCACACCGCAAGATGCAGAGAAAGTTCTTCTGAAGTGCCAACGTGAAAAGCCCACACTTCAGAAGAACTACCCTGAACGGCCGACATAAAAACACTATACGCCGGTCGTTAAGGGGTTAAAATCTACTTTGTATAATTATAGTGTAAAATAGCCTATAGGTAAGTATAAACTACTAAAATTAAACACCACATGGCTTACGCCTCTTGTAAAAAGGGCAATATATGACAAAAAAAGGGCATTTGGAAAATACAAAATCGGAGGGTACAGCAGTAGCCTTTGTAAATGATAGAGCTTAATCAAATCTGCAAAAAGGTTATAAAAACAGCAAAAATAGAAAATGAAATTCAGGTGGCCAAGGATAGTAAAACAAATCCCAAAAATCTTCAAGTATCTAAATGCAAAAAAGTCAAGGTCTGAACATGTAGAACCCCTAAATAGTGGTAATGGGGAGTTGGTTACATGGGATCAAAAGAAGGCAGAGTTACTAAATTGGTTCTTTAGCTCTGAATATACAACAGAAGAAAGAGCAGCTGATTTAGCTGGTGCCAATGTTGTTAATACATCATTAATATACTGAATTGGCTGAATCCTCCTGGCGGTGAACGCAATTTCACATCGGCTGGTTGCACAAGCCACAGTCGTCACCGCACCTATTCCTGCTGTTCCTCCTGCTACACCTCCTGTCAGTACCAGTGCTGATTCCCTATGCTTCCTACCGCTACCTCCTCGGTATGATGGAGATACGAGGTCCTGCAGGGGATTTATGAATCCGTGCCAGATCCACTTCAGACTACATACCAAGGCCTTCTCCTCTGATGACGCATGGGTCGCCTTCATAATCTGTCTCTTTACTGGCAAAGCCCTGGCATGGACAAATCCCCTTTGGGAACATCAGAGAATCATGACCTGCAGTATTTTTTACGGACTATCCGTTCTATATTTGAAGAACCTGGGAGAGTTTCTTCTGCATCCTTACTGACCCTACACCAGCGAGACATCTCCATAGGCAAGTATGCCATTCAGTTCCATACCCTGGCTGTAGAACTAACCTGGGACAACGAGGCCTTGGTGGCTACATTCTGGCAGGGACTGTCTTCTGGGATTAAAGAGGAGCTTGCCGCTCGCAATCTGCCACCTACCCTGGACGATCTCATTCTACTAGCCACCCGAGTTGACATAAAGATCCGGGAGCGTTCCCAAGAGGTTCACAGGGAGAGAGGATTTTCTGGGCTGGCTTCTACTTTCCAGCAATCCCTACTGTCCTCTTCAGTTTTCCCACCAGAGGAGCCTATGCAGGTGGATCGGGTCAAATAGTTTACCCAGGAGAAACAACGCAGACACACTTCAGGACTTTATCTGTACTGCGGCCTCGGAGGCCATGTTGTGCGTTTGTGTCCCCAGAAGTCAGAGACTCCAGTGCCTAGGATTAGTTGGAGACACAACCCTAGGCGGAACGGCACTAAATAAAAAATTATCTTCCAAACTGACCATTTGTGACCATAGTGTCCGTCGAGAAGACCCACTGGGTTTCTGCCTATCTGTTCTCAGGATCTGCAGCAAACTTCATCCAGCAAGACCTAGTGGACCATCTCCAGTTGCCCACTGTTCCTCTGGAGACGTCTTTGGTTGTTGCCTCAGTGAATGGTCTTACTCTTCCTGATCCAATCGTGTCTGAGACCAAGCCACTGAAGCTCCAAGTCATACTGAACTGATTACCTTCCTAGTCTTGCCTAAAGCCAACAAACCGGTTCTACTGTGACTGCCTTGGCTCCGGCTGCATGCTCCTGTCCTAGATTGGAGTTCAGGAGAGGTTCTCCAATGGGGCCCCAAATTCCCCCACCGCTGCCTGTTACAGTTCCATCCCGTCAAGCCTTCTCTGCCTCAGTCATTAGCGGGATTGCCTAATAATTTTTCTCGATTTGAAGATGTCTTTAGCAAAAAGAAGGCTGAGATGCTTCCTCCATACCGGTCTTACGACTGTCCAATTGAACTGGTCCCAAATGCTTCTCTTCCCGATTGGACGGGTATATCCTCTCTCCTTGCCAGAGACTCAATCTATGTCGGCCTATATCAAGGAGAATCTGGAGAGGGGTTTCGTACGAAAGTCTTCCTCCCCGGCCAGGGCCGGGTTCTTCTATATAAGAAAGAAAGACAAATCTCTTCGACCCTGCAATGACTACCGTGGTCTCAACCAGATCACGGTCAAGAACAAATACCCTTTGCCACTAATATTCGAACTGTTTGACCTATACGAGGAGCCAGGATTTTTTCGAACCTAGACTTGCATGGGGCTTACAATTTTGATCCGAATCGGTCAGGGTGACGAGTGGAAGATGACATTTAACACCCGAGATGGGCACTACGAATATCTGGTGGTACCCTTCAGTCTATGTAATGCTCCCACGGTCTTCCAGGAATTTGGCAATGATATCTTCCGAGATCTCCTCTATGTCTGTGTTGTAGTCTATCTCGATGATATATTGATTTTCTCCTGAGATCCGACGACTCATCGGAGGCATGTCTGCCAGATTCTACTGCGATTAAGGGAAAATCGTATATATGCCAAGATGGAGGAGTGCGTCTTTGAAAATAATTCTCTGCCCTTCCTGGACTACATCTTCTCGGATCACGGTCTCAAGATGGATCCTGAGAAAGTAAAGTCTGTTCTGGAATGGCCAAGTCCTCAAGGCCTGAGGTCTATACAGTGTTTTTTATAATTGGCCAATTTCTACCTGTAGTTTATCCCAAACTTCTCATCACTGACTTCTCCCATCTTTACCCTTATCAAGAAGGGTGTGAACGCCAAGGTGTGGACTCCAAAAGGCAGAATCTCCATTTATTAGCCTCAAGAAATCCTTCACTTCAGCCTCGATCCTCCATCATCCTGACGTGTCTCGGCAGTTCTCATTGGAGGTGGATGCTTCTTCTGTTGGTGCAGGTGCATTTCTGTTCCAGAGGAGCTCCAAAGGAAAGGCAGTAGTATGTGGCTATTACTCGAGCCTTTTTTTTCCTCTGCAGAGCGCAACTACTCTATTGGAGATCAGGAGCTATTGGCCATCAATTTGGCTCTGAAGGAGTGGAGACATCTGCTACAGGGCGCAGCTCACTCTATCCTGATCTACACCGACCACAAGAACCTCACCGATCTCCATTCGGCTCAACGACTAAACCACCATCAAGCCTTGGTGGTCGCTGTTCTTCACCCGTTTCCAATTTGTGCTCCACTACCGTACTGCTGACAAGAATGTGAGGGCCGATGCCCTGTCCAGGTCATATGAGATGGATGACACAGTGGAATCCCTTCAAAGTATCAAAGACCCATCCTGCATAGTCTCTGCCAAAACTTTGAATGTTAGGGACATCCCTCCGGGGAGGACTTTTGTTCGGTTGGCAGACAGGAGAAGAATTATCCGCTGGGGACACAGCTCTAAACTGGCTGGGCACGCTGGGGTTCGTAAGACACGAGACCTGATTTTCTGACTTCATTTCTGGTGGCCCACACTACCCAAAGATGTTGTGGACTTTGTCTCTTCCTGCACAGTGTGTGCTTCTAACAAGGTTGATCACTCCAAGACTGCTGGCCTGCTCCAACTTCTGCCTGTACCCAATGTCCCCTGGCAGCACATTGCAATGTACTTTCTCACAGACCTTCCTTCCTCTTCAGGATGTAACACTGTCTGGGTGGTGGTGGACCGGTTCTCGAAGATAGCAAATTTTATCCCGCTGACCGGCCCACCTTCTGCTCCCCGGCTGGCGAGTCTCTTCATTCAGCACATCTTCCGCTTGGATGGCTTGCCGCTTCACATTGTGTCCGAACAGGGGGTTCAATTTACCAAAAAATTCTGGAGAGCCCTCTGTAAACTCCTGGATGTGAGAGAGGCTGAGAAAAAGTCCAATCACCCCCAGTCCAATGGGCAAGTCGAGAGGATTAAGCAGATCATGGAGAATTATCTCTGCCTCTTTATCTCCATGCAGCATGATAACTGAGTTCTTGTATAATAACCACACAAGTGAGTCCACCACTTCCACACCATTTTACATTGTATACAGTCAACATCCTAGAGTCCCACTTCCTGTGCCGACTACATCTCCGGTACCCACTGCCGACTGCATTTTGGGACTTTCTGCAAATATGGCAACATACTCGGTCCTCTATTTTGCTAGCAGTCAATCGCATGAAGCGAGAAGTGGATATAAAAAGAAGAGAGCCGCCTTCCAGGTACCAAAGTCTGGCTGTCTTCACGGAATATTCATTTGAAGGTGCCTTTATACAAGTTTGCTCCCAGATTCCTCTGACCTTTTGAGATACTACAACAGATAAACCCTGCCTCCTTTAAGCTTCGGCTGCCTCCTACCCTCAGAATCCCCAACTCTTTTCATGTATCCCTCCTGAAGCCTGTGGTCCTAAACCGCTACAATAAGACTCCCAGTACCACAGTTGCTCCAAGCGGTTCATCTGATATGTTTGAGGTGAAAGAGATCCTGGACTGCAAAAGGGTAGGAGGAAGGACTTTTTATTTGGTGGACTGGAGAGGGTTTGGCCCTGAGGAGTGGCCCTGGGAGCTTGAAGAGAACCTCAGTGCCCCTGCTCTCATTAAGAAGTTCCTCTTTCTCTCTGGACCCAAGAAGAGGGGGCATAAGAGGGGAGATACTGTAGCGTCCATGGCCGCGGACCGTCGGGTTTACTCACCCCCCCCCCCGGCGGCCGCAGCAAGGGATCTGTGAGCGCTGGCTCACATCCCCTTCCCAGGAGACATCAGCACTCACTTCCGCTCCGGTCCGCTGTGTCCCGTAGGGTGTGGGCGCACGCTGGTGCCCGGCCTTAATGGGCCAGTATGCGCACAAATGAAATCATCATCCTCAACTGCCCATGATTCCCTGGACTATAAGAAGGGCCCTGCCCCTTTGCTCATTGCGTGAGTGTTAGTATTCCCATGTCCATCTTACAAATGGTCTCTTAGTGTTATTCTGTTCCAGTTGTTACCGCTGCCCTGTTACCTGCATCCTGTGCTGTGTTCTTGTTTCTTGTTCCTGAACCTGTTAGTGTTGGAGTCGTGTCCCACTGCACTTGCTGCCATGTGCCATGTCCAGTGTCATCTGCCATGTCCAGTGTCATCTGCCATGTCCAGTGTGATCCGCTACGTCTGGCGCAACCTGCTGTCATCCACCACATCTGGCATAACTTGCTGTACCCACTTCCATCCATGCCAAAGCCTCGGCCACTGTCTGACCTAATAAGGTACCCTAGTGCGGGACTTTGTATTGCTGGGGTGCTCTGTTGTTTGGCCAGCTGCCTCCCCACTACCGCGGTGCGGCCTAGTCGGTCCACATACCCACCGACCGTGACATCAAAATCCTAGCGTCCCTCTTCCGGTGTCAGCTACATCTGAGGTACCCGCTGCTGACTGCTGACTCTGCATTTGGGGACTTTTTGCACATCTGGCAACAGACCCTGTCCTATTCTGCTAGCAATAAAAATAAATAAACAATAAAACTAAGCGGGCCGCCTCTGTATATTCCAGGTACCAAAGTCTGGTTGTCCCCACGGAATATTTGTTTAAAGGTGCCTTTGTACAAGTTTTCTCCCTGGTTCCTCGGACTCTTTGAGATACTACAACAGATAACACCTGTCTCCTATAAGTTTCGGCTACCTCCTACCCTCAGAATCCCCAACTCCTTTCATGTGTCCCTCCTGAAAGCGGTGGTCCTGAACCGCTACAGTAAGACTCCCAGTCCCGCAATTGCTCCCAGAGGTTCATATCATGTGTTGGAGGTTAAGGAGATCTGCAAAAGGGTAAGAGGAAGGACTTTCTATTTGGTGGACTGGAGAGGGTTTGGTCCTGAGAAGAGGTCCTGGGAGCCAGAAGAGAACCTCAATGCCCCTGCCCTCATTAAGAGATTCCTCTCTCGCTCTCGACCCAAGAAGAGGGGGGGGTAAAGGCGGGGGTACTGTAATGGCCTCAGTTGCTGACCCCTTTTATCCTGCCAACATCTTTCTCCCCGTATCCACTGGCATCCACATCCGCCAGCACATGCGACCGTCCTGTCTTGCAGTGACAAGTAGGGTGCGCGCACAAGCTCTTTCCCGGTCTTAAAGGGCTAGCGTGCACAGATGGTAAGAATTGACTAATTACTCCCTTATCACCCTGGACTATAAGAAGGGCCCTGCCCCTTCACTCCTTGCCTGAGCGTTGTTAGTCATTCCCATGTTAGTATTTGCAAATGGTCCCTTAGTGATTACCCTGTTCCCAGTGTTCCCATGCCCCGCTACCTGTATCCTTTATCCTGTGCTGTGTTATTGTTCCTGAGCCTGTTAGTGATTGGAGTCATGTCCTGCTGCACCTGCTGTCATCCGCCACGTCTGGCGCAACTTGGTGTCATCTGACACCTCTGGTGCAACCTGCTGCACCTGCTGTCATCTACCACATCTGGTGCAACCTGCTGCACCCACCTATATCCATGCTAAAGCGTCTGCCACTGTCTGGACTATTCAATTACCCTTGTCCTAGACTTTGTATTGATTGGATGCTTGGCTGTTTGGTCAGCTGCCCCCCCCACTACGGTGGTGCGGCCTAGTGGGTCCACATACCCACAGACCATGATAGTCCCTCATAGAAGTCTAATGGGTAAATTAAGGACTTTAGGTTTAGAAAGTAGAGTTTGTAATTGGATTGAGAATTGGCTCAAGGACCGTATCCAGAGAGTTGTGGTCAAGGATTCCTACTCTGAATGGTCCCCGGTTATAAATGGTGTACTCCAGGGTTCCGTGCTGGGACCACTATTATGCAACTTATTTATTAATGATATAGAGGATGGGATTAATAGCCCTATTTCTAGTTTTGCAGATGACACCAAGCTATGTAGTATTGTTCAGTCTATAGAAGATGTTCATTAATTGCAAGCTGATTCGGACACACTAAGTGTTTTGGGCATCCACTTGGCAAATGAGCTTTAATGTAGATAAATGCAAAGTTATGCATCTGGGTACCAACAATCTGCATGCATTATATGTCCTAGGGGGAGCTATACTGGGGGAGTCACTTGTTGAGAAGGATCTGGGTGTACTTGTAGATCATAAACTAAATAACAGCATGCAATGTCAATCAGCTACTTCAAAGGCAAACAAGATATTGTCGTGTATTAAAAGAGGCATGGACTCACAGGACAGGGATATAATATTACCATTTTACAAAGCATTAGTGCGGCCTCATCTAGAATATGCTGTTCAGTTCTGGGCTCCAGTTTATAGAAAGGTGCCCTGGAGTTGGAAAAAATACAAAGAAGAGCAACGTAGCTAATAAGGGGCATGGAGAATCTAAGTTATGAGGAAAGATTAAAATAATTAAACCTATTTAGCCTTGAAAAGAGACGAGTAAGGGGGGACATGATTAAGTTATATAAATATATTAATGGCACATACAAAAAATATGGTGAAATCCTGTTCCATGTAAAACCCCCTCCGTCTGGAGAAAAAAAGGTTCAATCTGCAGTGGCAACAAGCCGTCTTTACTGTGAGAACTGTGAATCTATGGAGTAGTCTACTGCAGAAGCTGGTCATGGTAGCTACAGTAGGGGACTTTTAAAAAGGCTTAGATAATTTCCTAGAACGAAAAATTATCAGCTCCTATGTCCATGTGTAGAAATTTTTCCCTTCCCTTTTCCCATCCCTTGGTTGAACTTGATGGACACGTATCTTTTTTCAACTGTACTAACTATGTAACAGTCGTTTTCTTGTACTGTGTGTGCCCAGTTTAAGCCATCCGGAAAGGCACCTACGGGTCTCTTCCAGTCACTGCCTATTCCAAGCAAGCCTTGGAAAGACATTTAGGTGGATTTTGTCAAACATTTGCTTCCTGCACAGGGCTCCACTACTATCTGGGTGGTGGATCACTTTTTTTGAATATGGCCCATTTTGCGCCTCAGCTGGCCCAGAACTTCTTCAATGAAGATATGCCAGCTACCATGGTCTTCCCACTCTCGATTTCAGGGAGTGCAGTTTGTTTCCAAGTTTTGAAAGGCTCTATATTGGGTCTTAAAGATTGTATAGGACTTTTCCTCAGAATACCATTCACAGAGTAATGGTCAGATGGAACGGGCCTTTTGGCCTATTGAAGGGGGAAATTGTCCTGCCATGCTTTGCCTATTGTATGAGTTGAATTCCTCTCCTGGATCTCTTCTCTGTGCTAATGTTCCTGTTTTGAATCCTGATTGACCCTGATTCTGACCTCATCCTTGTTCCTGGATATTGCTTCTGCCTCACCGCTTAAACTATTTGCTTGTTACCTCTGCACCTGGCTCTGATCCTTGGCTACAATTCTAACTACGCTCTCATCACATCCTGTGGCCTGTCTCTTTATGGACTGCTCTCATGATGAGGACTCTTGGCTCAGTTCCTGACAATGCTACTACTTAATTAGTGCTACAGCCGTCAATCTGTGACTATTCTGGGGTCTGTGACCCAGTGATCTTCCTGCAGTAAAGTCATTGTGGGGGTCCTTGTGGGAATTGTGTGAAAACCAGGGAGTCCTTTGAGACTCCGCATACCAGTCTAGCCAGAGTCAAATGGATTGTGGAGATCCATAACACTATGCTACTGCATACTACTAATTAAAAAAGAGTAAATATCTATTTCCTGTTTCATCATGACAATGCTTTTATGCACAAAATAAATTCCACAAAGATCCCTGTTTTGCCAAGTTTGGTATGGCTGAGTGGCCTGCTCGAGTTCTGACCTCTGCTCATCTAGCACCGTTACACTCAAACACTTGCGTTCGATCCAAGGGAAATCTAAAGAATGGAGGGGCCAGGTCTGCCAAAGCTCCTCTCCACTTGAGAACTAGGGACCGTGAGACAACCCCTTAAATATGGATTCAGAATCAAGACCTTAGCCTTCAAACTCTTATGGTTAAAGAGTTGAAAATCCTTTTCAGGATCTAGTGGAAAGTTTTCCCAGTTTTGAAAACCATTCCATATTTATGTTCATGGTCTTGCTACAATATAAAATTAGTGATTTGAATTTTCTACTGTAGTCTACAATATTGGGGCATATTTGCTAATAACAGCCTACAGCTGAGCAGCACTCCAGTGTGGTATTTTAGATTTTGCAGAGCGTAAAGTGGTGGAAGTCTATTGATGCATGCAAAGCAGCTACTGAACTACACTAGGTCCCACCTGTCATAGCTTACTGCCACTGGTATGTGTGGAAAAAATGTGGAAATCTTTTGCAAATAAGTAGAACAGAGCAAAGAGGGCATGACTTGCAAAATCATACATGGTGCTACTTCCCCTCTCTTTTTTTCTTCCTACCCAGTTATTCATACTAAAATTTTAAAGTGTGTTGAGAAATAATGTATGCTGTAGTTGTAAAATATTAAGATTATCTTTTTTTTGTCTGAAGTTTTTTTGATAAAATTTAATAGAGTATATTGAAAGTAAAAAAAACAAAACAAAAAAAAAAGTGGATTTTATTAATCTCTCTACCCCAGAAACCAAATTGGCGTACAAAATTGTCACAACAGGACCAAAAGGGGGCTGGGCTTAGCAAAAGGGTGCAAACTCACCACAACCTGACAGATTTACTGTAATTTACGCTAGAAAAATAGCGGAAATTATAGCGGAACTTTACGTCAGCTTCTAGCTGATTTCACTAGTAGATTCCACTCTGTGGGACGGAGCAAAGTAGTGACCCATGCCGGGACCCCCACCTTGCACCCCCCCTGATCAGACTACCACTTCCCCATTGAAAAAAAAAAATTGTTATTACCTCACTGCTCCGCATCTTGTCTCCCGATCCAGTAAAGCCCTCACTGCAGACACGGCTCATACAATGTGATGTGGTGCACGGCCAGCCAAAAGATGCAAAACATTTATTAAGAGGCATTCTCCTCCTAATAAATGTGTTGCATCTTACTCCAGTGAACTATTTATTAAGACTGATGTAAGAAACGCCAGTCTTAAAGAGGCTCTGTCACCAGATTTTGCAACCCCTATCTCCTATTGCAGCAGATCGGCGCTGCAACGTAGATAAGAGTAAAGTTGTTTTTTTTTAGAAAACAAGCATTTTTGGCCAAGTTATGACCATTTTTATATTTATGCAAATGAGGCTTTCTAAAGTACAACTGGGCGTGTTTAAAGTTAACCCCTTAGTGACCAGCCCATTTTAGGCCTTAATGACCAAGCTATTTTATTCGTTTTTCTATAGTCGCATTCAAAGAGCTATAACGTTTTTATTTTTTCGTCTACATAGCTGTATGAGGACTTGTTTTTTGCGGGATTAGTTGTGCTTTTTAATGGCACCATTTTTGGGTACATATAATTTTTATATTAACTTTTATTAACCTTTTTGGGGGGGATTATAAAAAAAAACTGAAATTCCGCCATTGTTCTATGCGTTTTTAAATTGACGCCGTTCATTATGCGACGTAAATAACATGTTACCTTTATTCTATGGGTCGGTACGATTACGGCGATACCACATATGTGGAGTTTTTTTTATGTTTTACGACTACTGCACAATAAAAACACTTTTGAACTAAAATTATTTGTTTTTGCATCGTCGCTTTCCAAGAGCCGTAATTTTTTTATTTTTCCATCAATGTAGTGATTTTTTGGGCTTGTTTCTGCGGGACAAGACGTAGTTTTGAATGGTACTATTTTGGGGTACATGGGACTTATTGATTCATTTTTATTATGACTTTTTTGTGGGGCAATGGAAAAAATTGCATTCTCACCATAGTTTTTTGCGTTTTTTTTTTACGGTGTTCACTTTGCGGTTTAAATTACCTATTAACTTTATTAATGGAGTAATTACGGTCGCGGCGATACCACATATGTGTACTTTTTTTTTTTTTTTACACTTTTACTACACTTTTTTACACTTTTATGGAAAAAATGGTTTTATTTATTTTTTTACTGTACTTTTTATTAATAATCTTTATTTCACTTTGATGACTGATTTTATTAGTCCCACTAGGGGACTTTACTGTGCGATGTTCCGATCGCTGCTATAATGCTCTGGTATACTTCGTATACCAGAGCATTATTGCCTGTCAGTGTAAATCTGACAGGCAATCTGTTAGGACGTGCCTCCGGCGCGTCCTAACAGGCATATGTCCAGGGCAGACCTGGGGGCTTTTATCAGTCCCCCGGCTGCCATGACACCCCATCGGAGACCCGCGATTGCATTCGCGGGCCGCCGATGGGTGACAGAGGGAGCGCACTCCCTCTGTAAACAAAGTTAAATGCCGCGGTCGCTATTGACGGCGGCATTTAACGGGTTAAACGGCCGCGATCAAAGTAAACTTCGATCGCGGGCATTGGAGCAGGAGCTCAGCTGTCATCAGACAGCAGAGCCCCGGCTCCTGCCTGCACGGGAGACCCGTGCAGGACTTAGACTAGGCTGACGTGAAAAGGTGTCAGCCTAGCCTAAAGCCCATTAGTGAATCACGTAAAAAGGCGTATTAGTGGTCACTAAGGGGTAACTGGGCGTGTATTGTGTTCGTTACATCTGGGCGTTTTTACTTCTTTTACTAGCTGGGCGTTGTGAATAGAAGTATCATCCACTTCTCTTCACAACGCCCAGCTTCTGGCAGTGCACAGACACAGCGTGTTCTCGAGAGATCACGCTGTGACGTCACTCACTTCCTGCCCCAGGTCCTGCATCGTGTCGGACGAGCGAGGACACATCGGCACCAGAGTCTACATTTGATTCTGCAGCAGCAGGTAAGTCGATGTAGCTACTTACCTGCAAACGCTGATGCTGCTGCAGAATCAACTGTAGCTTCTGGTGCCGATGTGTCCTCGCTCGTCCGACACGATGCAGGACCTGGGGAAGTGACGTCACGGCGTGATCTCTTGAGAACACGCTGTGTCTGTGCACTGCCAGAAGCTGGGTGTTAACGAAGAGAAGTGGATGATGCTGATTCGTCAGCATCATACACTCCCATTCACAACGCCCAGCTAGTAAAAGAAGTAAAAACGCCCAGATGTAACACACATAATACACGCCCAGTTGTACTTTTACTTTAAACACGCCCTGTTGTACTTTTATAAATATAAAAATGGTCATAACTTGGCCAAAAATGCTCGTTTAAAAAAACAAAAAAAAAACCTTACTCTTATGTACATTGCAGCGCCGATCTGCTACAATAGGAGATAGGGGTTGCAAAATCTGGTGACAGAGCCTCTTTAATAAATCTCCCCTAATGTGTGACATGCAGGCCATGTTCTTTCTGGCACTACAGAAAATTCTAAATTTATGACTGGGAGTTTAGTTTGAGTGCCATTATTTTCAATACAATTACACCAGAATGTCCCATTGTAGTTTAACTAGTAAGCATTAAGTCTAAACATTCCACACATTCCATTGGCACCAACTTATAACACTAAGGGTATGTGCACACACAAAATCTAAAAAGTCTGAAAATCAAAGTCGCGTTTTTAACGGAAGTTTTTGGAGCTGTTTTTCTATAGTCTATGAAAAACGGCTGAAGAAGTGACATGCACTTATTTTTCGCGGCCGCGTAAGAAACGCCCCGTCGGAACAGAACGCCATTTTTCCCATTGAAATCAATCTGCTTCCTATTTTTCGGGACCTTTGCGGTCCGGAAAATGGCTGAAAACACTACATGTGCACATACCCTAAGGGCTAATTCATACAAGCATGTTCTGTCTGTGATATACGGACCGTATTTTGGCAGTATTTCCCGGACCGAACACGCTGCAGGGAGCCGGGCTACTTATCTATGACGCTAGGAGTCCCTGCCTCGCTGCGGAAAACTGTCCCGTACTGAAAACATGATTACAGTACGGGACAGTAATTAGCCCTTAAATGAGTTACTTTTCTGATTGAATCAGTGTCAGGGTATGTTCACACAGCAAATTTGTGAGGCAGACAAATATGAGGCTGAATTCAAGGGAAAATAGCCTCTGAATCCAGACATTTTTGAGCTGATTTAGTGTTTGTAAATAAGTCTTATATGAACAGCACATTGTATTTCCCATTAAAAGCAATGGCAAAGTGTTTGCAGGCGTATTTCAAGTGCATTTTGAAGTGTAATATGAGCCTTTTACACTCCAAAATACGCCTGATAAAAAGCTGTGTGAACATACCCTCACTTTTCAGAAATTAGCACTTAATTCTAAGAACTAAATAAGAGAAACTAATGAAATAACATAGCATTGGATGAGACCACTAGATGCCACCACAGCTGATTTGTATTAAGAATACATAAGAAATTCCTGTAAAAAAAATTGTGACAAGCATAACGATCACAAAAATGTAAAACATTTTGATAATGAAAGTATTACAAGTAATAATAAATATTTCAATATTAAAGAGTTAAGCTATCAGAACACAATATACAGGACAAAAGGCAGTAAAATGTGCTACTCCATCCGTTAAAGTAGTTCAAAGTCGGGGTATGTTCACACGTGCTACACGTAAATGGCCCGAAAAACGGCCGGAGAATCGGAAGCAGAAGGTCTCCAAACATCTGCCCATTGATTTCAATGGGAAAAATGGCGTTCTGTTCCGATGGGACGTTTTTTTTAAAACGCCACGAAAAACGCAACTTTGATTAAAAAACTTCTGAAAATCAGTAGCTGTTTTCCCTTGAAAACAGCTCCGTATTTTCAGATGTATTTTATTTTGTGTGTGCACATACCCTAAGCATGTGAACATACCCTTAGGGTATGTGCACACACACTAATTACGTCCGTAATTGACGGACGTATTTCGGCCGCATGTACCGGACCGAACACAGTGCAGGGAGCCGGGCTCCTAGCATCATACTTATGTACGATGCTAGGAGTCCCTGCCTCTCCGTGGAACTACTGTCCCGTACTGAAAACATGATTACAGTACGGGACAGTTGTCCTGCAGCGGGGCAGAGACTCCTAGCATCGTACATAAGTATGATGCTAGGAGCCCGGCTCCCTGCACTGTGTTCGGTCCGGGACTTGCGGCCAAAATACGTCCGGCAATTACGGACGTAATTAGTGTGTGTGCACATACCCTTACAGTAAGCACTGCTAATCAAAACAGCATGAAGTTGTAAAAATAAAAAATAAAATTGCTGAAATTTTAATCCACTTATTAAAAAAGGGACTTTCAATGGAAAAGGTTAAGAGAAACTCAAGCACACCTTGTAATTTGTATATGCTTACAGAAGGGTTGTTATAGACAGCCAATTCCCCGAGCAATGTATTATAGGGATTGTTAGCGCCACGAGGACGAAGCAGTGCATTGGTAATAAGATGGTTAGCGATGGCTCCTGGAATAGCCCAATAAAAAGACAAAAACATTAAAAGTCAATCAGGAATTTGTGCCAAAAATAACATATTAACATCAGTGAATGAGTGAATGACAACTTAAAAAAATCCATTTAAAAAGGGCAACAGATGTTAAAATAGTAAAAAAATGAAGGGAGACTGACAATTATAATGAACGTATAGAATATAAAAACAACATTGAATACACAATGTCATATAATGGACAGTATTAGGCCTCATGCCCACTTCAGTTATTTTCTTCAGGGTGCTATACGTTTTTTTAACAGATAGCACCTTGACACATTAATTTCTATGGGGCCAATCATACTTCCATTGTTTTAAAGGCACCGTGTGGCCGTTCCGTCAAAAATAGGACAGGTCCTACTCCTGTCCGTTTTTGACGGAACAGTCTCTGCCTTTTCATTGATTTGGTCTGTTGAAACAACAGACTGCACACGGAGGCCATCCGTGTGCCGTCCGTGTTTCATGGATCCGTCATTAGTGGCTGTACGACGGCCAACAAAAGTGTGCATGAGGCCTTAGGGTATGTTCACATGCTATATCAGAAAACAGCTGAAAATGACTACGCTGTTTTCAAGGGACGACAGCCTCTCATTTACAGACGTTTTTGTAGCCGAAAACATTTTTTTTTTTTGGTCGTTTTTTTGTAGCCGTTTTTGAAACTGTTGACACAATGGAAAAACAGCTCCAAAAATGGCTCAAGAAGTGACATGCTCTTGCTTTTACAGTGCGTCTTGTTACCCATTGAATTAAATAGGCAGGTGTTTGCCTGCATTTAGCTACCGTTTTTCCAGGCGTATTTCGAGGCGATTACTCCCTGAAATACATCAAAAATACAGCGTGTGAATATACCCTTAAAGTATTAGGCTAGACTTACACCATGTGTTTTTGAAATATCTTATACAAATATAAGTCTGTATACTGTACAAAACTCAAAGACTTCTATTGTGAAGAGATATGGCAAAAATGTTAAATTTTTCATTTTGGCAGGTTTATATCTGAAAAGCTTTTTCTTTTACAGTACTGGAAAGTATAGGCTGGCATTCTTTTCAGAACAGAAAACCCTCTAAACTGTAAGGCCAGGTTACCACGGGTCGGATAAGCTGCGTAAAACTATGTGGCATATACGACCTGGAACCCACAGCACATTCTATCCGAAAAACTGAACAACATTGTGATGCAGTTTTTCAGGCGGAATTTCTGCAGCGGTAGAAAAGTTCATACTTACCCCGGCTGTTGTCATGGTGACGCGTCCCTACTTTGCCGTCTGGCCTCCCTGGATGACGCTGCAGCCCATGTGATTGGCTGTAGTGGTCACATGGGATGAAACGTCATCCCAGGAGCCGGACTGGAAGAAGAAGCAGGGAGTTCTGGGTAAGTATAATTTTTCTTTAAATCGCTGTGATTCTGTCACAAAAGTCGCAACACTTGGCTATTTGTTGCCAGTTTTGCATCCCCATTGAATTCAATGGGAATGCAAATGGGGAAAAGCTGCAACAGAAACGCAGCTTTAAATTCCGCACTGCAGGTCAATTTATTAACGTTTTCGCTGAGGTTTTTTTTTATGCAGCATGGGCATGAGATTTTCAAAATCTCATCCACTTTGCTGCTACTGTAAATGCTGCAGAATATATGAATAGAATGCTGTTGCGCAAATTCCGTAGCCTTTACACTACGTGGGAACCCGGCCTAAAGCGTACCTCATTAGTGGGGTGGCTGCTAGTTCTTAACCGCTTCCCGACCGCCCACTGTATATTCACGTCGGCATTTGCTGGGCTCTGTGCAGTGCAGACGTGAATTCACGGTGGGTGTTAAAAGCGCGATCCAGGTGTCTCAGAGTAGCGCTGACACCTGGATCGCGCTGTTAACCCCTGCCTCTGGTCCCGGAGACATGACTGGGACCCAATTGGTTCAGGTCCCAGTCATGTGATCGCAGGGAAAGCTTGTTGTAGCAACGAACTGGAAAGTTTGTTACAACAAACTGGAAAGTTTGTTGCTACAACAAACTTTCCCGGGGACCGATTGCGGGTGCTGCAGTCGGTTATAAGGCAGAACCGAGGGCCACACAACGGCCCCCGACTCTGCCATGCACGGCAGCCTATGAGAACCAGCCGGAGGCCGGTCCTCATAAGCTTCCTGTCAGTGTGACTCTCAGCGTCACACTGACAGTTTATAATACGTTACACTACCTAGGTAGTGGTGTAATGTATTATAGCTGCGATCAGTGCTGCCAGTCTTCAAGTAAAACAAGTAAAAAGTAAAAAATAAAGTAATAAAAATGTTTTATAAAAGTGTAAAAACAAGTTCTAAAAGTTAAAAAAAGAAAAAATGCTTTTTTTCCTATAAGTCTTTTATTATAGGAAAAAAATGAAAATGTTAAAAAAAGTACACATATTTGGTATCACCGCGTTCGTAACGACCCAAACTATAAAACTATAATATAAATTTTCCCGCACGGTGAACAGCGCAAAAATTTTTTATTAAAAAACAATGTCAGAATCACTATTTTTTTGGTCATCAACCCTCCAAAAATATAGAATAAAAAGTGATCAAAAAGTCGCATGTACCCTAAAATAGTACCAATAAAAACGACAACCCGTCCCGCAAAAAACAAGCCCTTACACAGCTTTTTTGACTGAAAAATAAAGTTATGGCTCTCAGAATATGGTGACACAAAAAATATATAATTTTATCGAAAAGTGATTTTATTGCGCAAATGCCACAAAACATAAAAAAAACTATATACATCTGGTATCGCCGTAATCGTATCGACCCGCAGAATAAAGTAAAATGTCATTTATAGCGCACGGTGAAAAGTGTAAAAAAAAAAAAAAGACAAAAAACATTGTCAGAATTTGTTTTCTTGTCACTTTGCTTGCCAAAAAAATCTAATAAAAAGTGATCAAAAAAAAATCACATGTACCCTAAAAAGGTACCAATGAAAACTACAGATTGTCTCGCAACAAATAAGTCCTCGCACGGCTCCGTTGAAGAAAAAAATAAAAAAAGTTCTGGCTCTCAGAATATAGCGACAGAAATTGTGCAGTGTCCAAAAGCTGATAAGATCGGGCGCCATTTATCAGTGCGACACCGGCCACATATCTGCGGATTATTATTTATTTACCGAATTATTATACCCTCTTCTTATGTCCTGATGTACTCTGCCCAATTTACACATACCCCCACATCATAAACTGAAATACCACCAAAACTCAAACAGAACAGTTACCAAGCAAACTCTGCGCTCCAAAAGCCAAATGGCACTCCCTCCCTTCTGAGCACCACAGCGTGCCCAAACACTAGCTTACGTCCACATATATGATATTTTATATCCGGGAGAACCCGCTCAACATTGTATGAGGTATTTGTCTTCAGTGGCACAAACTGGGCACAACATATTGTGCATTAAAATGGCATATCAGTGGAAAATTTAAATTTTCACTTTGCACCATCCGCTGCGCATTAACGCCTTCGCGCACCACAACTTAATAGCATGTCGTGGTGTGGGGGGTTATATATGGAGCGGGCTCATGCGCTGCGCCCGCGCCATATTCTGCAGGTATCAGCTGTGTATTATAGCTGACACCCGGGACTAATGGACAGGAACAGCGATTGCGCTGTTACAGGAGCCTGTAAAATGACATTATACTGCAATACATTAGTATTGCAGTGTATTGTACCAGCGACCTAATGATCGCTTGTTCCAGTCCCCTAAAGGGACTTTTGGGAGGTTTCCACTGTTTTGGTACCTCAGGGGCTTTGCAAATGCGACATGACACCCGAAAACCATTCCAGCTAAATTTGAGCTCCAAAAGCCAAATATTGTTCCTTCCCTCCTGAGTCCTGCCGTGGGTCCAAACAGCAGTTTATTACCACATATGGCATATTGCTGTAATCAGGACAAATTGCTTTACAAATTTTGGGGTGATTTTTCTCCTTTATTCATTGTAAAAATTAAACATTTCTATGTTTTTTCAGAAAAAAGTAGATTTTCATTTTCACGGCCTAATTCAACTAGATTCAGCAAAAAAACTGTGGGGTCAAAATGCTAACTATACCCCTAGAAACATTCCTTGAGGGGTGTAGTCTACAAAATGGGGTCACTTTTGGGGGGTTTCCACCGTTTTGCTCCCTCCAGGGCGTTGCAAACGCGACATGGCACTGAAAACCAATCCAGCAAAATCTGCGCTTCAAAATCCAAACGGCGCTCCCTCCCTTCTGAGCTCTGCCGTGGGTCCAAACAGCTGTTTAGTACCACATATGGGGTATTGCTGTAATCGGGAGAAGTAGCTTTACAAGTTTTGGGGTGCTTTTTATTCTTTATTCCTTGCAAATATCTTTTTTTTAAATATTTTTTCAGAAAAAAAGTAGATTTTCACTTTCACAGGCAAACTCCAATAAATATAGCAGAAGACCTGTGGGGTCAAGATGCTAACTATACCCCTAGAAAAATTCCTTGAGGGGTGCAGTTTCCAAAACCGTGTCACTTTTGGGGGATTTCCACCGTTTTGGCACTACAAGACCTCTTCAAACCCGACATGGTGCCTAAAATATATTCTAAAAAAAGGAGGCCACAAAATCCACTAGGTGCTCCTTTGCTTCTGAGGCCGGTATTTCAATCCATTTTCACACTAGGGCCACATGTGGGATATTTCTAAAAACTGCAGAATCTGGGCAATATATATTGTCTTGCATTTCTCTGGTAAAACCTTCTGTGTTACAGAAAAAAGTGTATTACTAATGAATTGCAGCAAAAAAAAAAAAAAATTTGGCAATTTCCCCTCTACATTGCTTTAATTCCTGTGAAACGCCTAAAGGGTTAAGAAACTTTCTGAATGCTGTTTTAAATACTTTGAAGGTGCAGTTTTTAATATGGGGTGATTTATGGGGTCTATCTAGTACATAAGGCCCTCAAAGCCGCTTTAGAACTGAACTGGTCCCTGTAAAAATTGCCTTTTGAAATTTTCTTAAAAATGGGAGAAATTGCTGGTAAAGTACTAAGCCTTGTAACGTCCTAGAAAAATAAAATAATGTTCAAAAAACTATGCAAATATAAAGTAGACATATGGAATATGTGAAATAGTAACTATTGTGTGTGGTATTACCATCTGTTTTACTATCAGATACATTTAAAATTAGAAAAATCATAATTTGTGTACATTTTCTCTAAATTTTGGGGTTTTTCACAAATAACCAATGAATTTAGTGACCAAATTTTTCCACTAATATAAAGTACAATATGTCACGAGAACACAATCTCAGAATCGCTTGGATAGGCAAAAGCATTTCGGAGTTATTACCACATAAAGTAACACATGTCAGATTTGAAAAATGAGCTCGGTCTTGAAAGGGTTAATGAGACGCAGCTGGGGAGTGAGCATAAGCTGCAAAGAACTCTGACAACAACAGTCTCTGCTTTAGTAACATAATTGATTCCGATTTGTGCTTATTTTCATATTACACTGGGTCACAGAGAAAATGTTATGAAATTTAGCAACTCCAGACTGATATCAAAATTCTGGCTAAGTTACTGGCTAGGAAATAAACCCCTTTAAGACAAGGCCAATTTGGGTAATTTCGTCTTTTCCTCCCTGACTTCCAAAAGTCATAACTTTTTTTATTTCTTCGTTGACATAGCCATATGAGGGCTTGTTTTGCGGGACAAGTTGTAGCTTTTCATGGCACCATTTATTGTACCGCATAATGTACTGGAAAACTGAAAAAAAAATATTGTGGGGTGAAATTGTCAAAAAAACAGCGATTACACAAGTTTTTAGGGTGTTTTGTTTTTACGGCGTCCATCAAGCGGTAAAAACTACATATTCACCTTATTCTACAGGTTGATTCGATTACGGCGATACTAAATTTATGTTTTACCACTTTTAGAAAAATAACTATTTGCTAAAAAATAAAAATGTTTTGTCGCCATATTCTGAGAGCCATAACTTTTTTCCATCAATCTAGCAGTGTGAGGGCTTTCAATTTTGCGGGGCGAGCTATAGTTTTTACAGATACAGATTTTTCAGTACATGCAACTTTTTGATCACTTTTTATTCCTTTTTATTCCATTTTTTTTTTCACAGTTAGGCTTTATTCAGTCGAACGTAAAATACGCGCGTGCAACGCGCGTGATTTTCACGCGCGTTGCCCGGACCTATATTAGTCTATGGGGCCGTGCAGACATGTGCGTGGTTTTTGCGCAGCGCTGCTCCGTTGCCAAAAAGGCACGACATGTCCGTTGATTCAGCGTTTTCAACGCATCACGCACCCATTGAAGTCAATGGGTGCGTGAAAACAACGCAGGGCACATGGAAGCACCTCCGTACGCACAGCGTTTTTCACGCAACACTTGTTAAGTCTATGTAAATGAGTTGAGCAGACTAGACAAAACAACTACAAACCAGGAAGTGGCTTTTCACTTTCTGAGCACATGCGCACAGTTTAAACTGACATCTGCAGCAATAGTAGTTTTTTTACCTGTAAAACCACCTAAAAACAACAAACACGGGCCAAAGTGTGACGTAACGTGAAATCTTGATGCGAACATGTGCTCACAGCAAGCAGGTGTTGGAGAAGGTGTCTTTTTGTAGGCTGCCCTCTCCATTACTCCACCCTCCGTTGTTTTGACGCGCGTAAAAAACGCATGCCATACGCGCGTTAAATACGCTATCACGCTGCCCAAACGGATGCCACACGCAACTCCAATGCAACCGAAACGGCGCGTTTTTCACGCGCGCAAAAACGCAACGTTCGTGTGAATCCAGCCTTAAGATGACCAAAAAACAGCAATTTGCATGTTTTGTATATATATATGTTTTTTACGCCGTTTACTGAGCGGGTTAAACAATTGCTGTATTGTGATAGTTCTGACTTTTACGGACGTAGTGATACCAGTCATGTTTTTTTTTTTAACCTTGCTTTAGGGAAATAATGGTAAGTTGTTTTCTTTTTTCTTAACTTCGTTTTTAGTTTTTTTTTTGCAACATTAAAAAAAAACGTTACATTTTTTTTACTTGTCCCCTAGGGGACTTGTACATGCAATCGTTGGATCGCTTGCAAGACATACTACAATACTAATATATTGCAGTATATTGTGATAATGATAGAGGCAGGGCTTCAAAGGAGTACAAATATGGCAGACCTGAGGGCCTTCATTAGGCCCACAGTCTGCCATGACCACCATCAGCACCCCCGATCGCATTGTGTGGGGGGGGGGCGATGGCACATTGGAGGTGGGCGCCCCCTAATTCTAACAATTAAAATGCCGCTGTTGCGGTTGACAGCGGCATTTAAGGTGTTAAACGGGCGGCATCAAAGTAATGTTTGATGCCGCCCGTTGCAATCAGGTGTTGGCCCACTCCATACTTCCCCTTAACGGCTGTCAGATACTAGTACATGACATGTCGCTAATGGGTTAAATGCTGTCCTTGGACATACCTCCCAACAGTCTCGGATTCCGGGCGGTGTCCCGCGGTTTCGGGCGGTCCTTGGTATGTCCCGGTTTCAACTGTGTCTCTGTATGCAGACACAGTTGAATCCAATGCTGAAGCTGGGAACAGTCAGCGCCCAGCTTCAGCATTCACTGTGTGAAGCGGCTGTGAGCGGCTTGGCACAGACAGGCGCGATGCAGTAACATCATCGCTCATGTCTGCGCCAAGCCACTCATAGCACAGAGAGTAAGAGCAGATGGATCTCCCACTCGTCGTGGGAACTGGGCTAGGTAAGTATTTATTTTATTACTTTTTTTGTTAGGCACTATGGGGCACCGTATGGTGGTACCTGCTAAGGGGGCATTATACTGTATGGGGACACCTGCTAAGGGAGCATTATACTGTATGGTAGCAGCTAAGGGGACATTAGAATGTATGGAGGCAGCTATGGGGCATTATACTGTATGGGGGCATGTGTGACCATTATACTATATGGGGCATCATAATATATGGGGGCATCTGTGTAGGCATTATACTGTATGGGTGCATCTGTAGGGGCATTATGCTGTATGGGGCAGCTGTGGGGGCATTATAATGTGTGGGGGCAGCCATAAGTCAATATACTGTGTGGGAGGCACTATGGGGTATTATACTGTGTTGGGGTAGTTATGGGGTCATTATACTGTATGTGGGTTCTACGAGCCATTATACTGTGGGGAGGCACTATGAGAGTATTATACCGTGTGGGCTGAACTGGGTGTGTATAGGCAAGGATTGGGCGGGGTTAGAGGTGTGGTTTAACAGGGAAAAATCTGCCGTTGAGTGAAACGCATGCCGCATCAGTTGTCCCTCTTGGCAATGTTTATAAGTTGGCAGGTATGTCCTTGGTACACCTAGACCAGACAGGCTTTATGCCTGGAAAATCTACAGCAATCATTTTCCTCTTGTGGTTCACCAATTTGCAGGCTACTCATGAGAATAAAGCAAAACAAAACAGAAAGGATTAATGGACAAAACTAGCACACTCTGGGTAAAACAGTTCGCATCAAAATGAATTACAAAATATGTTTAAAAATTAAAAGTAGGTGACATTGGCTATTAGTAGAACAAACAACAAAAACCATTATCAATGACATGCAATAAATACAATTTAAATACAATAATTAGAATAGTGTATATAGATGGATCACACAAGTTCCAGGACATAATCAAAGGGTGGCAATGTTGTCCTTCTCAGGGAGGAATACTATGTCAACAAGATCCAAAGACAATTGAACTCAAACTGCTATGTCTGTCTAAAGGATAACCCCATGGAGAGCATATCTCATAAGCTAAATAGAAAATTACTATTTGCATTAGACGAGGGCTTGATAAATCGTTATGAATATAACTTCTTATTGGTAAGGGAACCACGAATGCCCACCATGTGCATACTTCCCAAGGTGCATTAAAATAGGGACCTACCCCTGGGGCGACCTATAATTTCTGGGATAGGGGGTCTGACTGATCACCTTGGGAAGTATGTGGATGAAAAACTTAAACCCTTTGTCCGTCAACTTCCATCTTTTGTTTTAGACACTGGGGACCTCTTGCGAAAAATTAATAACCTACATTTTGATTGTAATTTTCTATTAGTTAGTTTGGATGTGGAATCCTTATACACCGCAATTCTTAATGAATGTGGTCTGAAAGCCTCCACTTTATTTCTCTAGGGTCGGGGTGGTGACTGGGCACATCAAAACTAATTTATAATTGAGATGTTGGAATCCGTTCTAAACCACAATTGTTTTTTTTTCGATGGTAAATACTTTCGCCAGGTTCAAGGAACGGCGATGGGGTCATCTTGTGCCCCATCGTATGCCTGCCTTCACCTTTGTTGGTGGGAGGAACATGTGGTTTATAAAAATGCTTTATTTAAAGAGTTTGTTTCCAGCTGGTACAGATATTTGGATGACATCTTAGTCTGCTGGAAGGGACCCGTTCCAGAATTAGAACTTTTTCTGAGGGAATTAAATCAAAACATTCTAAAAATTTCACTAACATGTACCCATAGTGAGGTATCAATAAATTTCCTGGATTTAAATATATACAAAAGAAAATAACATTTTGATGACAGCCACCTATCGCAAGCCCACAGCAGGTAATACTTTACTTTCAGCCAGTAGTCACCACCCCCTCCCCCCAAAATTAGGGGAATAAAGGTGGGTGAAATTATTAGAATTAGAAGGAATTCAAGACTGAAGCAATGGAGTTATCTGAGAGGTTTCAATCTAGGGGGTACTCTAGAAAGATAATAAAACGTGGATATAATCGATCCTTGACAATGGATAGAAGTGAAACCCTTGAAAAAAAAAAGAGTACAAAAAGATGATCGGGTCTGCTTTATATCCAGGTATGGCTCCCATTGGGAGAGTTTACGTAACTGTAATGTCGGGGAAGGGAGACAGACAGGTGAGACCTAATCTACCCGCCACTCAGTCCCTGCCTACTTGCAGGGCCCGTCCTAGGCGACGGCGTACAACTGGGCGACGGTCCCTATGCTCAATACGTGCACAACAGACAAACAGACAAGGGTACACAGAAACGAAGGGAAATGCGGCAGTTGCCCACTGCAACACCGTGAGCAACAAGAGTAGTGAACGAGCTGAGTCAAACCAGGAGTGTACGAGGTACCAAACGCAGAGCAGGAGCGTAGTCAGTAAAGCCAGGGTCAATTTGAAGCCGAGGTCAATAGTACTAGCAGGAACAGCAGAGCCAGGAAACAAGACAGAATCACAGGAAAAGGAAGAGCAGGAAATGAAGGTATAAATAGACCGAGGGCGGGAGCTAGCTCCGTTTGAC
The DNA here is from genome assembly GCF_050947455.1 of Rhinoderma darwinii. Lineage (NCBI taxonomy): Eukaryota > Metazoa > Chordata > Amphibia > Anura > Rhinodermatidae > Rhinoderma > Rhinoderma darwinii. The sequence goes on from NC_134687.1 coordinate 265,315,914, forward strand.
CAGGCTGTGATAGGTTCTCCCACTCCTCAGCCGACCAGCCTGAGTGGTAGCAGATCGAGTCACTATCAGACCTAGGAGCAGATGCAGACTGATTAACCACGGGCGTCGACACAGAAGCTGTGTCTGGCAAATCCTTTACAAACGCTTCCTGGGATTCGCCAACTTCTACAGACTGTTCATTCCCAACTTCTCTTCTTTGACAGCCCCCATCTTCACCCTCACTAAATAGGGTATGAATGCCAAGGTATGGACTCCAGAGGCGGAAGTCGCATTTAAAACCTTAAAAAAGGCCTTCATGTCAGCCTCTATTCTTCATCACCCTGATGTGTCTACAGTTTTCATTAGCGGTGGATGCCTCCTCTGTTGGTGCTGGTGCACTATTGTTCCAGAGAGGTTCGAAATGCAAGACGGTGGTATGTGGTTACTACTCCAAGCTGTTTTCTGCCGCAGAGCGCAACTACTCGATTGGAGATCGGGAGTTACTGGCCATCAAGCTGGACCTGCAGGAGTAGAGACTGGAAGGTGCAGCTCATCCTATCCTGGTCTTCACGGACCACAAGAACTTGACCTACCTACAGACGGCTCAATCCTCGTCAAGCCAGGCGGTCATTGTTTTTTGCACGGTTCCGGTTCGAACTCCACTACCGAGCTGCCGAACAGAATGTGAGGGCCGATGCCTTGTCTAGGTCATTTGAGACATAGGACACACTGCAGTCCCCACAGAATATTATCGATCCTTCTTGCATCTATTCTGTTAACCCTCTGCAGGTTAGAGACATTCCTCCGGGAAAAACTTTTGTATGTCTGTCAGACAGAGGAAGAATCCTTCGCTGGAGTCACAGTTCCAAGCTGGCAGGTCACGCGGGTGCCCGTAAGACCCGAGGCCTAATTGCCCATCAGTTCTGGTGGCCCACGTTGCCCAAAGACGTCATGATTAAATCACTGGAAACTCTAGTCCTATTCCAGTGATTTAATTATAAATTCTTGTAGAGTATACAAAATATCAAGTCCTATTGACGTGCCAGTTATTGCCACTTGTCGCAAGCTGAGAGGGGCAGAAACCTTGAACTGAGAGACTTTGGTCTATCAATCTGGCAGATCTCTACGCACCTAGGCCGGGATGTCAGTGCTGTAGCTTGTCCCGTTGGATGGGAGAAAAACAAACCGGAATGACATCAAGATGTGCGCGGAGGCAAACCTCTGCACTCACGGATCGTCTGATTGGAAGAATGGCGCATAGTGATCCAGTCTATGCTGCAAGCAAAATTGAACATCACATCCCAAGCCTAGGGCGTCAATCAGTGTAGACACAAACCATCAGAAGGCGTTTGCACGACATTGGGCTATGAGACAGACGTCCAGCTACAGGTGTTTCATTGACAACATGCCACCGCTCTCAAAGGCTATCATGGTGCACAGCAAGACGGCAATGCAGTCTGGAATGGAGGTCTATCCTCTTCAGAGATAAGTCCCGCTTTTGTCCCGGATGCAATGATAGCCGGGAATTGGTCTGGAGATCACGTGAGCAACGCCATGAAGAGGCCTTCACAAGGGAAAGTCACACCGGTCCTACTCCCCGGATTATGATGTGGAGTGGCATAATGTACGGTAGCCGGACCCCTCTAGTCTTCATTTCCGGTACACTAACATCTCAGCATTACATTGATATGGTCGTGCAATCAATGGTAATGCCATTTCTCCAAAGTGTCCCAAAAGCCGTTTTTTAACGGGACAAAGCTAGGCCGCATGTTGCTGGTGCTACTGTGAGCTGCCTGCATGGCCTAAACGTGCTACCATGGCCTAAACGTGCTACCATGGCCTGCAGTGTCTCCAGACTTGTCTCCCATCGAGCACAAATGGGACGTCATTGGTTGGCCATTGCAAAGGGAGCTGCCAGCAGCCGATTTTGATTTGATGCCCAAGTACATTCAGCGTGGCATAACATACCTCAGGCAAGGGATGTAAGTGTGTGTATTTCTGCCCGTGGAATATTTTGAATATTTTAAATTTGGTTTCCATTTTTTTAAATTTGCATATCATTAACATGTCTATCGATCCTGCGAGGAGTTAACCCTTTCATCCTCCCAAATATTTTCACATTTAAGAGTTAAAAATGCTATTGAGATGTAGTTAAGCCCAGGGGAGATAACATATTTTCACTCACTTGTTTTATGCTCTCTTCTCCTTATAGACATTTAATCTCCAACTTTTATTATATTCTATTCCGAAAAACCGTAATTAAGGGCTTACACAGTTTAATACCCTACATGGGGCATATTATACTAACTCTAGACTCCACAGGTCCCGTATTGACTACTTGGATGAATGTCCTAAATGTCGACTTACTGGTACATTTTACCATTTGGCATGGTCCTGACCTTAATGACGAGCCACGGATATATCCGACGCAAGCAGGTGTTAGTTCCCACATAGCGACGGATATATCTGCCCCAACTGCCGGAATTGAAGCACGCTCCGATTCCGGCAGTTTAACCCATTAGTTACCGCTGTCAATAGCGACAGCGGCGGGGCGCCGTCGGGTTTCCAATGCAGCTGGGGGCCTAACAAAGGCCCCCAGGTCTGCCTTCAGCAACTGCCTATTAGGTCATGCCCGAGACAATAAAGCTTTGGTATACGAAGTACAAAAACATGATTACAGTACGGGACAGTTGTCCGGCAGCGAGGCAGGGACTCCTAGCGTTGTACATAACTATGATGCTAAGAGCCCGGCTCCCTGCAATGTGTTCGGTCCGGTACTTGCGGCTGAAAAACGTCCGTCAATTACGGACGTAATGACCTTGTGTGAACATACCCTTACTATGTTCACATGCTTACTAAAAACGACTGAAAATACGGAGCGGTTTTGAAGGCAAAAAAAGCTCCTTCGTTTCAGACTTTTTTTTTATCAACACTTTTTTTTTTACGGCCGTTTTTGGAGCCGTTTTTCTATAGAGTCAATGAAAAACGTCCCAAGGAGTGACATGCACTTCTTTTTCACGGGCGTGTTATTAAGCAGTCTTTTTTTAAAACGGCCGCTTAAAAAAACGGCCTGTCGGAACAGAACGCCATTTTTTCCATTGCAGTCAATGGGCAGATGTTTGGCAACGTACTGCTCCCGATATTTCCGCCGCTTACGGCCGGAAAAATGGCCGAAAATAAGCCATGTGTTCACAGTGTTTTCAGCTGTTTTTCAGGCTGTAAACGTCCAGAAAAATGGCTGAAAAATCGGCAGCAGAACGCCTCCAAACATCTGCCCATTGATTTCAATGGGAAAAAAGGGTGTTCTTTGCGTAAAAAAAAAAAAAGACTACGAAAAAGAAGTGCATGTCACTACTTCAGCCATTTTTGGAGCCGTTTTTCATAGACGCTATAGAAAAACAGCTCTTTGATTAAAAAAACTGCTGAAAATCAGGAACGGTTTTCCCTTGAAAACAGCTCCGTATTTTCAGAAGTTTTTGGGGTTGCGTGTGAACATATCCTTATTGTACTTACAAACGAACTTTTAAAATCCGCATATAAAAATGTGGCACGCCAAGTCAGCCCGACCCAGAGTTTCACCGTATCAGCTTCTTCCAGGGCATACTAGGTATGTAACACTGGTGCCTTTTATATAATTACAAACAGAACCACCCTGAAAGCCAGTTTCAATCACATTTACAAAATATGTCAAAAGATGCAACAAGTTTATAAAAAGGTACATCAGAGATTTCTTGGAACATAATCACATTATGCTTATACAATAAAAACAATATATCAAAAATAAAAATTACATATAAAAGGTATAACATTATTGCCCAAATATGAATAAATGACAAACAGATATCAGACTACCAAAAATATATAGATTTATATCAAAACTTCAATTCGCAAAACAAAATTCCCCCAGATAAGAATAACTTATATATATATATATATATATATATATAGTGACAACTTGGGGACCACTTAGCTCATGGGATCGCCATCTCCCGGGTGAAAGATGGTTGGCACACATAGAAAGTTCATTCCATAAAAGGTTTAAACCAGCCGCAGCTAGCTTTATTGTCTTCACAACAGCAGTCCGTGGTACAACAATAAACATACAAAATAAACCCTAGGCCGTCCAGCCTCTAACTAACACATTCAGTGTCCCTCACTATGTGACACTGAGCCTTGTGCCCAGCACCTCAAAACCTTCAGTTTTACCTCACACGGTGGTGCCTCTCACAGGCTAGCATGCCTGTCTTCCCCAGACTGAGAGCCCTGTGTTGACAGCACACACCTGATATAAAGAGCCATCTCAGGTGGAGAATTGCAGACACTGAAGCGCATAGGGAAAGTGTCAGGGACTGCGAGGGGTTAAAGAAGGATGGAACGTTTAAATAATGCCCAGGAGCAGGATTGGTGAACAAGGGGTAAGAGGGGCGCGGTTAAGGAGATATAAGGCTGGGGTTTGGGGCAGAAAGTCCTCTTACCTTCAAGCTGCAGCGGGAGAAACACCCGCCCTCCCTCCCCTGGTGGTGTTGGTTTTGGTTTTTAAAATTTTTTATAAGGTCATATTCTGGTTCTGGTTTTCTGGTCAGGGACTGCGAGGGGTTAAAGAAGGATGGAACGTTTAAATAATGCCCAGGAGCAGGATTGGTGAACAAGGGGTAAGAGGGGCGCGGTTAAGGAGATATAAGGCTGGGGTTTGGGGCAGAAAGCCCTCTTACCTTCAAGCTGCAGCGGGAGAAACACCCGCCCTCCCTCCCCTGGTGGTGTTGGTTTAGGTTTTTAAAATTTTTTATAAGGTCATATTCTGGTTCTGGTTTTCTGCTTCTTTTGTAGATGTCACAGCTGGCGGAAAGTACGGCAAAAGAAGACGGAGGTAGCACCCTACATGCCTGATGGAGTAGAGGGAGCATTGGCATTTCAGGAGAAGGAGAGAAAAGAAAAATATATATATGTCTTCATGCCGATGGTTGTTAATAATAATAAAGCTGTGGCCACTTCCACATTTCCATGAAGAAGGTGTTGGTGTTTTATTTCAAGTAAGGATGGTATAAGGCCTGGGCAGGTAAGGTGACAATGGGTCCTTGTAGTCTAACTAGGCTCATCAGACAGCTCAAGCACCAGCAGAGAAAACCCTCTCTGCTGTATATGCTCCCTGGTTGCTTAAAACCTGAGTTTCTGCCCTGTCCAGTAGCTGCACTGCTACAATATATACATATATATATATATATATATATATATATATATACACACACCCAGACAATTTTGTGTTTTCCATGAAAACTCACACTTATATTTATCAAATGAGTTGCAAAATGACTAGAAAATATAGTCAAGACAATGACAAGGTGAGAAATAATGATTTTTATTTGAAATAATAATTTTCTCCTTCAAACTTTGCTTTCGTCGAAGAATGCTCCATTTGCAGCAATTACAGCATTGCAGACCTTTGGCATTCTAGCTGTTAATTTGCTGAGGTAATCGGGAGAAATTTCACCCCATGCTTCCAGAAGGCCCTCCCACAAGTTGGATTGGCTTGATGGGCACTTCTTGCATACCATACGGTCAAGCTGCTCCCACAACAGCTCTATGGGGTTGAGATCTGGTGACTGCGCTGGCCACTCCATTACAGATAGACTACCAGCTGCCTGCTTCTTCCCTAAATAGTTCTAGCATAATTTGGAGGTGTGCTTTTGGTCATTGTCCTGTTGTAGGATGAAATTGGCTCCAATCAAGTGCTGTCCACAGGGTATGGCATGGCATTGCAGAATGGAGCGGTAGCCTTCCTTATTCAAAATCCCTTTTACCTTGTACAAATCTCCCGCTTTACCAGCACCAAAGCAACCCCAGACCATCACATTACTTCCACCATGCTTGACAGACGGCGTCAGATACTCTTCCAGCATCTTTTCAGTTGTTCTGCGTCTCACAAATGTTCTTCTGTGTGATCCAAACACCTCAAACTTCGATTCGTCTGTCCATAACACTTTTTTCCAATCTTCCTCTGTCCAATGTCTGTGTGCTTTTGCCCATATTAATCTTTTCCTTTTATTAGCCAGTCTCAGATATGGCTTTTTCTTTGCCACTCTGCCCTGAAGGCCAGCATCCCGGAGTCGCCTCTTCACTGGCACTGGCGTTTTGCGGGTACTATTTAATGAAGCTGCCAGTTGAGGACCTGTGAGGCGTCTATTTCTCAAACTAGAGACTAATGTACTTGTCTTGTTGCTCAGTTGTGCAGCGAGGCCTCCCACTTCTCTTTCTACTATGGTTAGAAAAATAAACTCTTTTTGCAATTAGCGGTAAGGGGTTAGATGCTATTAATGTAAAGCATACTACCAAAATATTGTTAAAGGCAATCCTAGATAAGCATTTTATACATAGAGGAGAAGGAGGAGCATAAAAGCCATATAGTAAAACATGAAAAAACTTTATTACATATAGTTATATACACAGAACAAAATGTTTAAAAAGGTACAATTGGATAGAGTGACTCTATAAAATTCCAATACAGAAAGGCAGGCTCGATAGGTTATGTATGAATATACAAGAAATTATTATGGGGAGTGGATAAGAAGCAGTAGGTAAATACGTACTAGAAAACGTATCCTGGCATAAATATGCAAAGATAGAATATAAACACAAAATAGTGCTGGTACAGATCTACAAGTACAACTGAACAATAGACAATCAGTCCCAGACTCATACTTCCATGCATTCCCCAAGTATTAAAGAGTCTTACCCATAGCAAAATGTAAATAGAGCCTGACAGACGTGTGGAAAACCCCAACGCGCGTTTCGCGGTATGCTTCCTCAAGGGGTGTCAAGGGGTGACACTTTTGAACGGTTGTGTATATACGCACACACACACACACAGACACACACACGCACATACACACACACACACACAATGGGGATTTTCATTATTCAGTATGAAAAACGGGTTACATCAGGAGCTATAACTAGAAGGCCCTGTTCACATAGCGCAGATCCGACCCAGAACCAGCACACACAATTAAAGCCAAAAATAGGAACGGTATTTAACGTGTCTCCCCTCCTGCACCCAATCCCGGCCCCTGGCTCCAAAAGTGCAAATCTGCATCAAACATGCACCATATGAACAAAGACCCAAGGAGTAACATAATCAACTAACAAGGGACATAAAAAAATCCCTTGCAACAGCAAATATACTGAAGCATGTTGTATTTAATGTGATGAAATAAATTTAAGCTAATTATTGCATATAAAATATAACTTCCCTTCCAGATCAAGCCTAGTCTAAAGGAAAAATATATAAAATAATCTTTTACAAATAAAATGCACGAAATTGTGAATATTAACGTGAAAATTTTTGGGTGTTGATAATTCAGAAAGTTTTAATTCTTAATGTCAAAAAACATTTAAGTTAAAAAGAAAACCGAATTCAAACCTTTAGGTTTCAATGCATTCAATTGATGGATCAAAAATCCCTCCCTTTGACTATTTTTTGTTAGTGTAATCTTCACCGCTCCATTTTTTTTTCATCAAGTCAGGGGCGTAGCTAGGGGGGGGCAGGCGGGGCATGTGCCCCGGGCGCAAGGGAAGGGGGGGGGGCACCGAAGAGCAGCTGATCGCTGCTGACAGGTGCCCCGTATGTCGGACACCTGCAGCAGCTTAGGAAGAGCCAGGAAATTAGGGCGTTCTGACTGGGGTCTGTGACAGCCAGGGAGTGGACCTCACGTCAGTGACATGAGGTCAGATGACTCAGGTCAGGGGACAGGTCCACTCCCATGCTGCAGCCTCCCTGCATCTGCCTCTACTCTGTGCTCTGCGAGAAGCAGAGAGGAAGCTCCGCCCACAGCCCATCCTGACCTGTGATGCTGTCAGCAAGGAGACATGGTGAGTGTCTGTGTGTGTAGTGTGTATACAGTGTGTGACTCTGTGTTTGTATGTGTATATGTTACAGTGTGTGTGTGTGTGTCTCTCTGTCTGTCTGTGTCTCTGCATGTGTTTGTCTCCTATATCTACTACATTATCTGTACTCAGAGAGTTATCAGTGTGTTATCTGTAGTGTTACATAGGACCACAGGTAACATCTACTACATTATCTGTACTGTGTAGCAGAGCTGAAATTGTAATTTAGCACAATGTGTTATCTGTGATGTTACATAGGACTGCAGGGGACACAACTATATTATCAGTACTCAGAGAGTTATCACTATGTGTTAACTGTGGTGTTACATAGGACTGCAGGTAACATCTACTACATTATCTGTACTCAGAGTTATCACTGTGTGATCTGTGGTGTTACATAGGACTGCAGGTAACAATACGACATTATCTGTACTCAGAGAGTTATCACTGCGTTATCTGTAATTTAGCACAATGTGTTATCTGTGGTGTTACATAGGACTGCAGGGGACACAACTACATTATCAGTACTCAGAGAGTTATCACTATGTGTTATCTGTGGTGTTACATACGACTGCAGGCAGCAGTTACTACATTATCTGTACTCAGAGTTATCACTGTGTTATCTGTGGTGTTACATAGGACTGCAGGTAACATATACTACATTATCTGTGCTGTGTACATATGTGCCTGTGTGCGTATATATGGGTCTGTTTGTGAATGTGTCTTTGTGCTTGTATATTTGTGCCTTTTATGTATTTGTATATGTTCCTGTCTGTGTATTTATCTGCCGGTGTGTGTGTGTGTGTGTGTGTGTGTGTGTGTGTGTATGTGTGTGTACGTCTATATATTTACCTGTATGTATGTATTCCAGAATGTGTGTATGTATATTTGCCTGTATGTCTAAATATCTGTCTTTTTGTATGTACAGTATATATGTTCTAGTGTGTCCATATATGTGGTTACGTTTTGGTTTGTGTAGAGAGTACCGCACAGGGCGCCACAATATATACGTTGATCTGATCCACTAGGCATAATTTATAGACATGAACATGAGGTTCTTTGTAAACATTTTGATCAAACTGTATAAACCCACTTGCCATTTCACGTCGACCTCTTTAAAGTGGGTCCCTACTCTATCGACTGCAGCACCGCATGGCGGCCCCCGCCACTGCAGCACTACTCCCGCAGAGGGAGCAACCCAGTGGCCCAAAAGCACCCATGCTATCAGACCGTGCCAAGCCTCCTTGGCTCTGGGCCATGTCCCCCCACAAGTGCAGCACTACAGCAACAGACACCACCACACAGCACCACAAACTTTTGTGGGGGGACGTGGCCCAGAGCCAAGGAGGCTTGGTATGTTCTGATAGCATGGGTGCTTTTGGACCCCTGGGTTGCTCCCTCTGCAGGAGCGGTGCTGCGGTGGCGGGGGCCGCCATGCGGTGCTGCAGCCGATAGAGTAGGGACCCACTTTAAAAAGGTCGCCATGAAGTGGCAAGTGGGCTTATACAGTTTGATCAAAATGTAAACAAAGAACCTCATGTTCATGTTTATAAATTATGCCTAGCGGCTCAGATCAACGTATATATTGTGGATTGTGCGGTCCATGTCTAGTTTCTCACAATGCTGAGAAAGCTCTCAAGTGTTTTCTGATTCTGATTGCCCATCTGTTGATGTGTAAAATTTTGTGGATTTGTACTATGATTTCATTCCCTCAGAGAGGAATATCTATTATTTAGAGGAATGTCTGATGGAAATGAACATTGCTCACTTGGACTATATAGTTGGTAGTGATTATCATAATTTACCAGAAAATGAGCAGGTCTATTGCTATACTGATAAAAATTATGGTAATCACGAGACCTCCGTTCGTTAAAACCTCTATTCTGAAAGAATTGTTTAGGAAAAAATAGTTTTTGATATCCATAATTTGGCAGGTATGGGGGACCTATCCAATTATGCTTATTGCCCCTCACCGGGTGCTAGTTCTCGCACCTGGTCGTTCATTTTCATCAGTATTTCAAACGGTCACTCTATGTACACACAGAGTGACAAGCCCGCACTGACAGCTGTCCCAGACAGCTGATCAGTCCTGTCAGACGTCGAGGGAAAAATCACGACGTTCCTGGCCCCACGATCGCTATGATTGGTCAGTGACTGGTCAATCATAGTACTATACGTAGTGGGAGCAGGAGGAAAAGCCAGTGTTCGGCTCAGATCTTCTCAGTCCTGTCAGTGGTGTTGAGGAGATCAGAGCTGCGCTGATTGATCCTCCTGTCATCGCCTAAAATGGAAAAAAAAATTGAGAAATTTAACCCCTACACTGCCTCCCCAGTGTCCCTGTGACCCCACCATTCTCCTTATTCTGCCCTGTTTCATTTTTTTTTTTGTTTCATAAATAAAATTGTAAAAAAAATAAATAAGTTAGCGTTTATGTAGCGTTGCATAGCACCAGGTATAGGTTACTTAGCGTACTTAGTTTTTTATTTTTGTTACATAAAAAAAAAATTATCTAATTTTTTTTAAAACAATTGTTTGTTTAGTGTTATAGGTAGTGTAAGGGTTTGGCCGTTAATTTGCGTTAGATAGGTGCAGGGCTAATAAGGTACGTCGTTTTATAGTTTGTCATTACACATTATGTAGTGGGTGTTAAAAATATATATATATATAAGATTTAGAGCTAAAATAATGGCTCGCCGGGCATTTACAGCAGAGGAAGTGTATGCGATGATCTGTTCTGATACAGACATCGCAAGCGGAAGTGAGGAGCAGTTTTTATTATTATTTTCTAGTAGCGACAGTGATGAGCCCCAAGCACAGCGGAGCAGGCCTAGTGAAAGTCAGCCCAGCGCGGTCACAAGCGCTAGTGACCCTGATTGGCAGTCCGCCACCGTATTTATTCCCCAAATTCCTGATTTTATATTTGCCACGGGAACGAATATCAACATCACGGGATATAGCGAGGGAGATTTTTTTAAATTCTTATTTTCAGAAGATGTAATTAATCTAATAGTAGTTCAAACAAATTTATATGCCAACCAGTTTATTTTAACTCACCCTCATTCATTTCATGCCAGGGAAAACAACTGGAAGCCAGATGACAAAGCAGAGATGATGAAATATTGGGGACTACTATTGAATATGGGCCTTTTGAAAAAGCAGACTATAAGATCATACTGGTCGACGGATATCCTGTACAATATGCCCCTGTATCGTGCAGTGATGAAACACAAGCGTTTTGAGGACATAATGAGGTTTATACATTATAGTGATAATGCACAATGCCCCCCAGCAAGTGACCCCCAGCCATGATAGGCTATTTCAAATTAGACCTCTTATAGATCATTTCAATTTTAAATTTGCAGAGGCATATAGCTTGCTGTGGATGAATCCCTGGTTTTATTTAAAGGGAGGCTAAAATTCCATCAGTATATACCCCCCAAGAGGGCTAAATATGGCATGAAGGTATATAAAATGTACCCATCATTTTAGAAAAAGGACACCTAGATCAACCCCCCAGAATGCCCACACATCCTTAATGTAAGTGGCAGATATGTTTGGTACCTAATTCACCCGTTGGGCAAGGGTCATCACTTGTATACAGATAATTTTTATACAAGTGTGCCCTTGTGTCACGTTGGGTACGTGGACCCACTAGGCCGCACCGCCTTGACAGTATGGCAGCTGGCCAAAAGGACGCAGGTCACAGACTATAGTTCGTATAGTGTAACTGTGGTAGCTCAGGCAGTAGCAAGACAGGCTAGGTTGGGACTAGGCAGCAGGCAGGTGCCATGCGTGGTGTAGCAGGACAGGTGTGGTATACAGCACAGCACGACTTCAGCTCAACACGCAACTTGACCAGGATAGCACGGGATACAGATTACAGGGAGCAGGAACGGGAAACACTGGGAACTGGAAAACACTTAGGAGACCATTTGCATAGACATACTAGGGTAACGACAACAAGGCTCAGGCAAGGCAGGAAAGGGCTGGGCCCCTGTTATAGTCCAGGGTGCTCATGGGCTAATTTTGACTTACTGTCAGGTGCGTGTGCTGGCCCTTTAAGAGCGGGCACGAGCGTACACACGCACCCTACGGGACCCGGCCGGGAGAAGCGGAAGTGAGCACTGGCGTGTCCTGAGGAGGAAATGGGGACCAGCGCTCACAGTTCCAAGGCTTCCAGGCGTAAGGAGGTGAGTGAGCCTGACGACCCGCAGCCATGGGCATGACACTATCCCCCCTCTTATGCACCTTCCTCTTGGGGCCAGAAAGAGGAGAAAAACTTCTTCAGGAGGGTGGGGGCATTGAGGTTCTCTACTGGCTCCCAGGACCTCTCTTCAGGACCAAACCCCCTCCAATCCACCAAATATAAGATTCTTCCACCCACTCTCTTGGTGTCCAGGATCTCATTAACCTCAAAAGTCTCTGATGAACCGCTGGGAGCCACTGCAGGAGTGGAAGTCTTGGAGTAGCGGTTCAAGATCACCGGCTTCAGCAGGGAGACATGGAAGGAGTTGGGGATCTTGAGGGTAGGAGGCTGCCGAAGCTTGTAGGAAACGGGGTTGATTTGTTGCAAAATCTCAAAGGGTCCAAGGAACCTGGGAGAAAACTTGTACGATGGCACCCTCAGCTGGATATTCCTAGAGGACAGCCAGACCTTAGTGCCTGGAAGGAACAAGGGAGGCTTTCGTCGTCTTGTGTCTGCCTTTCTCTTCATGCGGTCAACCGCCAGCAGAATAGAAGATCGAGTGTGCTGCCAGATTTGTAGAAAGTACTTGAATGCAGAGTCAGCTGCAGGCACCTGGGACGTAGTGGAAACAGGAATAGGTATTCGAGGTTGTTGGCCATAGACAATGAAGAATGGACTCTTAGTGGTGGACTCATTAGTGTGGTTGTTGTAGGAGCTCAGCCCAAGGAAGCAGCTGCACCCAGTCATCATGCTGCCTGGAGATAAAGTGTCATAGATAGTTCTCCATAATCTGGCTTATTCTCTTGACTTGACCATTGGACTGGGGATGGTAGGCCGAGGAAAAGTCCAACTTCCCACGGAGGAGTACGCAGAGGGCTCTCCAGAACTTTGAGGTGAACTGAACCCCCCGATCCGACACAATATGTAGAGACAAGCCGTGCAGACGGAAGATGTGTTGGACAAAGAGATTGGCCAGTCGGGAAGCGGACGGTAGGCCGGTCAGTGGAACGAAATGAGCCATCTTGAAGAATCGATCCACCACCACCAAGACTGCACTGCAACCAGCAGAGAGAGGCAGGTCCGTGACAAAGTCCATAGCAATATGTTGCCAGGGGGCATCGGGCACAGGCAGTGGCTGGAGCAGGCATGCCGGTTTGGAGTGGGCAATTTTATTTGCTGTGCACACCGTGCAGGAGGAGACAAAGTCTGTGATTTGTATGGGCAGCGTGGGTCACCAGAACTGACAAGCAATGTGGTCTCTGGTCTTACAGACACCCGCATGACCTGCCAGTTTGGAACTGTGTCCCCAGCGGAGGATTCTTCTTCTGTCAGCCAGCCGCACAAAAGTTCTCCCCGGGGGAATGTCTTTAACTTGCAGAGGGTTGACAGGGATGATGCAGGACGGGTTAATGATACTCTGTGGAGACTCCATAGTGTCCTCTGTCTCGAATGACCTGTACAAGGCATCGGCCCTCACATTCTTGTCGGCCGGACGGTAGCAGGGCTCAAACTGGTACCGGGCAAAGAACAGCAACTACCTGGCCTGATGAGGATTCAGTCGTTTGGCCGTCTGGAGATAAGTGAGGTTCTTGTGGTCCGTAAATATCAAGATGGGATGAACTGCACCCTCTAATAGATGTCTCCACTCCTCCAGAGCCAATTTGATGGCCAGTAACTCCCGATCCCCAATCGAGTAGTTGGCGGACATGGACAGAGTCTCTGGCGAGGAACTAGGTTGATAGGACAGTCATACGCCCGGTGTGGGGGCAGCATCTCCGCCTCTTTCTTGCTGAAGACCACCAAAAATGCACAATAATGACCGGGCAATCCTGCAAGGGACCGAGGCAGAGGAGGCTGAGCCAAACTAATTTGTACCAGGCAACGGCTGTGACACTCGGGACCCCACTGGAGAAGCTCTCCAGAACTCCAGTCCAGCACCGGAGCATGTACTCGGAGCCAGGGCAGGCCCAGCAGCACAGGATTGACGGCTTTAGCCAGGACAAAGAACGAGAGGAGCTCGGAGTGGAGGGCTCCCACTTGGAGCTTCAGCGGTTTGGTCACAGCTAAAATTGGGTTTGGCAGCGGTAATCCATTCACAGATGCAACCATCAACGGCCTCTCCAGAGGGGTAGTGGGCAATTTGAGAAGATCCACCAGGTCTCTACGAATGAAATTAGCAGCGGATCCAGAGTCCAGATACGCAGGGACCCAATGCGCTGTCTCGCCGGACACTATGGCTTTACCCAAGGTTATCTCTCCCACCAACCCTAGGCTCTGGGGCCTTTGGGGACACAGACGCACAAGATGGCCTCTGAGGCCGCAATATAGACAGAGTCCCGAAGTGCGTCTGTGTTGTCTTTCCTGGGTAGACAGCTTAAACTGGTCCACCCTCACAGACTCCTTAGGAGGATCAGCATCAGAGGACAGCAGGGGTTGCTGCAAAGTAGGAACCGGACTAGGGAGTCCTCCCTCCCGACGAGTTTCTTGGAACCGTTCTCGGATCCTTATATCAATCCGGCCAGAAGCATTAGGTCATCCAGCGTAGACTGTAGATCCCGGGCGGCAAGCTTGTCCTTAACCTTAGGAGACACTCCCTGCCAGAATGTAGCCATCAGGGCCTCATTGTTCCACAACAGTTCTCCCGCCAGGGTGCGGAAGTGGATGGCGTACTCTCTCACGGAGGTGTCTCCCTAGCGTAGGTTCAGCAAGGAGGCGGCTGCAGATGAGACTCGTCCAGGCTCCTCAAACACCATGCAAAATGTTCATAGGAACCCCTGGAAGTCACGGGTCTCTGGTCCTTGACTCTCGCAGATAGGGTTCGCCCATGCAAGGGCCCTGCCAGTGAGGAGAAAGACGATGAAAGTGACCCTTGCGCCATCAGACGAAAATGCCCTTGCATACAGGCTAAAGTGGATCTGGCACTGGTTCAAAAATCCACGGCAGGTCCTTGCGTCTCCATCATAGCGGTCAGGAAGTGGCAAAGAAAATCCGGGATCAGTACTGCCAGGAGGTGTAGTAGGAGGATCAGCCACTTGCACCTCCAGCCGACATGCAATATTGTTCAAGGTCTGAAGGATCCGCCCACATCTCTTGTGATGTCATCATGGTCTTGGATTGACCAGCGGGGTCCGTGGCCTGAGCCTACTGTAATGTTGGGTACGTGGACCCACTGGAACGTACTGCCTTGATGGTATGGCAGCTGGCAAACAGGACACAGGTCACAGTCTAATGTTCGTATAGTGTACCTGTGGTAGCAAGACAGCCTCGGCTGGGACTGGGCAGCAGGCAGGTGCCAGTCGTGGTGTAGCAGGACAGGCATGGTATACAGCACAGCACGACTTCAGCTCAACACGGTACTACACCAGGATAGCACGGGATACAGTTTACAGGTAGCAGGAACGGGAAACACTGGGAACTGGAAAACACTTAGGAGACCATTTGCTTAGACAGACTAGGGTAATGACAACAAGGCTCAGGCAAGGGAGGAAGGAGCTGCACCCCTCTTATAGTTCAGGGCTCATGGGCTAATTCTGTACTTAATTTCAGGTGCGTGCGCTGGACCCGGCCGGGAGAAGCGGAAGTGAGCGCTGGGGCCAACCTGAGGAGTAGATGGGGACTAGTGCTCACAGTTCCATGTCTGCGGGCGTCAGGAGATGAGTGAGCCTGATGGCCCGTGGCCATGAGCATGACACAATATGTTTGTCAGCCTGCCCAACCTAAAAACTGCATAATGTGAACAGGGAAAGAGCAGTTTGTTGTAGTGACACCTATGGATCAGTTGGGGAAACTACTTTGAGGTTGAGTGCACATCCACATGAAAAAAGATTTCAGTGATTGTCATACTCCATGGTTGCATGATATGCAAAGAAAAAAAAAAAAAAATAATAATAATTAAAGTACATTTGTTGATTTGCATCTTCGCACATTTACATAGGGAAAAAAAGGGGGGGGGGAGATATGGGAGAAAATGTAGCACCCATACACCATAATGTCAAATCCATATCCAAAAGTCACATATATGGGAATAATAACCGCAGACACATTGGAGGTAAAGAGCAGTTGAACACATGGTGCCCTGCTGGTCAAGGTACGTATTGTCCCCATTAATAATGTAACATAATTTGCCTTTTTAAATTAAGGCCTGCAGGGTACCTTGTGTTCAAATGAAATATCCAAAATTCCTCCCTGTCAAGAAGGATTCGCTTTAGATCACCTCCCCTTACTGGTTTCCTGGACTTTCTATAGCATATACCTTAAACCAATTTGTTGTGCCCCTATGTACAGAAATGAAATGTTTAGATGCACTTGAAATGTTTCAATCCTTAGGATTGGATATGTCCACTAAGTGTTCTAAAATTCGTACTTTCATTTTCCTAGAGGTACATCGTACATAGTATTTGTTCCAATTGGTGCATTGTATTATATATATATATATATATATATATATATATATATATATATATATATATATATAAAACAAAGTCGCTATTGCAATTTATGTATTCCTTAATGGGGTAAGACGCAGTTCCCTGTTAACATTATGCAGTTTTTGGGTGCGGCATTTGCTGGCAAACATTATATTGATTTATATTACTAAGCTTTAGCCAGCTATAGGTGTCTTGTTCAATGTACTATTATTTTTGCAGGTGTAATATCCTTGTAATATGTATTTAGATTTTATAAAATTACTTTAACACTAAGCTCATATTATAGCTGTTGGCGAGGAAGTAAGTAGAATGTTCACATATACCCTCACCCCACACACCTTGCTCCAACTCTTTTTACATGTGATCTTGTTTTTTACTGTGATTCGTGCTGATCCACTTAAAATGGTATGTTGTTTATTTGACCAGGTGTTATGACTAAAAACGCAGTTGGCATTTGAAACACGTAAGCGTACTGGTCCTTTGCCTTTATGTGCTGGGTGGATTTTTAATGTTTATACAATAAAGTTCTGAGATTTCTTCATGAAGTGCTGGATCATATCTTTTTTTTTTTGCTAACTAAAGAGTCAACCTGGTCCTGAAACTATCGGGCGCCCTTGCAGATCTATCAAACTCTTGTGTATCTTGGGCAAGATATAATGAATAGGAATAACCAGTGTTGTAACTATCAAATGGTTGGCTAAAGCCCCATCTATTATGCCATCGATTCCAGCATCCTCGACCAATAACTTTAACTACCTATCCAACCTATCTGTGGGATCATTTTGTAGTTTCTCAAAAAACTTTTTGCATCCGCAAACTGTCTTCTGATCTCCAAGATGTATCTGGCAGTGTCCATCACAACAAGGGAACCACACTTGTCCACAGGTTTAATGGTGATGCCCCTGTTGGATGCCGACAGTATACTTTTATCTTTACCAGTCAGATTGGGTCTGATCATGTACAGAGCTCCAGTATGTCTAAGCTTCTTAAATTCATATAGAGTACGTTTAACACAAGATTCAATAAAATGGTTATCATGTGGTGGTTGGAATCTGCTCTCGACATGGAGTCCCATCTCAGTCAATGAGAGAAGCAGAGGTCCAGCAGTCATAATACCCAGTTGTGAATTAACATTAACACTATGTACAGCATCAGAACCTGTGGAGGAAAATGATTTAAGTCTAAGCCTACGAAAGATGCATGTTAATCTATTTCCATCTGTAACCAATCTGTGTTAGACACAGGGCAAAAATAAAGACCTTTAGATAACAAATTGCTTGCATTGGAGACAATGTGGTTGCGGAAATATTTACGACCAATTCTACTTCCTAAGTCTCTCGCCCATGTGTCTGATCTGTCTGATGTTAGTTCTTATATCGACCCCTCTGGTGTTTCCGGCCGCCCCTCCTAGTTTTGTCGCTCCTTCTGTGTTAAGCATCTCCCCTTTGTCTAAAAAAGGTTTTACTTTTCGTTAATATTATAGTCATCAGTGGAATCCGAATCTGCTGTGGTAAAGCTTAACCCCTTCAGGACACAGCCTGTTTTGGCCTTCAGGACACAGCCAATTTTTTCAAATCTGACATGTTTCACTTTATGTGGTAATAACTTTGGAATGCTTTTACCTATCCAAGCGATTCTGAGATTGTTTTCTCGTGACACATTGGACTTTATGTTACTGGCAAAATTTGCTCGATACATTAAGTATTTAATTGTGAAAAACACCAAAATTAGCATTTTTCTAAATTTATATGTATCTGCTTGTAAGACAGATGGTAATACCACACAAAATTGTTGTTAATTAACATCACCCATATGTCTACTTTAGATTGGCATTGTTTTTTGAACATCCATTTATTTGTCTATGATATCACAAGGCTTAGAACTTTAGCAGCAATTTCTCACAGTTTCAAGAAAATTTCAAAAGGCTATTTTTACAGGGACCAGTTCAGTTGTGAAGTGGAATTTAGGGCCTTATATATTAGAAACCCTCAATAAGTCACCCCATTTTAAAAACTTCACCCCTCAAAGTATTCAAAACAGCATTTAGAAAGTTTCTTAACCCTTTAGATGTTTCACAGGAATTAAGGCAAAGTAGATATTTTAAAATTCATTTTTCATCCATTTTTTTTGTAATGCAGAAAGTTTTACCAGAGAAACGCAACTCAATATCTATTGCCCAGATTCTGCAGTTTTTAGAAATACCCCACATGTGGCCCTAGTGCACTTATTGACTGCAGCACAGGCCTCGGAAACAAAGGAACACCTAGAGGATTTTGGGGCCTCCTTGTTTATTAGAAAATATTTTAGGCACCATGTCGGGTCTGAAAGGCTCTTGCGGCGCCAAAACAGTGGAAATCCCCCAAAAGTGACCCCTTTTCGGAAACTATACCCCTTGAAGAAATTATCTAGGGGTATAGTGAGCATTTTGACACCGCAGGTTTTTTGGAGAAATTATTGGAAGTAGGCAGTGAAAATGAAAATCTACATTCTTTCAAAGAAAATGTAGGATTAGCTAATTTTTTCTAATTTCCACAAGGACTAAAAGGAGAAAATGCACCAACTACATTTGTAAAGCAATTTCTCCCGAGTAAAACAATACCCCACATGTGGTAATAAACGGCTGTTTGGACACACGGCAGGGCTTAGAAGGGAAAGAGCGCCATTTGGCTTTTGCAGCTCAAATTTAGCAGGAATGGTTTGGGAGACCACGTCGCATTTGCAAAGCCCCTAAGGGACCAAAACAGTGAAAATACCAAAAAAGTGACTCCATTTAGGAAACTACACCCCTTGAAGAATCCATCTAGGGGTGTAGTGAGCATTTTGAACCCACAGGGGTTTCATAGATTTTATTAGAATTGGGCAGTGAAAATAAAAAAAAATCCTTTTTCTTCAATAAGACGTAGTTTTAGCTGAAAATTTTTAATTTTCTCAACAAATAAATGAAAAAAAGCACCACAACATTTGAAAAGCAACTTCTCCTGTGTATGGCAATACCACATATGTGGTCATAAACGGCTGTTTGGGCACAGAGTAGGGCTCAGAAGGGAAGGAGCGCCATTTGGCTTTTGGAGTACAGATTTTGCTGGATTGGTTTCTGGGCGCTCCGTCGCATTTGCAAAGTCCCTGTGGGACCAAAACAGTGGATCCCCCCCAGAAGTGACCCCATTTTTGAAACTACACCCCTCAAGGTATTCACTTAGGGGTGTAGTGAGCATATTAACACCACAGGTGATTGGCAGAAATTGGTGTGCACTCGATGTTGCAGACTGAAAATGGGATTTTTTTCTATAGATATGCCAATATGTGGCGCCCAGCTTGTGCCACTGGAGACACACACCCCAAACATTGTTAAAAGGGTTCTCCCGGGTATGGCGATGCCATATATGTGGAAGTAAACTGCTGTTTGGGCATACTGTAGGGTTCATAAGGGAGGTAGCGCCATTTGGCTTTTGGAGTGTGGATTTTGCTTGTAGTAGTTTTGTAGTGAGTCTTACTGGTGTTTCCGTTTATAATGTGCGGGTACATGTAAGCCGGGCGGAGTATATAAGGGGCATAGTCAGGTGGTATAATAATAGGGTAAACAAAAACAATAAAATAATCCATAGATGTGTGTTACGCTGTGAAGCAATCCTTTCTGCACAGGCCGGTGTCGCACTGATATATGGCGTCCTTTCTTATTCCCCTTTTGGTCCACACTCGGCACCTTTGAAGTTTGGGGAATTTTGCTGGGAAAGTGTTGTCCTGGTATAATACGGGCACCGTCGCTTCCAGCAGATATGTTTGGACCCTCCCCTTCCTGGTTCCCTAATTTTAGGGGCCTTGATAATTTGCCACTTGAAACAGAAGAAATGTTCCCCTCGGGCCGGCACAACTGCATATTTTTATTTCCTGGCTTATTGGAGCCTTAACTAATTTTATTTTTTCATAGACGTAGTGGTATGAAGGCTGTTTTTTTTGCGGGACAAGCTGTAGTTTTTATTGGTACCATTTTGGGGTACATGCGACTTTTTGAGCACTTGTTATCCTTTTTTTTTGGGAGGCAAGGTGACCAAAAAACAGCAATTCTGACATTATTTTTTTTAATTCTTTTTATACAGCGTTCACCAATAGTTATAAATTACATGTTACCTTTATTCTGCGGGTCAGTCCGATTCCGACGCTACATAATTTATAGAACTTTTTTATGTTTTACAACTTTTTGCACAATAAAATAACTTATGTAAAGAGAATCGATTTTTTCTGTCGCCATGTTGTGAGAGCCATAACGGTTTTAATTTTTCCGTTGACGGAGCTGTATGAGGGCTTATTTTTAGCGAGACGAGTTATAGTTTTTATAGGTACCATTTTTGGATACATGCGACTTTTTGATCACTTTTTATTTCAATTTTTGGAAGACAAAGTGACCAAAAAATAGCAATTATGTCAGTATTTTTTAGTTTTTTTTTTACGGCGTTCCCTGTGCGGAATAAATAACATAATATTTTTATAGTTAAGGTCGTTACGGTCGCAGCGATACCAAATACGTATGGCTTTATTATTTTTTTCAATAATAAATGACTTGATAAAGGAAAAAGGGCGATTGTGTTTTGTGTTATTATTTGAAACTTTTATTGTATTTTTACAACTTTTATTTTTACTTTTTTGACACTTTTTTTTTACACTTTTCTTTAGTCCCACTAGGGGACTTGAAGGTCCAACTGTTTGTTTGATGTTCTAATACATTCCACTACCCATGTAGTGCAATGTATTAGAACTGTCAGTTGTTCACTGACAGCAAGCCGATCAGGCTCCGCCTCCGGGCGGGGCCTAATCGGCTAACGTAATGGCAGATAGGAAGCCCTTGTCAGGCTTCCGCTTGCCATAGCAATCGCCCCCCCCCCCCCGCAACAATCGTCCCCCGCAATCGCGTAGCGGGGTGCCGATGTTGCTATATCAACTTAAATGCGGCGGTCACTATTGACTGCCGCAATTAAGGGGTTAATCGGTTCGGATCACCGCTGTGATCCAACTTGATGTTTTTCCCCAGTACTAAGGCTGCTAGTAGCAGCCTGTACTGGGAGATGCCGGGCTGCGGGGAGCGTCTGTGTGCTCTGTTAGGCGCACACGTGGATTAACGGGCTGCAGGCACAACGACCAGCTTTGTAGCCCGTTAATCTACGTGGGGTGGTCGTGAAGGGGTTAAATTGCCTTGTGGTTTACATCTAGAGCGCCCCTTTTGCTGTAGTTGTCTACCTGTACGTGTTGAATAGTGGCCGGTATCGTGTTGGAAAACTCCATTAGTATTTCAGTTAAAGATTCTCACTTGATTATAATCCTCTATATCTTTCGACCACTTAGTTCTTTTAATATCCTTAGGCTGGGTTCACACGTGGCGGAATTTCACTTAAATTCCGCTGCGGACACTCCGCAGCGTTAATCCGCAGCGGAGCCGTTTGTCCATTGACTTACACTTTAATTTAGCAGTGTTCGTTTAGACGAGGCGTAAAATTCCGCTGCGGAGCATAGGCTGCGGAGCGGAATTTGGTGTCCGCAGCATGATCTGTCTGTTGCGGAGCAGTGGCGGACTCATGGCGGAATTTCTCCATTGACTTCAATGGAGATTCTAAGTTCCGCAATGAAGTCTGCAGCTGTCATGCACATGTCATGTGTGCTGCGGATGCGTCTTGCTTTTTTAACTTGACATTTCTTCATTCTGGCTGGACCTATGTATTTCTAGGTCTACAGCCAGACTGAGGAAGTCAATGGGGCTCCCGTAATGACGGGAGCGTTGCTAGGAGACGTCAGTAAATAGTCACTGTCCAGGGTGCTGAAAGAGTTAAGCGATCGGCAGTAACTGTTTCTGCACCCGGGACAGTGACTACCGATCCCAATATACATGTATCTGTAAAAAAAAAATGAAGTTCGTACTTACCGAGAACTCCCTGCTTCTGTCTCCAGTCCGGCCTCCCAGGATGACGTTTCAGTCTAAGTGACGGCTGCAGCCAATCACAGGCTAATAACAGGCTGCAGCGGTCACATGGACTGCCGCGTCATCCAGGGAGGTCGGGCTGGATGCCGAAAGAGGGACGCGTCACCAAGACAACGGCCGGTAAGTATGAAATTCGTTTACTTTCACTAGGGAAAGTGCTGTCCCTTCTCTCTATCCTGCACTGATAGGGAGAAGGGAAGCACTTTTCCCGCAGTCCGCAGCAGCTAGTCCGCATCAATTTTCTGCACATTTTGTGCAGATCCGCAGCCGTAATCCGCAACCCGGATTAGGTGCGGCATTGATGCGGACAGTTGCGGAGGAAATCCGCCACGTGTGGTCATGCCCTTACAGAATCTCTTTAGGCTCTGGTCAGCCTTTCCTTTATAGAGAATCCAATTCTGGGGATTCAAAGCACTAGTTAACTGAAGTTCCAGTTCTTTTATAAATTTGTCGCAATTTTCTCCTCTCAAAGAAATTCAATAATGAGTAACATAATGTCAAAGGAATATTTATTGGAGATGGACTCAAATTTACTACAAAATTGTGCGTTGTTGGGAAGAAGATTAGGCCTAAGATGAGGCCTTAATTCCCTAGGGATTCTTCTAACTTGTAATATTCTGTCACTGTGGAGACATGAAAATCTAATGAAATGAAATGCTTTTCTCACCTTCCCATTTCTATTTGATTATCTCTGTAGTTGGAGTCCTCAGAAAAGTCCCATCATACTCTGTGCCTGCTAAAATTCTCACAGCGTACTTCTATGTATATGAAAAGGTTACGGGATTGTCCAGTAATGCCAGAGCCGGATCTGGTATAATAGAGAGTTGTTCCAATGGCTGCTCATGTCATACAATGCCTTTGGAACGTATTGTTACTTATATAGCGACATATGTTTTCCTCCTGTCTCATTGATTGACACCCAGAGTTATCGAATTTCAATTCCTGGCCTGATATGTTGTCTCTCCCCAACTGAGTTGGTGTAAGCATGGTATTCTGATATATTGATTCCAATATAGTACTATTTATTACATTATCTATTACTGTGGACTATCTCGTGGTTTAACATGATTTGCAATATATAACCCTGCTATTTATTTGTAGTGCACGCACCTTATGCATGGTTTGGTTTTCCCCTTTGCAGACATAATTTTTAACTGTAGTGGGAGTTGCTGGGGAACTAGATATAGGTCAACTTAGATACCTTATCTACAGTCGCCTATTTGATTGTTGGTATTGTACTCTCAATTATACTATATTTCACCAGGAGACATTTACAAACGTTTCCATAGTAATGACATCGTTCCATATGATTGGAGGATTGTCCGCAGCTCTGCCCCTAAGACGCTTATAGCTGAGAGAGTTCCATTGCTTATTTCATGCTGACCCAGTGACGCGTATTTGACGCATGCGCAGTCTCGCCATTGTGCGAGGCTGTGCATGCGCATTGATGGAGTGTAGTAAGTGCACGCAAGCACACTGGGTAATAACAAACGCTGACACAGATGTTCTAGTATCAGCGTGGTTCTGTCCTGGCTTTCTATGTGTCCATGTAAGTTTTTATGGCACTAATATATTTATTGGTATTGTTGTTGTAGCCTGATTAATATATTTGATACACATGTCTAGGATGAAGAGGGACATGAAACTGTTCACATTGATTGTCTAGTTGTATATTTATGGCCTTATATAAGCTTGAACTTTTTATATATTTTGTATGCTTGAAAAAGACTCCTCTGAGGGTCGAAACGTCACTGATACTGGGATGTGTTACTAAACACTTTATTTTCTGCCAATGGATGCTGTCATCCAGTTTTTGCAGCATAACATTTTTTTGTCATAGATCCTGGCAAACATGTCTGATTAATCAAGCCTATTTACCCCATGGCTCTGACAATGGTTAAGGTTTGACAAACCGAAATATCAGTGCGTTATTGGGGGTCATTTAGATGTTGCACTTTGACACCAAGGCAAGCCAATAGTTTGAGTAAACTAGCCGCATTGTATAGCATCAAACTGTTTTAATCTTTGAGATATTCATGACTTCCAGGAATTGGGGGATCAATACAACAGCACCCTGGACCTCACATTCACAATCTGTTCCTAGAGCACCACCTAATGGACATACTGAGCCATAGTTCAAGCCACATGCTGGATAGACAATTGCAAAAACATTCAGGTGACTCTCATACAAACAAGCATACAGAATTCTGGGTTACTAAACCCAACACACCTCTGATGCGTTCTTCCCATCCTCAGGACGAGAGAGCTTCATTTAACTGGTTCTTATATGTGTGTACAGTGATTTGGCTGGCAGATTTGTATTTCCTGGCTGGCACATGAGCATTGTTGTAACAGTTACATAGTTAGGCTTCATTCTCATCTGCGCTAGGGCGACGTACCATCTGAGCTTTCCATCGTAACGGAGCCCTAACAAACACAAACGGATACCATAGGTTTCTGTTTCCATCACCATTGATTTAAATGGTGACAGATCGGGTGACCATAGTTTCCGTTTTTGTCTCCATTGTGCAATGGTTCTGACGTTTTGACAGAATTAATACCGTAGTTGACTACGCTATTGATTCCGACAAAACTACGGAATCCTTGCACAACGGAGACAAAAGGAAACCATTGGCACCGGATCCGTCACCATTGAAATCAATGGTGATGGAAACGGAGACCTATGGTTTCCGTTTGTGTCTGACAGGGCTCTGTTCCGTCGGAAGGGAGCCCTAGCGCAGATGTGAACGAAGCCTTACATGTTTAGTACGGTTGAAAAAAGACGCATGTCCATCAAGTTCGACCAAGGGATGGGAAAAGTTAAGGGAAACATTTCTACACATTGACCTAGAAGCTAATATTTTGTCATTCTAGGAAATTATCTTAGTTATTACCCTTGGCTCTGATACATGATTGGAACTATTACATGAACATTGCAATGTTGCTAGCTTAACCCCTAGGCAACTGTACGTCCGGGTGGCCAGTGTCTTAGCGCACGGGGAGGTACAGTTACTGCACAGTTCCTGGTGCACACTGTTGCGATAGTGTGCACCGGGAACCGGGAGGCCAGCTGTCCCTGACAGCTGATACTCCACTGTTGCCGATCAGCGGCTTATTTCCGCGATTTCGTCAATTAACCCCTTAAATGCGGTGTTCGAATGCAATCGCCGCATTTTAGGGGTTTCTAGCACACCGACAGACCTCACAATGAAATCGTGGGGTTTGAAGATGGCTAGCATGGCGACCGGAGGCCAAGTAATGGCCTCCGTGTCTGCAATGTACAGAAGCCTATCAGGACCAGCCTCCTGATAGACTTCCTGTCAGAGTGACAGGACGTCACTGCCGTTTGCGATGCACACTGCCGGTGAACGTGTCTGTGACAGTGTGCATCGGGAACCGGGACGTCAGCTGTCCCTGACAGCTGACACTCCACTTTTGCCGCTGATTTCTGCAATTAACCCGTTAAATGTGGCGCTCGATTGCGATCTCCGCATTTAGGGGGTTTGTAGCACATCAGCAGCCCCCATGCAATTATGGAGGCTGCTGATCCTGTGATGGAACCCGGGGGCCAGACAACAGCCCCCGGGTCTGCCATGTATGGAAGCCTATGAGGACCAGCCTCTAGCTGGTCCTCGTAGACTAACTGTCAGAGTGACTGTGATGTCACACTGACAGTTGGAATACATTACACTACCTAGGTAGTGTAATGTATTCTAGCAGCGATCAGAGCTGCAGGTTAAAAAATAAAGTGTAAAAAGTAAAGAAAAAAGTAAAAAAAAGTTAATAAAAATGTTTTACAAAAGTGTAAATATAAAAGATTTTTTTTTCCTATATGTCTCTTATGGGAAAAAAATGAAAACGTTAAACAGTACACGTATTTGGTATCACCGTGATCGTAACGGCCCAATCTATAAAACTATAATGTTATTTTTACCGCATAGTGAACGCCGCAAAAAAAAAAAACTAAAAACAATGCCAGAATCACTATTTTTTTGGTCACCACCCCTCCCAAAATATAGAATAAAAAGTGATCAAAAAGTCGCATGTACCGCAAAATAGTACCAATAAAAACTACAACCCGTTCCGCAAAAAAGAAGCCCTTACACCGCTTTTTTTACTGAAAAATAAAAAAGCTACGACTCTCAGAATATGGTGACACAGAAAATAAATTATTTTTATAAAGAAGTGATTTTATTGTGCAAACGCTGCAAAACATAAAAAAACCTATATACATATGGTATCGCCGTAATCATACCAACCCACAGAATAAAGTAAAATTGTCATTTATAGCGCATTATGAACGCCGTAAGAAATAAAGAATTTAAAACTCCAAAATCCCTGTTTTTGGTCACCAAAGCTCTAAATAAAATGTAATAAAAAGTGATCAAAAAGTTGCATGTACCAAAATATGGTACCAATAAAACTACAGCTCGTCCCGCCAAAAATAAGCCCTCACACAGCTCAATCGACCAAAAAATAAAAAAGTTATGGCTCTCAGAATGTGTTGATACCAAAATTTTTTTTTTAACATATAGTTTTTTTTTGTAAAAGTAGTAATATATAAAAAAAAAAAATACATTTGGTATCACCGTAATTGTATTGACCCGCAGAATAAAGTTAAGTTGTTGTTTTTACCGCACGGTGAAAGTGGTAAAAACAAAACCCAAAAAGCAATGGAGGAATCAAAGTTTTTTTCCAATTTCACCCTGCAAAGAATTTTATTTTCGGTTTCCCAGTACATTATATGGTACTTTAAATGTAATCAATAGAAACTACAACTCTTCCCGCAAAAAAATAAGCCCTCACACCGCTCTATTCATGGAAAAATAAAAAAGTTATGGCATTTGGAAGGCGTGGAGTGAAAAACTAAAATGGAAAAGCAAAAAAGGTTAATTAATTTGGGGTATTGCCATACTCAGGAGAGATTGCGTTACAAATTTAGGGCGACTTTTTCCCCTTTTTCCCTTGTGAAAATGAAAAAATGCAACATTTTAGTGGCAAAAATTGTTATATTCATTTTCACGGCCTAATTCTACTAAATTCTGCAAAAAACAAGTGTGGTATAAATGCTTACTATACCCCATGAAAAACTCCAATAAATATAGCAAAATACCTGTGGGGTCAAAGTGCTAACTATACCCCTAGATAAATTCCTTGAGGGGTCTAGTTTCTAAAATGGGTCACTTTTGGGGAGTTTCCACTGTGTTGGCACCACAAGACCTCTTCAAACCTGACATGGTGCCTAAAATATAATCTAAAAATAAACAGGCCCCAAAATCCTGTAGGTGCTCTTTTGCTTCTGAGGCCGCTGTTTCGATCCATTAGCACACTAGGGCCACATGTGGGATATTCCTAAAAACTGCAGGACCTGGGCAATAAATATTGAGTTACGTTTCTCTGGTAAAACCTTCTGTTTTACAGATTTTTTTTTATTATAAATGAATTTTGACAAAAAAAAAAGAAATTTGTTTTATGTGAAACACCTAAAGGGTTAAAGAGACTCTGTCACCACATTATAAGTGCCCTATTTCCTACATAAGGAGATGGGCGCTGTAATGTAGGTGACAGTAATGCTTTTTATTTTAAAAAAACTATCTTTTTTCACAAAGTTAGGAGCGATTTAAGTTTATGCTAATGAGCTTTCTTAATGCCCAAGTGGGCGTACTTTTACTTTCGACCAAGTGGGCGTTGTACAGAGGAGTGCATGACACTGACCAATCGGCATCATGCACTCCTCTCCATTCATTTACACTGCACTAGCGATATAGATATATCGCTATGTGCAGCCTCATACACAAGTCCTAACATTACTACAGTGTCCTGATAATGAATACTCATGAAATCCAGCCTGGTCGTCATGTGTACTCAGAATCCTGACACTTCTGACTCTTTTTTGTGAGATTCCAGCAACGGATACGAAATCTCGCGAGATCTCGGAGCTAAACGAGATTTGGTTTCACTTGCCGGAATCTCACAAAAAAAGATTCAGAAGTGTCAGGATTCTGAGTACACATGACGTCCAGGCTGGATTTCATGTGTATTCATTATCAGGACACTAGTAATGTTAGGGCTTGTGTATGAGGCTGCAGATAGCGATATATCTATGGAGAGGAGTGCATGATGCTGATTGGTCAGCGTCATGCACTCCTCTGTACAACGCCCACTTGGTCGAAAGTAAAAGTACGCCCACTTGGGCATTAAGAAAGCTCATTAGCATAAACTTAAATCGCTCCTAACTTTGTGAAAAAAGATCGTTTTTTTAAATAAAAAGCATTACTGTCACCTACATTAGAGCGCCCCTCTACTTATGTAGGAGACAGGGCACTTATAATGTGGTGACAGAGTCTCTTTAAGAAACTTTCTGAATGCTGTTTTGAATTCTTTGAGGGGTACAGTTTTTAAAATAGGGTGATTTATTGGGGGATTCTAATATATAAGGCCCTCAAAACCCCTTCAGACCTAAACTGATACCTGTAAAAATAACCTTTTGAAATTTTCTTGAAAATGTGAGAAATTGATGCTAAAGTTCTAAGCTTTGTAACGTCCTAGAAAAATAAAAGGACGTTCAAAAAACGATGCAAACATAAAGTACACATATGGGAAATGGTAACTAGTGACTATTTTGTGTGGTATTACTATCTGTTTTACAAGCAAATACATTTAAATTTAGAAAAATGCTAATTTTTGCAAATTTGCCCTAAATTTTGGTGTTTTTCACAAATAAATATTGAATTTATCGACCAAATTTTTCCACTATCATAAAGCACAATATGTCACGAGATAACAATCTCAGAATCGCTTGGATAGGTAAAAGCATTCCCAAGTTATTACCACATAAAGTGACACCTGTCCGATTTGAAAAATGAGGCTCTGTCAGGAAAGTCAAAAGTGGCTAAAGAGGGAAGGCTGTGCCACAAGGCCAAAACAGGCTGTGTCCTGAAGGGGTTAAAGTATACTTCAGAATATAAACTATTTTCTATACATCAATAATACAAGCGAAGATAAGAAAATTTGCAATATATATCTTATCACAGAAAAATGCCTCTTTATCCATACCTCCCAACCGTCCCGGATTCAGTGGGACAGTCATGAATTCTGGGTGGTGTCCCACTGTCCCGGGTGGCCGGTGGTAAGTTAATTTTAGCCGGTGAAAACGCTAACCCTAACCCTAACCCTCATTATTACCCCAGTACTCTCCTCCCCCAGGGATACTGGGATGAGCCGGCGGCTGCAGGCTGGTATCATTAGGGTGGGAAAGCCCACAAATAGTGGGCCTTCCCGCCCTCTAAATGCTAGCCTGCTGCTGCTATGTTCTATCTGTCTGGGTATGAAAAATGGGGGAACCCACATAGTTTTTTCTAATTATTATTATAACTTTTTTTTTATTAAATGACGTGGGATCCCCCCATTTTTCATAACCAGCCAGATACAACTAAGCAGTAGGCTAGCATTACCAAGGTGGGAAGGCCCACTGGTTCTTGGGCTTTCCCAGCCTAAAAATACCAGCCTGTGGTCGCCCCAGTAAGCGACCATCACTACAGGTGGTCGGGTAATGGATTGTTAGCCTTTTCACTTTTATTGAAATTAAAAAAAAAACACACAACCTGCATTAACCATTTTATTGAAAATAAAAAAGCCATCATCTAAGTAGTTCTCAAATCCAGCATAGTCCAACATACGAACCTGTCAAAAAAACACAAACACACAAAAACCCCATTAGTAACACATGTAGGAGGCCTAGATACAGGGCCCATCAGACAGGATCACACATGGGCCATGTGTCTAAGCCTACCACATGTTAGGCTTAGATACAGGGCCCCAGCAGACAGTAATCTTATACAGTATTAGATTACTGTCTGCTGGGGCCTTGTATCTAAGCCTACCATGTGGTGATCCTGTCTGATGGGCCTTGTATCTAAGCCTACCACATTGTAGACTTAGATACAGGGCCCCAGCAGACCGTAATGTTATACTTACCCTCCTCTTTGGCTCAGGGCGCAGCGGAGGTTCTGATGCCATCCAGCGTTGTGATGTCATGACGAGGGAAGACATCAGAACCTCTGCTGCACTCAGAAACGAGAAGGATAAGTATATTGTTATTAAGATAGTAACAGGGGCCCATGTGTATTATTACATAGGCCCCAATTACTATAGTAACTTTCTATAGATGTGGTGCGGGGGGACGCAGGCCCCCTGGCTTCGGAGCCTGGTCGCAATTGCAACCGCTCCCACCCCTATAGCTACGCCATTGGCTATGACTCTTGGAAGGCGGGGAGTAAGAGACGAAATCACAAAAAATGGCTTAGTCATGAAAGAGTTAAAGGTGTTGTCTCTAGAGTAAAAGTTATTTCCTAACAACAGAATAGCGGATAACATGCTAATCGGTTGGGTCTGATGGCTGGGACCCCCACCGATCATGGTCATGGGACTCCATTCAAATAAATGGAGCTGCAGGTCGCGCTTGAACCCTGCTGCTCCATTCATTCTCTATGGCACTGCCAGAGATAGCTATACTTGGCTATCTCTGGCAGTCCCATAGCCTGTAAATTGAGCTGCAGGGTGCAAGCGTGACCCACTGCTGCATTCATTCGGAGGAACGGGACCCCCATTCTCATGATTGGTGGGGGTTCCAGTTGTCGGACCCCCACTGATCAGCATGTCATCGCCTATCCTGTGGTTAGGTTAACTTTTAATTTTGGGACAGCCCCTTTAAGCAGAAACTTGTCTTCTTCCTAGTTCCTTACCATTAAATTGCGAGCCGTGCAGGTCAGGACCACAGCAGACCCTCTCCAGTCACACAAATGAAGAGCAGGTGGAGCAAGCACGCCTTGATTGTCCCCCCTCCATACGCTCTGGCCAACCAGGTTGGCGCACAGGGACATCATTTACATCATGTACCCTTTCCTCCCAGGCTCTCATGGACAACACAGCCCGCCCACGTGCTGGCCAACTTTTGTCCCATAGCAGTGGGACACCCCCCTCAGACCCCCAGCAGCGTTTTCAAAACGTAGGCAGGCTCTTCTGACTTCAAAAAAGTGCAGATGGGGTGGGGACAGTTACTGGGGGTGGAGTCAGTGGTTTTCACCTGGCCATGAAATGGCCGAGCGCCACTGACTCCGCTCCCACTCACGGTACTTTCTGGGAGTTAGGAGAGTCTACCCACATCATGCAATCCTCCGTTCTTGATCCCTCTGGCCGACTTCACGTTACAGACTTGGTTATACTGCACAGTGTGGTAAGGGGGGGCCTCTGGGTCCCCTTGGCTTAGGGGCCCGGTCACAACTACGACCGCTGTGACCCCTATAGCTACGCCACTGCAGATAGTCCTAATGGGACAACAACAAAAATAAAAAGAAGTTAATACAAATATTATATAAAAATAAAAAATAATAAAGTTTTATGTTAAAAAAAAAAACCACCTTCTTTGATTTAATTGTCATAAACATTTAATTACTAGGTTTTCAATTAAACTCATGGATGGTATTGTGTCTTGGGGCTCTTTGGATCATTGTAATCAATCTCAGACACCTGTGGTAATTAGTTTGCCAGGTGTGCCCAATCAAAGGAAAACTACTTAAGAAGGACGTTCCACATTATTAAGCAGGCCACAGGTTTCAAGCAATATGGGAAAGAAAAAGGATCTCTCTGCTGCCGAAAAGCGTGAAATAGTGCAATACCTTGGACAAGGTATAAAAACATTGGATATTTCAAGAAAACTTAAGCGTGATCATCGTAGTGTCAAAAGGCTTGTGGCTGATTCAGAACACAGACGGGTTCATTCAGATAAAGGCATAATGAGGAAGGTTTCTGCCAGACAAATTAATAGGATTAGGAGAGCAGCTGCTAAAATGCCATTGCAAAGCAGCAAACAGGTATGTGAAGCCGTTGGTGCCTCTGGAGTCCCGCGAACCTCAAGGTGTAGGATCCTCCAGAGGTTTGCAAGTGTGCATAAAGGTATTATTCGGACACCCCTAAACAATGCTCACAAGTAGAAACGGGTGCAGTAGGCTCAGAAATACATGAAGACTAATTTTCAAACCGTGTTGTTTACTGATGAGTGCCGTGAAACCCTGTATGGTCCAGATGGATGGAGTAGTGGATGGTTGGTGAATGGCCACCATGTCCCAACAAGGCTGCGACGTCAGGAAGGAGGTGGCGGAGTCATGTTTTGGGCTGGAATCATGGGGAGAGAGCTGGTAGGCCCCTTTAGGGTCCCTGATGGTGTGAAAATGACCTCTGCAAAGTATGTAGAGTTTATGACTGACCACTTTCTTCCGTGGTACAAAAAGAAGAACCGTGCTTTCCGTAGCAAAATTATCTTCATGCATGACAATGCACCATCTAATGCTGCAAAGAATACATCTGTGTCATTGGCTACTATGAGCATAAAAGGAGAGAAACTCATGGTGTGGCCCCCATGTCCCCCTGACTTCAACCCTATTGAGAACCTTTGGAGCATCCTCAAGCAAAATATCTATGGGGGTGGGAGGCAGTTCACATCAAAACAGAAGCTCTGGGAGGCTATTCTGACATCCTGCAAAGATATTCAAGCAGAAACTGTAAAAATACTCACAAATTCAATGGATGCAAGAATTGTGAAGGTGATATCAAAGAAGGGGTCCTATGTTAACATGTAACTTTTTTTTGATTGAAAGAGCTTTTGATTTCTGTAAATATGACCTCATGATGCTGCAAATTCAACAAATTACCATTTTAGTTCTCTTTACAAACTTTAAAATGTTTTGATCTCTGTTGTGCATAGTAATTTGAAACAGTGCATTTTGAGTTTTTTACTTCTAAAAAAAATCTGTTATCATTAGGAGATTTGTTCAATAAAATTAGCATTATACTCCAACGGTTGATGGCTTGAAGATTATACTGACTGTCGTTTGCATCGACTTTTTAGGAAAATCAGCGAAAAATAACATTTGCATAATAATTTGGAACGCGGTGTGTGTGTGTATATATATGTGTGTATATATATATATATATATATATATATATATATATATGAAAAAAAGTCCAAATACAATGTCAGCCGCACAGCCTAGACCTTTTTATCTTCGCCGAGGAAGGGTTGTTTCCCCTGTCTCAGTTGTACGAACTGCACGCTTTTAGTTAAGGGCAGTCAGTTTGTACATCCTGATACTGGTAAACAATTCTTCATCAATTACTTTTTGAAATGTAATACTGAATTCATTATCTATGTACTCCAACGTCTCCTGTATGTAGGAGAAACGACACTTGATGCTAAAACGAGACTGAACCAACACCGCTATACTATACGAAAAAAGAGACTTGACCTTACGGTCTCTAAACATTTTTCTGATTTTAAACACGGTGAAAGAGACTTGAAATTTTGGATAGTAGATCATGTACCCCCACTACGCAGGGGTGGCGATAGAGTTAGATTGTTGAAACGCCACGAGTTGCAGTGGATTTACAGATTGGGTACACTCAAACCAGGGGGCTTAAACGTTGAGTTTCCTCTGGGTACCGTTATTAAATAAACTTTGCATACAGTCACACCTCTTACATTAGGTATTTAATCCACTTCTTTATTGGTATCAGGATTGATTACCATTTCATGTCTTTTTCAATAATTTTATTGCATGTTTTTAATACACTTCTCTTTATTCACAGATCACGTTTCTCATATTAAATCGCGACATTGATCGACTCACAGATACTGGGACTGGCTCATTTATACTAAAGAAATATTCTTATTGTAATTCCTGTTGAATATCTTGACAACTATAATTTGTATTTCCAAATGCATTGAGACGCGCCAATATTTGACATGTGCTTTGGGTTAAACATGTACAACTATGCAATACGTGCAATTTTTGCGTTATATATCTGCATATATATATATATACAATCGAGTTGATTTATCTTTTCAGAATACCCTTGAAACAGGGTTCTGTGTTTAATCCTCTATGAAGTAGACTGAGGTTTCTTTATGCACATACATATTTGGCATTCTAGTACATATTGTCTTCCTGTATTAAGTAGGAGTGACAAGGGGTTTTTCCTTTCACTCATAAAATCCATTTCTTGTTGTGGATTTTCTTCACATGTCTATGATTGGCATTTGCCCTATTCTGGTATGGCAGACTGGCGTTCTTTTCGAGACTGCGCATGCGTGACATGCGCAGCACGAATACTAATGCTTCTGACAGCCTGATATTCATGAGTCTGCGCAGTAGCAGCTCAATAATGGTGATTACAACACATGTCCTGTGTTTACGTTGGAGCCGGATCTTTACTCTCGGTGAGTCCCTGAAGTGTAATGATACCTACACATGTGCACGATCCTATCTAATTATATACAATTAAAAGATTGTTAGATTGTATAACTTTCTGTAATGTATTACAGCTCTGTTGGGATAGTATCTTTATAACGCATTTCTTACTCATCTAATATTGCATATATGTATTCACTTTGTACCTTTTTGGCAACCTTATATGTGTTGTTGCATTTTATTGGCACTACTTTTTTATAATATTGGTTCTCCTATAAATGTGTGGTCATGACCTGAATCTGTTCACTTGAAAAAGGCTCCTGTGTTGAGCTGAAACGTCGTGTGTATATGGACCAATAAAGCACCTTTTTCTACTTTGCTTATACCTTGGAGTGCTACCTGATTTTTGGATTCTATATATATATATATATATATATCTCTTCTGTCTTAAAGAATCCATTTAGTGAATAAAAGTCATATGTTGCCTTAAGACAAGTATATTAATGCAGATTTTGTATGTTTCTTAGTTAGCTATATGTCCTTGGCTCTCATGTGGAGCCTGTTGGAAGATGCATGGTGACCTCGAAATTGAAACAGCTATTTCATGGGGGTTGAGGGGAGTGAGATAATAGTGTGTTCTAGTCTGAAGGGAAAAAGATACTTTAGGTGTGAAGAGAACAAGCTATTGTATTCCATTTAGAGGCCAAATAGAACAGGTGTTAAGTGACGTAAGCATATAATGAAGAATAATAATATTACATTAAACCCCTATCCGCACGAGGAAGTAACTGTACGTCGTTGCGGGAGGTTACTTCCCGCACGACGACGTACAGTTACTGAGTTTTTCCCGGTGCACACTGTCGGCGAC
Source organism: Rhinoderma darwinii (assembly GCF_050947455.1). Taxonomy (NCBI): domain Eukaryota; kingdom Metazoa; phylum Chordata; class Amphibia; order Anura; family Rhinodermatidae; genus Rhinoderma; species Rhinoderma darwinii. The sequence goes on from NC_134687.1 coordinate 265,351,468, forward strand.
AGTGTGCACCGGAATCGGGAGGTCAGCTGTCGCCGACAGCTGACACTCCCCTCTCGCCGACCGGCGGTGCTTTGCCACTGATTTCGGCAAACTAACCCGTTAAATTCGGCGATCGGTTGCAATCGGCAAATTTTGGGGGTTTCTAACATATCGGCAGACCCCGGTCCAAAATCGCGGGGTTTGCCGATAGTTAGTATGGCAAACGGAAGCCAAACAATGGCTTCCGTGTCTGCCATGGACGGAAGCCCATCAGGACCAACATTCGGCTGGTCCTGATAGGCTTCCTGTCAGAGTGACAGGAAGTCACTGTGTCGTTCCCGATGCACACTGTCGGCGACAAGGTGTGCATCGGGAACTTAGAGATCAGCTGTCCCTGACAGCTGACACTCCAGTGTTGCCGATCAGCGGCTCATCGCCGCTGATTTAGGCAATTAACCCGTTACATGCGGGGCTCGATTGCGATCTCTGCATGTAGGGGGTTTGTAGCACATCAGCAGCCCCCATGCAATCGTGGGGGCTGCTGATGCTTGTGATGGCATCCGGAGGCCAGGCAACGGCCTCCGGGTCTGCCATGTATGGAAGCCTATGAGGATCAGCCTCTGCTGATCCTTGTAGACCAACTGTAATGTCGGGGTAGGGAGACAGACAAGTGAGCCCTAATCTACCCACCACTCAGTCCCAGCCTACTTGCAACGACCCGCCCTAGGCGACGGGGTACAACTGGGCGACGTTCCCTACACTCAATAGGTGCACGACAGACAAACAGACAAGGGTACAAAGAAGCCAGGGAAATGGGGAAGTTGCCCACGAGGACACCGTGAGCAGCAGCGAAGTGAAAGAGCCGAGTAAAACCAGGAGATGAGCGAGGTACAAAAACGCAGAGCAGAAGAGTGGTCAGTAAAGCCAAGGTCAAACACAAGCAGAGGATCAGTAGTTCAAGAAGCTGCAGCAGGGCCAGGAAACCAGCAGAGAAGAATCACAAGCAAAGGAGGAACAGGAAAGGCAGGTATAAATAGACAGAGGGCGGGAGGTAGCTCCGTCTGGCCAGGCTGTGATAGGCTCTGCCACTCCTAAGCCTGCCATCCTGGGTGGTGGAAGATGGAGTCAGTCTCACAGACATAGAAGCAGGTGCAGACTGATTACCTATGGGCCTCGACACAGAATTTGTGTCTGGCAGATCCTTTACACCAACTGTCAGAGTGACTGTGACGTCACACTGACAGTTGGAATACATTACACTACCAAGGTAGTGTAATGTGTTCTAGCAGCGATCAGAGCTGCAAAAAAATAAAGTGTAAAAAGTAAAAAAAAAAGTTAATGTTTTATAAAAGTGTAAAAATACGTTTTTGTTTTCCTATAATAAGTCATTTATTATAGGGAAAAAATGAAACCGTTAAAAAAAAAAAAGTACACGTATTTGGCATCACCGTGTTCGTAACGGCCCAAACTATGAAACTATAATGTTAATTTTTCCCCACGTTGAACGCCGCAAACAAAATAAACAGAAAACTATGTAAGCATTGCTATTTTTTGGTCACCACCACTCCCAAGATATAGAATAAAAAGTGATCAAAAAGTCGCATTTAACCCAAAATAGTACCAATAAAAACTACAACCCGTCCCGCAAAAAACAAGACCTCCCACAGCTTTTTTGACGAAAAATAAAAAAGTTATGGCTCAGAATAGCGTGTCTCACAAAACGCTGCAAAACGTTAAAAAAACGATACACATATGGTATCGCCGTAATCGTACCGACCCACAGAATAAAGTAAAACGTCATTTATTGCGCACGGTGAACGCTGTAAGAAATAAAGAATTTAAAGCGTCAAAATCTTTGTTTTTTTTTGTCAGCATAGCTCTAAAAAAAGATCCTGTGGAGTCAAGATGCTCACTATACCCCTAGAAAAAATCCTTGAGGGGTTTAGTTTCCAAAATAGCGTCATTTTTGGGGGGTTTCCACTGTTTTGGTCCCTCCGGGGCGTTGCAAACCCGACATGGCACTGAAAACCAATCCAGCAAAATCTGCACTCCAACATCCAAAAGGCGCTCCTTCCCTCCTGAGCCCTGCTGTGGGTCCAAACATCAGTTTACGACCACATATGGGGTATTGCCGTAATCGGGAGAAATTGCTTTACAAATTTTGGGGTGCTTTTTCTCCTTTATTCCTTGTAAAAATGAAAAAATTCTATGTTTCCACAGAAAAATAGGTGATTTTCATCTTCACAGACTTTGGTCAAAATGCTAACTATACCCCTAATGCCTTGAGGGGTGTAGTTTCCAAAATGGGGTCACTTTTGGGGAGTTTTGTCTGTTTAGGTACCACAAGACCTCCTCAAACCTGACATGGTGCCTAAAATATATTCCTAAAAAAAGGAGGCCCCCAAAATCCACTGGGTGCTCCTTTGCTTCTGAGACCTGTGCTTCAGTCCATTAGGACACTAGGGCCACATGTTAGATATTTCTAAAATCTGCAGAATCTGGGCAATAAATATTGAGGTGCGTTTCTCTGATAAAACCTTCTGTGTTACAGATTTTTTTTTATTACAAATGAAATTCGGCAAAAAAAATTACATTTGTAAATTTCACCTCTACTTAACTCCTGTGAAACGCCTAAAGGGTTAAAATACTTTCTGAATGTGGTTTTGAATACCTTGAGGGGTGCAGTTTTCAAAATGGGGTGATTTATGGGGACTTTCTAATATAGAAGGCCCTCAAAGCCACTTCAGAACTGAACTGGTCCCTGAAAAAATGGCCTATTGAAATTTTCTTGAAAATATGAGAAATTGCTGGTAAAGTTCTAAGCCTTGTAACGTCCTAGAAAAATAAAAGTACGTGAAAAAAAATGATGCAAACATAAAGTAGACATATGGGGGATGTTAACTAGTAACTATTTTGTGTGGTATTACTATCTTTTTTACAAGCAAACACATTAAAATTTAGAAAAATTTCAATTTTTGCAAATTTTTGCTAAAATTTGAAGTTTTTAACAAATAAATATTGAATTTATCGACCAAATTTTTTCATTAACATAAAGTACAATATGTCACGAGAAATCAATCTCAGAATCGCTTGGATGGGTAAAAGCGTTACGGAGTTATTACCACATAAAGTGACATATGTCAGATTTCAAAAAAATAATCTGTGTCCACAAGGCCAAAACAGGCTGTGTCCTAAAGGGGTTAAAATGTAATGTATGTATGAAATATTCTCATTGTGTAATTTCAAGCCTACACCCATTTTGAATGGTATTATTGTAATTTAGTTTGGCAATAATCCTCAGAGGAGTATTTTTGAACATACAAGCAATGTCTGTGTGTCTAATTCCTCTCCCACACACATCGATTTAAAATCTGATTTGAGCTGGATAAATTTCCTGGAGTGAGTGTCTGTTGGAACGCTCGTCTAATTTCAGTCTAATATATTTTGAGCCATGACTTCCGCAACACGACCAAAACTATCACGTTATTTTTTCCACACGGTCAACACCGTAAAAAAATAAAATAAAAAACAATGCCAGAATCGCTGTTTTTTTGGTCACCACCCCTTCCAAAACATAGAACAAAAAGTGATCAAAAAGACGCATGCACCCCAAAATAGTACCAAAACTACAACCCGTCCTGCAAAAAACAAGGCCTTACACAGTTTTTTTTTAAAATAAATTAAAAAGTTATGACTCTTAGAATATGTTGAAACAAAAAATATATGATTTAACCCCTTTCCGATATTTGTCGTAAGTATACGACATGGAAAGCCAGTGCTTCCCACAAAATGTCGTATACTTACGACAAATGCATGGCACCGGCTCATAAGCTGAGTCGGTGCCATCATTGAACCTTCAAGTCCCCTAGTGGGACTAAAGTAAAGTGTGAAAAAAATTTGAAAAAAAAGTTGTAAAAAATATAATAAAAGTTTTAAGCTATAAAAAAAAACACAATCGCCCTTTTTCCCATATCAAGTCCTTTATTATTGAAAAAAATAAATAAACCATATATATTTGGTATTGCCTGGACCGTAACGGCCTAAACTATAAAAAAATTATGTTATTTATTCCACATGGTGAACTGCGTAAAAAAAAAGCTTAAAAAATAATGCCTGAATTTCTGTTTCTTGGTCACCTTGCCCTACAAAAATTTAAATAAAAAGTGATCCAAAAGTCGCATGTATCCAAAAATGGTGCCTATAAAAACTATAGCTCATCTCGCAAAAAACAAGCCCTCATACTGCTCCGTCGACGAAAGAATTAAAAAGGTTATGGTTCTTACAACTTGGCGACAGAAAAAATACATTCTTATTACAACAGTAATTTTATTGTGCAAAAAGTTGTAAAACATAAAAAAGTGCTATAAATTAGGTATCACCGGAATCGCGCTGACCCGCAGAATAAAGTTAGAGGATAAAAAAACGCATGTACTCCAAAATGGTAAAAATAATAACGACCGTTCGTCCCGCAAAAAGCAGCCCTCATACCACTACGTCTATGAAAAAATAATATTAGTTAAGGCTTCTATAAGTCAGCAAATAAAACATATGCAGTTGTGCAGATCAGAGGAAAACATTTCGTCTGTTTCAAGAGGCGATTTATCGGGGCCCTAAAATTAGGGAACCAGGAACGGGGGGCCCAAACATATCTGTTAGAAGCGAGGGCGCCCGTATTATACCAGGATAACACTTCCTAGCAAAATTCCCCAAACTGCAATGGTGCGGAGTGTGGACCAAAGGGGGATAAGTAAAGACACCGTTTATCAGTGCGACACTGGCCTGTGCAGAAATGATTGCTTCACAACGTAATACACATCTATGGATTATTTTATTGTTTACCCCGTTATTATACCACCTGACTTTGCCCTTGATGTACCCTGCCCAGCATACATATGCCCCCACATTATAATTGGAAACACCAGTAATACTCAAACAAAACTACTACCAAGCAAAATCTACGCTTCAAAAGCCAAATGGCGCTGCCACCCATCTGAGCCCTACAGCGTGCCCAAATAGCAGCTTACTTCCACATATATGGCACCGCCATACCCAGGAGAACCCTTTTAACAATTTTTGGGGTGTGTCTACAGTGGCATAAGCTGGGCACGACATACTTGCCACTAAATTGGCAATTCTGGGGAATTTACTTTGCACCATACGCAGCACATTTATTTATGGAAAGACCTGTGGGGTGAAAATGATCACTACACGCCTTATTAAATGCCTTGTGGGTGTAGTTTCTAAAAAGGGGTCACTTCTGGGGGGTTTCTTTTATTATTTCCCATCTGAGCCTCTGCAGTGAAACAATTCTGTGTAAATCGCAAAATTAGGCCTCAATTTCGCATGGTATTCTCTCAAACCTGAGCCTTGTCAAATGTTCAGGCAAAACATTAGGGCCCCATGTAGGGTGATTCTAAAACCAGGAAACCCAGCATAATAATTAGAGAGCTGTCTTGTTATGGTGGCATAAGCCGGGCACCACATATTAGCATATCTATTGAAAAATCCCATTTTCACTCTGCAATATCGAATGCACACTAATTTATGCAAAACACCTGCAGAGTTAAAATGCTCACTACACCCCTAGGTGAATACCTTGAGGGGTGTAATTTCCAAAATGGGGGTCACTTTTGGGGGGTTTCAACTGTTTTGGTGCCACAGGGGTTTTGCAAATGCTACATAGCGACCAGAAACCAATCCAGCAAAAACTGCACTCTGAAAGCCAAATGGCACTCCTTCCCTTCTGAGCCCTGCTGTGTGCCCAAAAATGAGTTTATAACCACATATGGGGTATTACCATACTCAGGAGAAATTGCTTAACAAATGTTGGGGTTCTTTTTCTGCTTTTATTTTTTGAGAAAATGAAAAATTTTGCGCTAAAGCTACATCTTATTGGAAAAAAAATTTAATTTTTATTTTCACTGCCCAATTCAAATAAAATCAATCAAAAGAAACAGCTGTAGGGTCAAAATGCTCACTACATTACTTGTCCTTAAACACCCACAGCTCATTTCTCAAATTGAAATACATGTCTCAGTGGGAGACTGATATGGGTCGGGAGTTCTCGGAGGAGGAGTGGATGGCTGCTTTACATCACTCACATAGGATATCCAAATGTGTCAATCATATAGAAGCCGTTAGGAAAATTCAGTTTCGTTGGTACCTCACATCTATGGTGGACATGTAAATCAATCTACCCATTCTGGAAGCGTATCTTCCGCTATATATCAGAATTAATGGGAGCAGAACTTTTACCTTCCCCTGCATTGGCTTTATTGGATATGCAGATGGATGAGATCCCTTTAGAATATAGGTGGCCAATAAGCCATATTCTTATCGCTTCCAGATTCCATATAGCCAAGAGATGGAAAACAGCTGAAGCTCTGAATCTCTCGGAGGTGCTAAACAGGGTTTATCTCCACTTCTATTACGAATTGCACTTTGCTACATCTAAAGGTTATAGGCAGAAGTGTTTGTCTCAATGAGCCCCTTGGACGGAGTTACCCCATGTTCAACTTTTGCTCCGTAAGAACTCTGTCACTCTGTGAATGTATCTGTGCTAACTTATACATGCTGTTCGTATCCTGTATCGTCCTGTTCCTTTTTGACATCTCATATGTATAATTGCTTGTATTTATCACCACCACTCTTTGTATGTCTGTTTTTATGTTTGATTGTCTGTTAATATGTCAGTATGTCAACGTCCGAGGCACATTTCTGATATCTAAAGGTGCAAGCTTTTTCTGTGTTCTGTATACAATACTGTGAGACTGTATCATTGGAATGTTGTATACTTTTGTATTGTGCTTTGGAAAAATAAAAACCAATTGAATTTCAAAATGCTCACTACACACCTAGATTAATTCCTCAAGGGGTGTAGTATCACAAATGGAGTTCCTTTTGGGTAGTTTCCACTGTATTGGTACCAAATGCCACTCCTTCTCTTCTGTTCCTTGCCATGTGCCCAAACAGCCGTTTATGACCACATATGGGGTATTTCCATACTCCAGAGAAGTTGCTTTACAAATGTTGGGGTTCTTTTTTTCCTTTATTTGCTGAGAAAATGAAACATTTTGAGCTAAAGCTACGTCTTATTGAAGAAAAAGGATTGTTTTTATTTTCACTGCCCAATTCTAATAAATTCTATGAAACACCAGTGGGGTCAAAATGCTAACTAGACCAGGGGTGCAGTTTCCTAAATGGAGTCACTTTTTGGGTGTTTTCACTGTTTTTTCCCTTTAGGGTCTCCACAAATGCGACATGGCCATTCCTGCTAAATTTGAGCTCCAAAAGCCAAATGGCGCTCTTTCCCTTCTAAGCCCTGCCGTGTGTACAAACAGCCATTTATTACCACATATGGAGTACTGATTTACTCGGGAGAAATTGCTTTACAAATTTTGCAGTGCTTTTTCTCCTTTAGTCCTTGTGGAAATGAGAAAAAATTAGCTAAACCTACATTTTCTATGAAAGAATGTAGATTTTCATTTTCACGGCCTACTTCCAATAATTTCTGCAATAAACCTGTAGGGTCAAAATGCTCATTATACCCCTAGATAATTTCCTTAAGGTGTGTAGTTTCCCAAATGGGGTCACTTTTGGGGGTTTTCCACTGTTTTGGAACCGCAAGAGCCCTTCAAACCCGACATGGTGCCTAAAATATATTCTAATAAAAAGGAGGCCCAAAATCCTCCAGGTACTCCTTTGCTTCTGAGGACGGTGCTTCAGTCCATTAGCACACATGGGCCACATGTGGGATATTTCCTAAAACTGCAGAACCTGGGCAATAAATATTGAGTTGCGTTCTTCTGGTAAAACTTTTGTGTTACAGAAAAAATGGATTAAAAATGAATTTCTGCAACAACAAAAAATTTAATTTGTAAATTTCACCTCTACGTTGGTTTAATTCCTGTGAAATGTCTAAAGGGTTAAGAAACTTTCTAAATGCTGTTTTAAATACTTTGAGGGCTGAAGTTTTTAAAATGGGGTGACTTTTTGGAGGTTTCTAATATATAAGGCCCTAAAAGCCACTTCACACTGAACTGGCCCCTGTAAAAATAGGATTTGAAATTTTCTTGAAAATTTGAGAAATTGCTGCTAAAGTTCTAAGCCTTGTAACGTCATAGAAAAATAAAAGGATGTTCAAAAAACGATGTCAATCTAATGTAGACATATGGGGATGTTAATTAGCGACTATTTTGTGTGGTATAACTGCCTGTCTTACAAGCAGATACATTTACATTTAGAAAAATGCTAATTTTTGGAATTTTTCTCTAAATTTTGGTGTTTTTCACATTTAAATACTAAATGTATCGAGCAAATTTTGCCAGTATCCTAAATTCCAATGTGTCACGAGAAAATAATCTCAGAATCGCTTGGATAGGTTAAAGCATTCCGAAGTTTTTACCACATAAAGTGAAACATGTCAGATTTGAAAAATGAGGCTCTGTCAGGAAAGTCAAAAGTGGCAAAAGAGGGAAGGGGTTAAAAAAAAGAAGTGTTTTTATTGTGCAAAGGCTGTAAAACATAAAAAAAACTATATACGTATGTATTGCCGTAATCGTATCGACTCGCATAATAAATTAAATATGTAGTTTATAGCTCACGGTGAACACTGTAAAAAAAAAAACGGGAGAACCCGCTTAACAGTTTATGAGATATTTGTCTTCAGTGGTACAAACTGGGCATAAAATAATATGCACTAAAATGGTATATCAGTGGAAAATATAAATTTTCACTTTGCACCATCTGCTGCACGTTAATTTCTAATGAAAAAACACCTGTCGGGTCAAAAAGCTCACTACACACCTTAAAATGCCTTAAAGGGTGTAGCTTCCAAAATACGGGGGTCACTATTTGGGGGCTTCCTTTTACTCATTGACCTCAGAGCCCTGCAACATGTTCGACTTTTTAACGGACCCTTCACACAGTCCACTAAAACAAAGGCCGTGTGAATGGTCCCATCGAAAGACATGTGTCCGTCTGACAGCTGTTGTTTTAGCGGCCATCACAACGACGTAATCTACGTTTGCCTGAATAACCCTAATTCCAATAAATTCTGCAAAACACCTGTGGTATCTAAATGCTCACTATACCCCAAGATAGATTCCTTAAGGGGTGTAGTTTCCCAAGGGGAGTCACTTTTGTGGAGTTTCCACTATTTTGGTCCCTAAGAGGCTTCGAAAATGCGACATGGCACCCAAAAACCATTCCAGCAAAATTTGAGCTTTAAAAGCCAAATTGCGCGCCTTCCTTTCTGAGCCCTGCCACACCGGCAGTTTATTATTTTTTTTTAATTCTTTTCAACATATGAAGCACAGGACATTTAACACATAAAGTGTCAGTAAGCAAACTGACAAACAAACATAACATGTCAGCCAACACATACATCTGAAATAACATATTAAAGCAGCAGATAGTTGTAATCGATCAATCAATTAACCCCTACTCGAAGCATCATATTTTCCAATAAGAAGCACCCATGTCTTTATCATATGCTATTATATTCTCTGGGGAGAAGAGCCAGCAAACTTTTTAGCCAAGCGTGCCAATGATGTTTAAGTGCAATCAATTGTGATGATAAGAGGCTAATGCAAACTTGTGATGCATATGGGAGTTAACCTTAGCACATAGGTCCGTAATTGTTGGGGTAGTAAAAGATTTCCAAAGTAAAGTCAAACATTTTCGCTCTGAGGTTAGAAAATGCATCGCGGGCCAGCAGTGGTCTGGGGGACCATATCTGGGGCTGGAGGAACATCATAACCATCCACCAAGGAGATAATCTGGAAAGTAGCCTCCCAGAACCCTTTAACTATTGGGCAGGACCACCACATATGCTCCAATGTTCCTACTTGTCCACATTGCCTCCAACAGAGGTTTGAGTATCCCGGAATAACATGAACTAGTCGAGAAGGGTGGAGATACCAACGTAAGTGTATTTTTTTTTTACTTGTTCCAAGTGATTTTCACAACGAGAAGAACACATCAGCTAATCAAAAGCTCTTCTCCACTGAGTCACAGTTGTCAGAATATTTAAACCATGATCCCATTTGTGCATATACGGCAATTTCTCATCCACATTCCCCAACCTCAACAATGTTTTATATGCAATGGACATCCCCCTCATATGGTTTTTATAGCCCAATATAAACCTTTGAATTGGAGACGATATGCGTACAAACTGTGGTTGAGGACACTTTTGAAGAGCATGGCGAATTTGCAAGTATTGATAGAATACCACGTTTGGTAAAGTGGCTTCACAGCTTAGGTCCTCAAATGACCTAAAAATAGATTATTTTTTTTTAATCAATCCAATTTTATTGATACGAACATCAAAAAGGATAACACAATTACATTCATATTTCAAGTATTTCAACATCGTATACAACAATTACAGCATGTCAGAAAACCCCCAATATCCCCTCTCCCCCCACCCTCCGCACAGCCCCCACCCATATCTCTACCAATTGTTTGTAATACCAATCCGAGAAGGAATCCGTTCTATTAACATGTTTCTCCTCCACCCCTTCTTTGCTCCAACCTCGGTCCCCTCCAATTCCTCAGATGACTCGTGCCCGTATTCTACTGAGGTCAGGTGATACCACCTCAGAGCAAGCCAGCCATCCACTCCATTGTTTATCCAATTTTTCCCCGTGCCTCTTTTTGAAAATATCTTATACTCCATCAGGATATTATGATTCAACATTCCTACAATTTCCCTCATCCCTGGTGGCTCCGCATCCAACCAATGTTTAGCAATACATTTCCTCATCTGATATAAAATTTTTGCAATTGCCAGACCCACCATCCTGTTCATCTCCAATTCCCCCACCGCTCCCAACAACATAACTTTAGGGTCTGCCGCCAGTTCCAGACCATACACCTGCTTTATCAGATCCAATATTTCCCCCCATAGGGTCCTCAGGGCCTCACATGTCCAAAACATATGGTATATGTCCGCCTTCTCCTCCGTGCATCTAGGACATTTAGCATCCGCTCTAATACCCATCTGTTTTAATACCCATGGGGTGCGGTATACTCTATGTATCAAGAAGAGTTGGGATCTCCTTTGTGCCAGACTGAGTGATAAGTGACATGTGGACGCTAATATCTCCCCCCACTCCTCTTCGGTCAATGGACCAATATCCTGTTCCCATTTTACTTTTACCATCGCCATCGGGTCTCCCAGGTGTTTGGACAACAAGCTCCCGTATGCCATCGAGATCAGTTCTTTGGTCGTGTCTGCCCATCCCACATATTCTAGGACCCCCAGAGCACAGACCGTCAGGTCCACCACATGCGCCTGCGTCTGTAGGGCATGACGGATCTGCAAATATTGGTAAAACATACTGTGCTCCAGTTGAAATAGGTCTTTCAACTGCTGAAATGATCTCAGCACGTTATCATCATACAAGTGCTGTAATCGCCCAACCCCTGCCAGCTCCCATTTTTGCATGCCCTCTAATTGGTACAGTTCCCCCAGAACCGGATTATGCCATAAGGGAGTATATTTGGTGCACATTCCCACTCCCAAGATCTGTTTGCATTGCCACCAGACTTTATGTATCAGGAGCAATGTAGGTTTAGCACTCGCCAGTCTCTTAAAGGTATGCGCTTCCAGACCCTCTAGCGGGTTGAGTCCTCCCCCCATGTATGACAATAAGCGTGCGCTAGATCCCCATGCCTCTGAGTCCTCCCACCCTTTAAACTGTTGGCTCTGAGCGGCTAAGAAATATATACAGGCGTTTGGCAGTGCAACCCCCCCCCCCCTTCATCTTTAAGCAATTGCAGTTTCTCCAATTTTATCCTCGGAACCCCTTTTTTCCAGACCAGATCCCGAAAGAGATTATGCATTCGTCTGAACCAATGTTTAGGTATCCATACTGGGGAATTATGAAGAATATACAAAACTTGAGGCATAAGGATCATCTTGATTAGATTGGTCCTTCCCAGAGCAGAGAGCGGGAGCCTGTTCCAGGCGTCCACCTTATGTTTCACCTTGGGCAGCAGTGGTAAAACATTCAAGGACATATAGTCTTGAACCTTAGCCGTCACCTTAACCCCTCGGTATGTAAACTCAGACACTATCGGAACCCGTAGTCCCACTCCAGTGTCCACAACATTAACCGGGTCAAGTGGCATAAGAGCAGACCTGGTCCAGTTAATATTTAATCCCGAAAACCCCCCAAACCTTGTGATCGTGTCCATTACTACCCCCAGAGTGTTCTCAGTGTCTGCCATATATATTAATATATCATCTGCATATAGCGAGATTTTTTCCTCCATTTCCCCATATTGCAAGCCCCGTATGCGCTCCTCCTGTCTTATGAGGCACGCCAGTGGTTCCACCGCCAAAGCAAACAGCAATGGTGACAGTGGGCACCCCTGGCGCGTACCCCTAGCCAGCGAAAACTTTTCGGACAATGCACCATTCACCTGTATGCGCGCTGTAGGGGCCACGTACAGCAACTGTACCCATTTCACGAATTTAGGGCCGAATCCCATCTTTTCTATTACCTGCAATAGGTATCTCCACTCTACACAATCGAACGCTTTCATGGCATCTAGCGTTAGCACAGCCCTTCCACCACGAACGTCCGGTATCGCCTGAAGATTTAAAAACAACCGCCTGAGGTTAACAGCCGTCGATTTGGAGGGCATGAACCCCGACTGGTCTTCATGCACCACTTGCTGAACCCCCTTATTTAGCCGCAGCGCTAGAACCTTTGCCAAGATCTTAACATCCGACGTCAGCAAGGATATCGGTCTATAGGACTCCGGCAATTGACTATCTTTCCCCTCTTTCGGGATAACCACTATCGTTGCTTCATATAGGGAGTCCGGCAGAATACCTCTGTCAAAGCTGTCCTGTAGAGTGATTAAATATTGTGGCTAATTCCGTTCCATATTCCTTATAAATCTCCCCTGGTAACCCATCTGGACACGGAGCTTTCTCATTTGCCATATCCCTTACCGCCTGTTCCAACTCCTCCAAGGAAATAGGTGCCTCCAAGCTCTCACGGTCGTCAAGGCCCAATGTAGGTAAATTAATGCTTCCTAAGTAATCTTCCAGTTGCTGAGTGTCGTAATGCACTTTGGATGTGTATAGGTCAGTATAAAACCGCTTAAATATTTGCAGGATTTGCCCCGTGTCTGTCTCCACCCACCCGCCTTCCCCCCGAAGACCATGAATAAAATTATTACTCCCTTGTGGCTGTGCCATCCTAGCGAGTAACCTCCCCGCAGTTTCCCGTTCTTCATAATATTTCTGTTTAAGGAATAAGCGTTTATTATCCGCCATTGCTAGTTGGTGATTTATCAACAGCGTCTGAGCCTCAACCCAGTGTCTAAGTGTCTCCTCTGATCCCTCCTCCACATGTCTCCCTTCTGTTTCTGTCACTCGATCCTCCAAGCTTTCTCCCAGTTGCCTAGACTTAGTTTTAATTCGCTTAATATATTGAATGAATACTCCTCTCAGCCATGCCTTCATGGCGTCCCATAACATCCCTTGCGGCACCGACTCAGTATTAAAAGTAAAATATTCTGTGATCAAGTCCCTTATTTCCCCACCATCCATCAATTTCAGCCAGAACGCATTCAGCTTCCAATTCCCGGGGTTCCTGGTAGGTCTTACACCCACTTCCAGTGTCACCGCCATCGGAGAGTGATCCGATAATGCCCGTTGTAGATATTCAATTTGCGCCACATACGGTACCGCTGAGGCGGAGCATGCTACCAAATCTATTCGTGAAAGAGACTGGAACGTAGATGATGCACATGAGAACTGCCTCACCCCTGGATGCTTATCTCTCCAAATATCCCGCAAGCCCAGTTCCACCATTAATCTTCCAAAGGCAGTCAGGTCTCCCCCTTGCCCACCCCCTCCCCTATGAAATCTATCCAACCCTTCAGACATCACTGCGTTAAAATCCCCCATCAAGATTAACGATACCTCAGGCCACCTGGAAAGTTTTTCCGTAACTCGTTTAAGTATAATGCTAGAATAAGGCGGAGGGATATACAGCACCACTAGAATACATTCCCAATGATATATAGTACAGTGCACTCCCACATATCTCCCCTCCTCATCAGAGAAAGACGAATGACAGACAAAGGGAAGGCTCTTATGTATCAGCAAACTCACCCCCCTAGAATAAGTCGTATGGAAGGAGTGAAACCCATGTGCAATACCCACTCTTTGCAATAAGGACACAGATTCTCTAGTCAGATGCGTTTCTTGCAGCCCCACTATCAAGGCACTTTGTTGTTTAACCCAGTTGAAGATTGCCTGTCGTTTCCTAGCTTCCTGTATTCCCCGGACATTCCAGGATAAGCATTTAACCGACCCCATCAGGCGTCATATCATAGAGAAATCCATTACTACTCCAAACTGGTACCCCTGAGATACTGGGCCGTGCGTCCCCTCCCTCCTCCCCTCCCCCCCGTACAAAACCTCCCCTCCAAAAAGGGTCAGAGCGACATGTACTGTCTCTCCTATCCAGCAGAGGCACACCATAGTGTGAACTTTTGACATGCCCCAATGGCATCTCCAACTTAACCATGTAACTTTCTCACCACTTCCAGTGAGCTGTGGCTCCCACTGCTATTCATATGTATTAAACAATCCCACACAATCATCAGATTTTGCAGATACATTAGGTACCCAGTAACGATCCCACAATATCATTGCCAACAAGTACGGCCAATTTGTTAAAAGAATATCACCCTGTCGCATGTCAGACAAGGGTGCTCGCACATAGGAGAACAGCAGAACAACATGTAATATGCTACAGTCCCGCAAAAGACTCCTTGACTCCAAACTTCACCGCCTAGGCGGGCTTTAACGCATCCTCTGCTCTAGCCGGTCTCCGCAGCCACGTCTCATTGCAATCCAGCCATCTGGCAGCCTCCCTGGGGTTCCCAAAGAATGAAGCAGTCCCAAATGCAAATACCCGCAATTTAGCCGGATACATCATGGAGTATGGTATGGACAAGTTCCTCAGACGCTTCTTTACGTCCCAATATTGCAGCCGCTTCTACTGCACTTCCGCAGAGAAATCCGGGTAGAAGGATATTTTGACGCCATTAATGGAGATATCCTGCCGTTCCCTTGCTTTCCGCAGGATCTTATTTCTATCTTTATAATGTAACAGCTTCACTAAAACCGGTCTCGGTGGTCTCCCTGGTGGTCCCGGTCTGGTAGGTAATCTGTGCGCCCTTTCAACAGCATATAAAGGAGACAGCTCTTCCCGGCCAAACTGCTCCAGCAGCCATTTTTCAAAAAACTCATCTGAGTTATTGCCTTCCACTTTTTCCGGCACTCCGACCAAACGCACGTTGTTTCTGCGTAACCGGTTCTCTAAATCATCCGCCTTAGCCTGCAGGCCAACCACCGTCAAATAATGTGACTGTACATCCCGTCTGAGCTCCGTTATAACATCTTCCACTTCAGACACTCTCCCCTCAATAACTGTGGTTCTTTCTGCCACTTTCTGCAAATCATTTCTTAACAACAGAATGTCTTCCTTCAGGCTTCCCACCTGCCCAGTCAGCATAGATAAAATCGAGGAATTCTGGTTTACTGCAGCAAGTATATCTGTGAGGGATGGCTCTTTCACATGGTCTCTCCTGTGATGCGCTCTGCCACCATCCTCATCAGCCCACCTGTCCCGTCGCTGACTACCCAGCTCTTCCTCCTCTTCACTCACCGTGTCCTCTCCCAGTACGGAATATCTTGAGCAAGATGCCAGGCTGCCCGCCTTCCCACTGCTAGCCACCGGCGTCTTGACTGCTGCAGAGCCGTCTGCACGATGAGTTTGTGCAAATCTCTCCAGCCTGTCTGCTGCTTCAGACCGCATGTGCCTGCTCCTGCAGTCATTCTCCTCGGCGCCATCTTGGCTTCCCGGCCCTGGACTCGCCGGCGGTGTTTTTTGCTTTTTAGATCGGGTCATTGCAGCTGTGCTAAGCGGTATCGTCTCCTCCAGCTTCCCCTTCTCCAGTTCGGTGAGTATTACCAGGTAAATCAGGGATATTCTGCACTTTCAGGATGGATACAGCGAGAGCTCCAGCGACACACGTCCGCTTACATCTGCTGCTAGGCCACGCCCCCCCCCTAAAAATTGATTTACAATAGAATTTATCTATAGCATCTATCCCTAACCTGCTCCACAACTGGAAATTCAAGTGGGGCATTGGATAAACATCTCCAGACACCCAAAGTGGCCTGCATAGATGCCAAAGGAGAGTACGTAACAGACTGTTGTAAGCATTCAGCCTCTATAAGAAGTCTAGTAGATTGAAACTTGGTAAAGGTTCTTTATATCTGAATCCATTTATGGTCAGCAACAGGATTCCACCAATCCCGCAATGCTTCGATTAAAGAGGCTCTATGGTACAATACAAGATTAGGAACACCTAGAATATCCGTTAGCCCATATAAACCTCCCAACTAATGCCTGTAATTTATCAATATGAGTATTAGAAAACTTATAGGGAAGACATCTCATTATATACAACATTTTGAAACTACGAATTCTTGTTATCCAAGACAATTCAAGTTTGGCAACCCTCTCTATCTCACTCTGGAGATGTTTAATCAAAGTGTCCACATTACGATCTATCAAAAACCTGGTAGGAAAGGTCAATTTCACCCCCAAATACGGAAGTCCATCAGTCACCCAGACAAAGGAGTATAATTGTTCTAAAGAGCGCAAGGAATTGTCTGACATAAAAAGAGGTAAAATTAGAGTTTTGGACACATATAACTTATAGTACCATACTCTAGAAAAGGTGTCCAAAACCCCCATTATAGCTGGGATAGATGATTCTGGTTTGGTACATGTGATAATAACATAATCTGCATAAAGACCCAAATGATGATATCCCCCCCCCCCCACCAGAATGCCCGAGATACCATTATGTGAACGGATACACTCTGCTAATGGTTCCATAACTAAAGCGAATATTGCCGGGGACAGTGGGCAACCCTACCTGGTCCCATTGCTAATAGTAAAACTATCTGACAAGAATACTGATGCCAATACTCTTGCATTGGGGGATACAGATAAAGCCATAATAGCCTTCTTAATGTCTCCCACCAAGTCAAATTTAGATAGAACAGCTTCCAAATAACCCCAGTGCACCCTGTAAAATGTTTTTACTGCATTTAAAGACAAAAATGCACTCGGGACCCTGGAGATCTCAACCACTTGCAAAAGATCTACCATACGCCGTGTACCATCCTTAGACTGCCTGCCTGCTACAAATCCCACTTGATCCGGGGGAAATCAAAGTAGGAACAACATCCTGTAATCGTAAAGTAAGCAGCTTGGCATACATTTTTAAATCACAGTTCAACAATGCTATAGGTCTAAAATTCTCTGGTTTAGTTGGAGACTTCCCTGATTTAGGGAAAGCGGAGATAATATCTTCAGAGCTTCGTACAGGAATAGAGCTAGAAGTTTGCCAAGAAACCTATAAACGTAACATATATGGTGACAAGTCATCTATAAAGGTCCTGTAATAATCATGGGACAGGCCATCAGATCCTGGGGCTTTATGTCTAGCACACGATTAACACAATGAATCTCACCAGTTGTAAATGGGGCATTCAATCGATCCAACTGAGATCTAGAAACAGTAGGTAAATGTAAGGAATCTAAAAAGGATTAAAATTATGGACTCAGATGGTTGATATATAGAAGAATCTGTTTTTAAATTCTACAATCTGGCATAATATTTTTCAAATACATTAGAAATGTCAATGAGGTTCCTGATTTTAGAGCCCGTAGAGTCTTCTATGTATTCTATCTTAAACTTGTTTTTTAACTCTGAGCTAGAAGACCTCCCGCACGATCCCCCATGGCGTAATATTTCGTTTTACACTTCCTCATATTATATTCATACTTATCCAACATGACTGAACATAACTTGGTACGTAACTGCATAAGATGATTGCCAAGAGAGTTTATTTTCATTTTCTTTCTGAATATTCTCGGTCAACAGAGTGGCAATTTCCCTTTCCCTTTCACGTTTCTGATTAGCTGCTAATTTCATGCAAATACCTCTCATAAATACTTTATGGGTAGCCCATAGAGTCTCATCAGCTACTTCCCCATTGTCATTAAACATGAAGAATTCCCTTAAATGTGACAAAATGTCATCCCTGAGGGCAGGCAGTCTAAGGAGGGAGCTGTTTAATTTCCACAGGTATGGAGGTACAGTCTGGAATTGTTCCTGCACCACTAGAGTGATCTGGGCGTGATCCGCCCAAGTAATAGCACCTATGGACGTCTCTGTGCATATATGCATGCAAGAAGAGCTCACTACGAAATAATCTATCCTAGAATAGGACGCATGTCTAGAAGAAAAATAAGTATAGTCTACTTCATTGGCATGATGGTACCGCTACACATTATGTAAATTTTCTTCTCTAAGTAGAGAATTTATTTCACCGCTTTCCTGCCGAGGTAAAGATGAAGTGTCTATATCTCTATTTACATGGGCATTAAAATCTCCACAGATTATCAGGTACCCTACCCTATGTTCTCCAACCTTCTTAGCCACTCTTCTCAGAAATCTAATCTGAACCTTATTTGGAGCATATAGAGTAACAATAGTAAATTGCCGACCATTTATAGTGCAAATCAAAATTATGAATCTTCCTTTCTCATCAATAAACGTGTGGTTAACCACCAAAGCCACAGTGTTTTTTTACTATGATACAAACCCCAGCTTGTTTAACACTAGATGTTAAGTGCACTATATACGGGTACTGATGGTGTATCACTCTACAGCAATCCTTCAATAACAAATGCGATTCTTGAATAAATGCTATATCAGCTTTAGATTGGACAATTTCTTTCCACAAACGGCTCCTCTTAAAAGTAGAATTTAAGCCCCTAACATTAAGCGATAATATCTTAATGCCCATCAATCAGAAAAATAGGCACACTTGTCACATACACAGAAGCTCCATATCTGCTGTCAAAAAGCGTATGTGTAGCTGACAATAACAAACATACACATACTGGCAAACCATATAGCCAAATAACAATGAAAAACATTATTATTGTAATGGGGCACAATGACCCGCAATTATGTGAGTGCATGTCTAGAAAATAACATTTAGAGTCCATCCATCCTCAAAAATGACTGGGGTCACTTTTGGGTGTTACCATTGTTTTGGTACTTAGGGGCTTTGCAGCTGTAACATGGCTCCCGAAAACAATTCCAGCAAAATTTGAGCTCCAAAAGCCAAATGGTGCTCCTGCCCTGCTTCTTGGCTGCATAAGCCATGGAGCTGTTGAATGGCCGTGTAAGTTAGTTTCCCTGGGGGAGGTTCCCCCACCTCTTCCCTCACGCTCTTAGCCTGCGTTACCATTGGTTGAAAAGTTTTGGTGGGCATCCACTTTCATGTAATAAAAGTTTGCTGCACAGGAGTCACTGCCTCTTTGGACCCCTACACAGCTTCCAGTAGACGTCTTGGAGATTTGCACACAGCATTTTTATAATGGCTGACTCTGCCCTGCATGCTCTTCTGAAGGAAAAGCTTCAGAACGAAATTACTGACTGGCTGACACCTCTGCTGGCCGGCTCTATAGGGAGCCCAGCAGTGAGTGCACCAGTCCCCACCTCGGCGCGCAGTGGTCGCCTACTCGCCTGTTTGAGTCCTTCCCCTCCTGTTGCTCGGTGGTGTTCCAGGGCTCCTGCCCGGCCGCTTGTTAATGAGTGAGCTGCTTCTCGCTAATAGCCGGCTCTGTCTAACAGGCCGCCAGCTTCCCACTCCTGCCGCACATTAGCTTGCTGTTTGCGGTCCCCTGATACGCCAAGTTCTAGCTCCACCCCCTCCGCTACACTGGCAGCGGGAGCAGTGTGTAATGCAGTCATTGCTCTGGCAGCAGAGGTCAGGGAGGCTTCTGTGTCTCATCTTGTAGTAATGCCCTCTTCTAAGCCACCAGGCAGGTTTGCCAGGTGGTTTGGCAGGAAGGCCAATTCAACAGAACCAGCCACTCCTGTGGCTGCTGACATTTTGCATCCCCCCATCTGTTTTAACTGATGATGGTGACAGCGCAGGGGAGTTCTTCCAGCCTGAGATGTGTTGAATCCTTCTGGGATGTTATTCAGGGATTCATATCTTTGCGTTGTAGCGCTACTGGGTACTTATATTTCTGGCAAAGTGAGGGAAAAAATCGTAAAGATGGAATTTATAGATATTTGGTCCATGGTTTCCGTTGACCAGTTAACTACGGATAAGGAAAGGCATTTCCAAAAAGCGGATGATAAAAAATCAAAAGCTGCAGAAACTTTTGATAATTGGTTGAAGGCCTTTTCTATTATGGCTAGCATATTAACAAACAAAAAATAGAAATTTCTCATGAACTGTTTAAGTACATGGATACTATATTATCTGCTCATAAATTACACGGAGGGAGTGCATGGTGGAGATACGATGAGGAGTTCAGGTTTAGATTAGCCTTAAAACCAGAAGTCATTTGGGCTACAAAAGCTACTGACGTCTGGATACAATTAATGTTGTCTCAGAAACAGCAAACCCCCTATCTTGCAGGTTCCTCCAGGACAGTGCCCCCGTCTCCTGGCCATTAGCCCCGTGTACCCCTGAGGACGCTACTTGTTAGCGAAACATGTAGAGGGGGCTCTCTTTGTTTTAATTCCTGCCTCAAGTCGTACCTACTGCTATATCACTTAGACAATCGAATTGCTACTGGTGATGGCTCTCATGTCTGTTGACACAGCGCTGCATTTGTATCAGCTGATTACTCTCATGTCCGGCTCTTGGCAGTGACAATTTTAATAATTATATATGTGGTATGTCTTGTTCTGCTGTATGTAGCACTATAAAATATTGTTCCTATTTTTTAGGGTAGTTGGGAAAAGGGGTTTGTTTGCCTGCAGGCATTCTTTTTGTTTAAATAGTAAAACAAACACCCAAGTAGTGACCCCGATTTTGGAAACTGCACCCCTGAAGGCATTTTGACCACACAGGTTTCTTTTTTTCTATTAGAAATGAATGCTCAGTGGATGGTGCAAAGTGAAAATTGCAAATTTCCACAGGTATGTGCCATTTTAGTGCACAATATTTTGTGCCCAGTTCGTGCCACTGAAGACAAATACCTCAAACTGTTAAACGGGTTCTCCCGGGTATGGCGATGCCATATATGTGGACGTACACTGCTGCTTGGGCACGCTGCAGGGCTCAGAAGGGAGGGAGCGCCATTTGGCTTTTGGACCGTGGATTTTGCTCGCTAGTTGTTTTGTTTGAGGTTTTGCTGGTATTTCAGTTATGATGTGGGGGCATATGTAAGCTGTGCGGAGTACATCAGGGTATAATAAGAGGGTATAATAATGGGTAAATAAATTATCCACAGATGTGTGGCCAATGTCGCACTGATAAATGGTGCCCAATCTTATCTGCTTTTGGACACTCTGCACATTTTGCATCGCCATATTCTGAGAGCCAAAACTTCTTTATTTTGAGGGATTTAGTGTGAGGGATTATTTGTTGCGGGACAATCTGTAGATTTTATTGGTACCATTTTGGGGTACATGCGATTTTTTGATCACTTTGTATTTCATTTTTTTGGCAAGCAAAGGTGACCAAAAACCTGCAATTCTGATGTTTTTTGTTATTTATTTTTTTACGGCGTTTGCCCTGCGCTATGAATGACAATTTTACTTTATTCTGTGGGTCGGTATGATTACGGCGATACCATATGTATATAGTTTCTCTTATGCTTTGCAGCGTCTGCACGATAAAATCCCTTTTGTTTCAAATAATTAATTTTTTGTGTCACCATATTCTGGGAGCCATAACTTTTTTAATTTTCCGTCAAAAAAGCTGTGGGAGGGTTTGTTTTTTGCGGGACGGGCTGCAGTTTTTAATGGTATAATTTTGGCGTTCATGCAACTTTTAGATCCCCTTTTTTATTCTGTTTTGCGAGGGCTTAGTGACTAACAAACAGCGATTCTGGAATAGTTTTTTATTTAATTTTTTTACGGTGTTCAACGTACGGGTAAAATAGCGTGATATTTTTATCGATTGGGTCGTTACGGATGCAGGGATACCACATATGTGTACTTTTTTTTATGTTTTTTGGTTTTTCCTATAATAAAAGACTTATTATAGGAAAAAGGCTGTTATAGTGTTTTTTAACATGAAACTTATTTATTTTTACTTTTTTACATTTTTATTAACTTGTTTTAACTTTTTTTTTGTCCCACTAGGGACCTTGAAGGCATGAAGCCCTGATCACTATTCTAATACACTGCACTACCTACATAGTGGTGTATTAGAGCTGCCAGCTATTCACTGACAGCAAGCCTATTAGGCTTCGCCTCCCGGCGGGGCCTAATAGGCTTCCGTACTAGGAAGCAATTGTTAGGCTACGGTTGCCATAGCAACCATCGGAACACCCGCGGGTGCCGATGGTTGTCATTAGCAAACATAGGGTACGATCTAAGGGGTTAATCGGCCAGATCGGAGCCTAGCTCCGGTCCTGGCCATTAGGGCACGATGTTAGCTGTGACAAACAGCTGACACCCGCGCCTGTGGCAACCATTGTGGTTGCCGACAGGCTACAAGACACTTCGATGCATCGATCGCGTTGATCGATGCATCGAAGGAGTTAATCGGACGAATCGGAGCCTAGCTCCGGTCCTGGCCGTTGCAGAGGGGTGTTGTACAGCTGATACCAGCGGTGATAGCCCTGGCTCAGCTTCTGAGCCAGCGCCATCACATACATAACGTCATGGAGCTGTGATTGGTCAGTCTGCTTTGACTGACCAACCACAGCGATTGCCGGCAGGAGACCGCTGTTATTGGTCCCCTGCCGTCTTACTGTGCCGATCAACTGTCATAAACAGTTGACGGCACAGTTCTGTCACCTTGTCCTTTGACAGGGTGACAGTTTTTAGCCAAGACGCACTGGTACGCCCTGGTGCCTTAAAGCACTTCAATGCAGGACATACCAGTGCGTCCTGGTGCGGTAAGGGGTTAAAGGAAATAATTGATGGACATAGTTTTCACCCGTGTTGAAGTTTGTTAGGTGCTTCCTCTATATAGTTCATTACAAGGCATTGCAGAACTGTTAGCAAAAACACAAGCAGTTCAGCAACAACTTTGGCAGCGCGGTCATTAACTGCATGCGGTCGGACATTATGAAGATGCAGTTAACTGCACTAAAAACACATTGTAATATAATAGCAGCAGTCTGTCCATAACAAACATTTCACCATTGACTTCTATTGAAAAATGACTTGCTGCAGTTTAAAAAGCAACATAAACGCACCGTGACCGCACCGTGTGGCCTTACCATTATACATAATTTGTTCTATGCTCCCGGCGATTCAGTTAATAATTGCATCCCTAGGGAGGATGCAGTGGTATCTTATACTTCGTTTGATAGGGCAGTTTCCCTAGTTGTTTCAGACGACCAGGGTGCTTGGTTGGCGATGTCAGGTATCGAATCAGCATTCTGCTTTCTCCCGGTACATCCTGATTGTTTCCATTTGTTGGGTTGTCAGTTAGATGGGTTTTTCTACGTAGATATGTGTTTGGTGATGGGTTGCTCCATCTCATGTCGTTATTTTGAGATGTTTAGCTGTTTTCTTGAGTGGGTTGTTAATTTCAAAACAGGCTTGTCCTTCGTGTTACATTACCTGGATGATTTTCTTTTTGTAGGCTCATTTGACTCTCATCAATGTGAATTTTTGTTGAATAGTTCCATAGTCTCACTGCTCTCACAGTAAAGAATCCCCATCTGTGATGGGGTGAAACCTTTTTTCCTCTAGACATAGAGGATGCCCCCTTGTCCTTGTTACAGACATAGGTATAAAAAGATCATTAGAAAGATCTCTGTACTGTCCAATTATATATTTGTACATTGTAATTAGATTGCCCCTAAACTTTTTTCTAAACTGAAAGGTTTGATAACCTTTCTTGGTACTGTAATCTGCCCATTCCCTTAATTACCTTGGTCGCCCTTCTTTGCACCCGTTCTAGTTCAGCCATGTCCTTCTTATACACATGTGCAAAAAATTGTGCATTGAATACACAGTGGCTGGAAACTTTAACCTGACCTTTTCAGTCATTTTAACCCCTTAATGACCAAGCTAGTTTGGACCTTAATGACCAAGCCAGATTTGTCAAATCTGGTATGTCTGATTTTATTAGAGAATAACTCTGCGAAAGTTTTGAATATCCAAGTAATTCTGACACTGTTTTTTCATCACATGTTGTAAATTAAAATTTTTCCCTATTTTTAACTGCAATATGTCACATATGCACACACATAATGTACAATTTTTTTTTCATTAAATATATATTTCCATCTCTTCACTCTATTTTGGCAGCACTTTTGAAAAAATAAAATAAATTTTCAGCAATTTATAAAATTCTTATTCAATTTGTAAGTACATTTTGTTTTCCTGCACCAAGCCAGGTTTTCAGAGGCTCATAGGTCTCAGAATGATGGAAACCCCCACAAATGACCCCATTTAGAAAACAAGACCCCTTCAGGGCTCAAAAGGAAGGGAGCACCTGGAGGCTTTCAGGACTCCTATTTTGCTTGAAAATGTTTTAGGCCCCACTGCACATTTGGAGAGGCTTTGAGCTGCCAGAACAATAGAAACTCCCCATAAACGACCCCATTTAGAAAACTAGACCCCTTAAGGTATTTATCTAGGGGTATAGTAAGTATTTTGACCCCACAGTTTTTTGCTAAATTGAATGCATAGCAAGTGAAAAAAATTACATTTCACTTTTTTCATAAAAGTATCAGTTTGAAGACCGATTTCTTTGTAAAGTGAACATGAAAATGAAGAAACACACGACCAAATCTATCACCCGGTTTCTCCTGTTTTCAAAAATACCCACATTGTGGCCCTAATGCGTTGCCTGAACACACGGCAGGGCCCAAAATGAAGGGAGCACCCGGAGGCTTTCAGGACTCATATTTTGCTTGAAAATGTTTTAGGCCCCACTGCACATTTGGGGAGGCTTTTAACTGCCAGAACGATAGAAACTCCCCATAAGCAACCCCATTTAGAAAACTAGACCCCTTAACGCTCAGTGACGTACTATTACGTCATGGAAAGCGCCCTGTTCGCGCTCCATGACGGAATAGTACGACACGGGAGTAACGTCCGTTTCGGCCGTCCTCCCGACACATACAGGGGCTGTGACAGCTGCTGTCTCGTACAGCAGCTGTCACAGCTCCTACAGCGGGGACCGATCGCTGTGTCCCCGCTGATTAACCCCTGAAAAGCCGTGTTCAATAGCGATCACGGCTTTTTAGGGGTTAAGCTGCCATCGCCGGCCTGCTACACGATAGCGGCCGGCGATGGTGACTATGGCAACCGGACACCAAACAATGGCGTCCGGCTATGGCATCAACGGAAGCCTAGTGGGTCCTGACGAAGTCAGGACCCACTATGCTTGCTGTCAGTGAGTAGCTGACAGCTCTAATACACTGCACTACGCATGTAGTGCAGTGTATTAGAATAGCGATCAGGGCCTCCTGCCCTCAAGTCCCCTAGTGGGACAAAGTAAAAAAAGTAAAAAAAAAATGTGTAAAAATAAGAAAATAAAGGATTTAAAAGTAATAAAAGTAAAAATCCCCCTTTTTCCCTTATCAGTCCTTTATTATTAATAAAAATATATAAACAAACAAATAAACTATACATAATTGGTATTGCCGCGTCCGTAACGGCCTGAACTACAAAATTATTTTATTATTTATCCCGCGCGGTGAACGCCGTAAAAGAAAATAATAATAAACCGTCCCAGAATCACAATTCTTTGGTCACTTCACCTCCCAAAAAATGGAATAAAAAGAGATAAAAAAGTCGCATGTACCTAAAAATGGTATTGATGGAAACTACAGTTCGTTACGCAAAAAATAAGTCCTTGCACGGCTTTATTGATGGAAAAATAAAAAAGTTATGGCTCTTAGAATAAGGCAACACAAACAGTGAATGATTTTTTACAAAACATATTTTATTGTGCAAACGCCATAAGACATAAAAAAAACTATAAACATATGGTATCGCCGTAATCGTATCGCCCCGCAGAATAAAGTGAATATGTCATTTATAGCGCACGGTGAACGCTGTAAAAAAAATAGAATAAAAAACAATAGTAGAATTGCTGTTTTTTAGTCACCGTGCCACTTAAAAATAGACTAAAAACTGATCAAAAATTCGCATGCACCCCAAAAAAACTACAATGTATTCCTCAAGGGGTCTAGTTTCCAAAATGCTGTCACTTTTGGGTGTTTTCCACTGTTTTGGCACCACAAGACCTCTTCAAACCGGACATGGTGCCTAATAAAAAGGAGGGCTCAAAATCCACTAGGTGCTCCTTTGCTTCGGAGGCCGGTGCTTCAGTCCATTACCACACTAGGGCCACATGTGGGATATTTCTCAAATCTGCAGAATCTGGGCAATAAATATTAAGTTGCGTTTCTCTGGTAAAACCTTTTGTGTTATAAAAAAAAGTGGTATAAAAAGGATTTTCTGACAAAAAAAAAAGTAGATTTCACCTCTACTTTGCTCTAAATTCCTGTGAAACACCTAAAGGGTTCATAAACTTTCTAAATGCTGTTGTGAATACTTTGAGGGGTCTAGTTTCTAAAATGGGGTGTTTGATAGGGGTTTCTAATATATGGGTCCCTCAAAGCAACTTCAGAACTGAACTGGAACCTAAAAAAATAAATAAATTAGGCAATACTTTGCTTCTTACATTATACTGATAATGAGCCGTGCCCACCCCGAGATGACCCCAGTTTTGACCGTTTGTATAAATTGAGACCCCTATTAGACCGTTTCAGTGCCCGGTTTTCCAAAGCATACACCCCCGAGAAGTGTATTTCTATTGATGAGTCCTTGGTACATTTTAAAGGGAGGGTTCAATTCCGAAAGTACCTTCCGGGTAAGAGGGCAAGGTATGGCTTAAAGATGTATAAGCTGTGCGAGAGTGCATGAGGCTATACCTACAAATTTAGGATATATGAAGGGAAGGACAGCAGTATTCAGCCCCCAGAATGCCCCCCCCCCCTTACTGGGAGTTAATGCAAAAATTGTGTGGGATTTGGTGCACCCACTGCTGGACCAGGGTTACCACCTCTACCTGGATAATTTTTATACCTCCGTCCCACTCTTCAACTGCCTCACTCCCAGAAGTCCTGCGGCATGCGGCACTGCTAGAAGAAATCTGAGAGGCCTCCCTAAGACTGTGCTTGGGCAAACGCTCAGAAGGGGTGAGAGCAGGGCACAATCTAGCAGCAACATATTGTGTGTCAAGTACAAGGACAAGAGAGATGCCACACCAGTACCCATGTACCTGTACGAGGTACTAGTACAGAGACCCCCAAACCAGACTGCATCCTGGGCTACAATAGGTACATGGGAGGGGTGGACTTGTCAGATCAAGTCCTGAAGCCCTACAGCGCCATGCGGTGTGGTATAAGAAGCTGGCCGGGCACATCATACAGATGGCATTGTACAACGCGTACGTGCTACATCGATGTACAGGCCAGACGGGAACTTTCCTGGAATTTCAAGAGGTGGTTATCAAGAAACTAATTTTTATGGACCAAGAAGGGGGGGCACCCAGTACTTCTGGAGGCGAGGCCACACGCATTGTACCAGGGCAACACTTTCCAGGAGAAGTTCCCCAAACTGGCAAGAAAGGAAAAAGTCAAAAGAGGTACAAAGTCTGCTATAAGAGGGGGATAAGGAAGGACACAATATATCAATGTGACACATGTCCCGAAAAACTAAGGCTCCGTATGAAAGAGTGCTTCAAAATGTATCATACATCCCATGATTTTTAATCTACCCCAGTTTTACTTACCCTGATGCACTCCGCACAGCTTATCCCCCCTCGTCTTTCCCCTCTGAGCCCTGCTGTGTGCCTAGGCAGCTGATT
The DNA here is from genome assembly GCF_050947455.1 of Rhinoderma darwinii. Taxonomy (NCBI): domain Eukaryota; kingdom Metazoa; phylum Chordata; class Amphibia; order Anura; family Rhinodermatidae; genus Rhinoderma; species Rhinoderma darwinii. The sequence continues at coordinate 265,379,390 of NC_134687.1, forward strand.
ACAGCCACATGTAGGGTATTGACGTACCCGTGAGAACCCACATTACAGTTTATGGGGTGTATGTCTCCGGTCAAAATGCTCACTACACCTCTAGATGAATGCCTCAAGGGTGTAGTTTTTAAAACGGGGTCACTTCTTGGGGGTTTCAACTGTACTGGTACCTCAGGGGCTTCTGCATACATGACTTTGCACCAAAAAATCCCCAGTAGGCCAAATGGTGGTCCTTTCCTTCTGAGCCCTCCCATGGGCCCAAACGGCAGTTTATCACCACAAATGGGGTACTGCCGCACTCAGGACAAATTGGGCAACAGAATGGGGTATTTTATTTCTTGTGAAAATTAGATATTTTCAACCAAAACTACATATTATTGGAAAAAATAATTTTGTTTTAATTCCCAGCCCAATTCAAATAAGTTCTGTGAAAAACCTGTGGGGTCAAAATGGTCACAACACCCATAAATGAATTCCTTGAGGGGTGTAGTTTCCAAAATGGGGTCACTTCTGGTGAGTTTCCATTGCTTTGATACCTCTGGGGCTCTGCAAATGTGACATGGCACCCGAAAACCAATCCAGCAAAATCTGGACTCCAACAAACACATAGCACTCCTTTGCTTCTGAGCCCTCCCATGGGCCAAAATGGCAGTTTATCACCACAAATGGGGTATTGCCGCACTAAGGACAAATTGGGCAACAAAATGGGGTATTTTGTTCCCTGTGAAAATAAGACATTTTGATAAAAAATGCCATCTTATTGGAAAAAAATTCATTTTTTTTATTTCACAGACCAATTCAAATAGGTGCTGTGAAAAAACTGTGTGGTCAAAATGATAACCACAACCATAAATGAATTCCTTTAGGGGTGTAGTTTCCAAAATCGGGTCACTTTTGGTGGGTTTCCATTGCTTTGATACCTCTGGGGCTCTGCAAATGCGACATGGCACCCGAAAGCCAATCCAGCAAAATCTGGACTCCAAAGAACAAATAGCGATCCTTTCTTTCTGAGCCCTCCCATGGGCCCAAACGGCAGTTTATCACCACAAATGGGGTATTGCTGCACTCAGGACAAATTGGGAAACAAAATGGAGTATTTTATTTCTTGTGAAAATAAGAAATTTGAGCTAAAACTACATATTATTGGAAAAAAAAATTTTTTGGTAATTCCCAGCCCAATTCAAATATGTTCTATGAAGAAACTATGGGGTCTAAATAGTCACATTACCCATAAATGAATTGTTTGAAGGGTGTAGTTTCCAAAATGGGGTCACTTCTGGTAGGTTTCCATTGCTTTGATACCTCTGGGACTCTGCAAATGCGACATGGAACCCGAAAACCAATCCAGCAAAATCTGGACTCAAACACATAGCGCTCCTTTCCTTCTGAGCCCTCCCATGGGCCCAAACGGCAGTTTATCGCCACAAATGGGGTATTGACACACTTAGGACAAATTGGGCAACAAAATGGGGTATTTTGTTCCCTGTGAAAATAGGAAATTTTGATCATAAATTACATCTTATTGGAAAAAATGTCATTTTTTTAATTTCACAGCCCAATTAAAATAGGTGCTGTGAAAAAACTGTGTGGTCAAAATGATAACAACAGCCATAAATTAATTCCTTGAGGGGTGTAGTTTTCATATCACTTCTCACATACAGACATACACCACCACCTTTCCTATTTGTCCTGTCTTTCCGAAAAAGTGTAAAACCCTGTAGATTTACAGCCCAGTCATGTGAAGAGTCCAGCCATGTTTCAGCAACACCAACTATATCTATATTTTCTTCCAGTATCAAGGCCTCCAGCTCCCCCATTTTGCTTGCTAGACTTCTGGCATTTGTGAACATACACTTTAACTTGCCTGTCAGTTTTTCACTTTTATTATCAGAAATGTGATTTGACATTAATCGGGCCTTTTTATTTACACTGATGTTTTGTAACGAAAGGATCTCCTTATCTTGTTGTCTAGTCCTCTCCCCACATTCTGTTTCTCCCCCCACCAATATAGTCTGACCCCTCTCTAACCTGGCTACCCCTTTTTTTTCTACATTGACCTCCCTCCTCAGAAACGTCCAAGAAAAATTAAATAATGTTCAAAAAACGATGCCAATCTAAAGTAGACATATGGGAAATGTGAACTAGTAATTATTTTGGGTGGTATAACCGTCTGTTTTACAAGCAGATGCATTTAAATTCAAATGCTATTTTTTATAAATTTTCCCTAAATTTTGCACATTTTCACCAATAAACACTGAATATATCGTCCAAATTTTACCACTAACATAAAGCCCAATGTGTCACGAGAAAACAATCTCAGAATCGCTTGGATAGGTTTAAGCATTCCGACGTTATTACCACATAAAGTGAAATATGTCAGATTTGAAAAATGGGCTCTGAGCCTTAAGGCCAAAACAAGGCTGCGTCCTTAAGGGGTTAAGGTATTTATCTAGGGGTATAGTAATATAGTAAGTATTTTGACCCCACAATTTTTTCCTAGATTTAATGCATAGCAGGTGAAAAAAAATTACATTTCGATTTTTTCATAAAAGTATCAGTTTAAAGACCGATTTATTTGTAAAGCGAACATGAAAATGAAGAAACACATGACAAAATCTATCACCCTGCTTCTCCTGTTTTCAAAAATGCTCCCATTGTTGCCCCAATCTGCTTATTAGATGTGTGGCTGGGCCAAAAAGAGAGGGAGCACCCTTTGGTTTTCAGGGCACAATTGAATAAATTCTAGGCCCCATGTCATGCATTTAGAGGCATTGAGCAGCCTGAACAAAAAAACAAAACCATGCAGAAATGACCCCATTTTAAAAACTAAACCCCTAAAGGTATTCATCTAGTGGTGTAGTGAGCATGTGGACAAAACATTTTTTAAAGGAGGAAATAATGGGTATTATTTCAGACACTATGGGTATATAATGTTTTCTTCAAATTCTTATTACATTTCCAGATAAAACAGAGGAGACGTAGTAGAAGGTTATTTTGTTAGAAATATGCCACATTAATACATTTGTGCGGCACAGAATAGAAGTGAAGCCGTGTATTCATAACGGATACATGTTGCTATAGACGTATTTGCCTGTACTTATGACTATGTCTTGCTGAAGAAGTTGTCCCGCATCTGTGCCATTATGATGTCATTGTGGACAGAATTCTGTCCTAATATAAAATCAGTCAGAGAGGAAAAAATAAACTGTACTGGAGTGACGGGCAATATCTTTAAACAAATGGAGGAAAATGTACCCAACTATGATGCAAACTCGAGTCTGTTCACTAGATAGAAGAACACCTGCAGGGCGGTCATGACAAGCTTTTTTTTTCTTCCAGTAACTGGTTGTACAACGTCTTTTTGGCTCCATCAATCCTTATGAGGGACGAACGTGCCAAGTGACGCGGTACACCATAATAGACCCCTGCTGGCAAGGTAGGAACCGCTATGTCCACAAAACAATCAATCACCTACAGAATATATAAAGGGGCAGTGCCCAAAACCATCTATAGGAACAGTAAAGCATCACTAATCCCCAAAATGATGTCAGTATTTCCAGAAGAACTGTAACAAAGCCCATGGTGTATTGATAAGGAACAGCTTGATTATTAGAGATCCTCCCCAAAAAAAATATCATGCCCATATCACGATACAGAATTAGGAATGTAACAGCTGTATGTGGCAGAACATAGTCATAAGAAGAAGGAAATACATCCTCAATGTATTCTTGCAATCATTGCTAAAATGCATGACTTCCACTAATTCAGGGGCGGCTTAGGCCGCAGGTGTTGGATTTATCTACTAATAAATGCAATGCCCACATTTATTTTTTATTTCAAGAACACTTGTGGGGGTCCATGTTCTGAATAGTCAGATGTGGGCTCCTGCACAATAAACAGTATTCATTTGTGAGTGATCATGTCCAGGATTTAATGGTCCAAGAAATTTATAAAAAAATCAAAAAGGGGAAAATTTGTTTTACAGTCTGAAATAAATACACTTTACTACCACCCCCTGAGAATCCCTCCCTCCCTTGGAAAGCCCAGAAACTGAACAAAAAATATGAATAAATGAAATTGACTCCCTAAAATGAATCCCCCACCCCAGCCTTTTTGGTGTTCCCTAAATTATATATAAAATCAATAATTAGAAACGGTGTGATAGGTCTCAAGACAGGGGAAGTTGCACAGGCCTGGATTTGAAGGGCTTATGGGGCAGTAAAACCGGGTATCCCTCCTCCTTCCATGTTTACTACACACCCGGTATCTCCTTTGGGGGTATTCCTTATTCTCAGTGGCAGGGACGGGGTGAAGGAAGTGGTGCTCAGTGAGCCTTTTGACTTCCTCTGACTCAGATTCTTGGAGAAAACTGAGCGTTCCCTGGGTCTTGTAGAGCACTTAGCTTTTATAAGTAGCCATCTGGATGAGCTACCTTTTTATACCAGGCACTAGTTTTGCGCTTGACCAGGTACGGTTGTAGAACCTGGTCAGATAGATCGACTCCCCCATGAACTTATTATAGTCCACCACGCAGACCGGTTTCCTCTTATCAGAGGTAGCTCCTCTCTCTCTCACCACCACTGTGGTGTCCTCATGCACGGTAGAGAGCATGTAAACCTCCTTTTTATCACTCCATTTGACAGCGAGCAACTGGTTGCTTGCAAATTAGTGTCGCACCCCTTTCTATTCGCCTGGATACCAGTTGTTGAGGGAAGCCGACTCTATTTTTGCGTACCGTCCCACAAACCCCTGTATTAGCAGCATGTAGGGACTTATACAGGGGGACACTGGTGTAATAATTATCGGTGTACACATGGTACCCTTTCTGTAGGAATTGCACCATGAGTTCCCAGACAATTTTCCCACTAATGCCAACATCCTCTGGGCATCCTGGGGGATTTAGGTGGCGGTCCCTGCCCTCATATATAAAAAAGCCACAGGTGTAGCCCGTTGTGCTCTCGCACACCTTATAAAGTTTCACACCGTATCGGGCTCTTTTGGAGGGGATGTATTGGCGAAATGATAGACGGCCCTTGAAGGACATAAGGGAGTCGTCTACCGCTATTTTTTGGCCTGTGGTGTATAAATTTACAAATGACTCAGATAGGAGGAAGATGAGGGGTCTCAACTTGTTGAGGCGATCATGGCCTGGGTCACTTCTTGGGGGGATTTGGGAGTGGTCTGAGAAATGAAACACATTAGAGTCTCATAGCGCGTTCGGGCCATGACAGCAGCAAATACAGGGGTGCTGTGGATAGCGCTGGTAGCCCAGTAGGAGCGGATAGAAGGTTCTTTTACTATCCCCATGTTTAGGGTAATTCCCCAAAAATGTTTAATCTCACAGACGGTTGTGGGGATTCATCCTCTGGCATACCTGGGATTTTGGGTGACAAATTGCCTGGCGTATAAATTTGTCTGCTGGACAATTAGTTTCAGGACCTGATCGCCTATAAACAAATGAAAAAAATTATAGGGGGTAAAATTTGCGATATCAGTGTTGATGCCCGGAGTCAGTGTAAATGGCAAAATTTGGGGGGGGGGGGAAGCTGCAGGATCCCACATTGCGGGAGGGACTGCATTACTAGGCCCTGCTCCTGACCCTTCACCGGTGACAGCTGCGTCCACCACCATAGGGCTGGCGGGTCCAGTGGTATTTTTTTGCTACACTAAACTAACAAATTATTTTTATTTTTTTTGTATTTTACATTTTTTTTGTATTTTTTTTAATATATATATATATAACAAAAAAATAAAAAAAAAATATAGTAAACCGCAGTTAAAGAACAGCAACTAAAACGAAATCACCGGGAAAAAAAGGATTACGAAGATCACAAGTAATTACGCGTAATCTGAGGTGATTACGGGTAATCTGGGATGTGATTACGGGTAATATAGGAACGTGAATATCTGGTGTGTCTTTCACAGTAAAACAGCACAAGATTTGTATAGAATCTCTCTCTCTCCTCTCACAGATCAACTACAGTGAGAGGAGGGAGGGAAAGAGCACAAATTCCGTGCTGTATTTTGTAAATATGGGACTATGGTCACTGTGATAGGTATATCACAGTGACCATATGATCAGGGACCAATTATAAGGTTTCTATTTTCTGATCAGTTTCTATTTACAGGCAGAATAGCTGCCTTAGGGCATGACCAGACGTGGCGTATTTCTTCCGCCACTGTCCGCATCAATGTCGCACAGAATCTGCGTTGCAGATTCTGTTGTGGCTCTGCCTAAAATGGGCATTAAATTGATGCGGACTAGCCGTTGCGTATTGAGATGAAAGTGCTTCCCTTCTCTCTATCCGTGCAGGATAGAGAGAAGGGACAGCACTTTCCCTAGTAAAAGTAAAAGAAATTCATACTTACCCGACCGTTGCCTTGGTGACGCGTCCCTGTTTCAACATCCAGCCTGACCTCCCTGGATGACGCGGCAGTCCATGTGACCGCTGCAGCCTGTGATTGGCTGTAGCCGTCACTTGGACTGAAACGTCATCCCGGGAGGCCGGACTGGAGGAAGAAGCAGGGAGTTCTCGGTAAGTAGGAACTTCTATTTTTTTTACAGGTTGATGTATATTGTGATCGGAAGTCACTGTCAAGGGTGCTGAAACAATTACTGCCGATCGTTTAACTCTTTCAGCACCCTGGACAGTGACTATTTACTGACGTCGCCTAGCAATGCTCCCGTAATTACGGGTGCACACACGTAGTCACCCGTAATTACGGGAGACCCATTGACTTCTATGGGCCTGCCCGTGCCGTAATAACGGCCCGTGATTATGGGCGTTTTTACGTGTGCATGGGGCCTCAGTCTGTCTGTAGACCTAGAAATACATAGGTCCAGCCAGAATTAAGAAATGTCATGTTAGTAAAACAAATACGCTACGCAACACACATAACATCTGCGGACTTCATTGCAGAATTTTGACTCTCCATTGAAGTCAATGGAGAAATTCTGCAATGAGTCCGCAACAAGTCCGCTACACGTCCGCAACAACCAGTGTATGATGCGAACACCATATTCCGCACCGCAGCCTATGGTCCGCAGCAGAGTTTTCCGCAACGTGCAAACGAACCTCACTAAAAAGCTGTGGAAAGCAATGGAGAAAAGTGTACTCTGCGGATTTCCACTGCGGACTTTCCGCAGCGGAATTCCAGAGCAATTCCGCCACGTCTGGTCATGCCCTTAGACTGACAGCGCATGCGTGCCCAATTTTTCCATCTTTTCCAAGCAATTAGGGGTAAGGGGGGGCACGGAGGGGACGTGGGGGGCACGATCGGTGGCAGCGGGGACCTAACAAGTAGTGTTTTTATCTAGGAGATAAAAAAAAAACTCATTTACATTGGCACATACATTGTAACTGCGGTCACCAGTGTTCGTTGAATACCACAAAAGACGGTCCCCAGTCACTGCTCCAAGCCCTCAGCTAACTCCGGTAGCGCTACTTTATTCCGATGCAGTGACGTAGAAAGGCAATTGCATCGGAATAAGGCCCGTTAGTGACCAACGTAAAAACACTATGGGGCGGTCACTAACGGGTTAAGGGTCAGTTCACACGTAACTTAGCCCCTTATTGACTGCCAATACGCCTTTTCATTGCGACCGTTAAGGGTACTTATGCCGGAGCGCCACCGTTTCACGCAATCGCAGGGTGCCAATGACTTCTGTGGCAGCCAGGGGCCTAACAGAGGCCCCCAGGTCTGCCTGTGGTGGATGCCTGCTTAGCCATGCCTGAGGCATGACCTAGCTGGTGCCTGTCAGTTTTACACTGACAGGCAATAATACGCTGCAATACAGAAGTATTGCAGTGTATTATAAAAGCGATCAGAAGATCTCATAGTGAAGTCCCCTAGTGGGACTAAAAGTAAAGTTATCATAAAGTTTAATAAAGTTAATAATAAATAAAATAATAAAAATCCCAAATAAAAAAAATTTAAAAACCCACTTTTCCCCTTATATAATACTTTAATATAAAAAAACAATTTTGTCTTAAAAAAACATTACACATATTTGGTATCGCTGCATCCTTAACGACCCCACCTATAAAGCGATTACGTTATTTAACCCGCACGGTGAACGCTGTAAAAAATTAAAATAAAAACTATGGCAGAATTGCAGTTTTCTGTTCATCCTGCCTTGAAAAAAATGTGATAAAAAGTGATCAAAAAGTCGCATGTACTCCAAAATGGTACCAATAAAACTAGAAGTCGTCCTGCAAAAAAAAAGCCCTCATACAGCTGCATCGACGTAAAAAGAAAACAATTATGGCTCTTAAAACATGGCGACACAAAAGCAAATATTTTTTTTAAAAAAAGTGATTTTACTGTGTAAAAGTAGTAAAACATAAAAAATATATATCTAAATGTGGTATCGCCACAATCGTAATGACCCACTGAATAAAGTTATTGTTATTTATACCACACAGTAAACGGCGTAAATCTATAATAGTAAAAGTTAATCAATAAATTATATGTACCCCAAAACAGTGCTATTAAAAATAACAACTTGTCCCGCTAGAAACAAGACCTTATACAGCTATGTCGACGCAAAAATAATAAAGTTATAGCTCTTGGAATGCAACAATGGAAAAGCGCAAAAAATAGCTTGGTTATGAAGGTTTAAAATAGGCTGGTCATTAAGGGGTTAAGCTCTTCACGCGCTGCTCCGCAACTGTACGTCCTGCAAAGGGCTTGCTTCCCGCATCCGGACGTACAGTTGCGGAGTAATTCCCGGCGCACCCTGTCCTAACGGACAGTGTTTGGGAACTGGGAGGTCAGCTGTCCCCGACAGCTGACACTCCAGTCTTGCCGGTCAGCGGACCATCACCGCTGATTTCGGCAATTAACCCCATAAATGTGGCGACAGATTGCGTTCGCCACATTTAAGGGGTTCGAAGCACATCAGCAGCCCCCACGAAGTTATTGTGGGGGCTGCCGATGCTTGTCGTGGCAATCGGAGGCCAGACAATGACCTCCGGGTTGCCATGTACGGAAGCCTCGGAGGAGCAGCCTCCGGCCGGTCCTCCGAAGATTCCTGTCAGTGTGACTGTCACGTCACAATGACAGTTAGAACACATTACACTACGTAGGTAGTGTAATGTACTCTAGCAGCGATCAGAGCTGCAAGTCTAAATGTCCCCTAGTGGGACCAGTGAAAAAAGTGAAAGAAAATGTTTTAAAAAAAAGTGTAAAAATAAAAGTTAGAAGTTACATAAACAAACTGTAATGATGGGGGTAGGGAAATGGACAAGTGAGCCCTAATCTACCCGCCACTCTGTCCCTGCCTAATTGCAACGACCCGCCCTAGGCGACGGGGTACAACTGAGCGGCGGTCCCTACGCTCAGTAAGTGCACGAGACAAACAGACAAGGTTACACAAAGCTAAGGGAAATGGGGCAGTTGCCCACGGCAACACCGTGAGCAACATGAGTGGTGAACGAGCCGAGTCAAACCAGGAGTGTACGAGGTACCAAACGCAGAGCAGGAGAGTAGTCAGTAAGCCAGGGTCGGTATGGAGCAGGATCAAATAGTTAGAAGCTGTAGCTGGGCCAGGAAACCACACGAGAAGAATCACAAGCAAAGGAGGAACAGGAAAGGCAGGTATAAATAGACAGAGGGCGGGAGCTAGCTCCGTCTGGCCTGGCTGCGATAGGCTCTCCCACTCCTAAGCCTGCCATCCTGAGTGGTGGAAGATGGAGTCAGTCTCAGAGACATAGACTCAGGTGCAGACTGATTACCTATGGGCGTATACACAGAAGTTGTGCCTGGCAGATCCTTTACACAAGCACTGCTTTTTTTTCCTATAATAAGACTTTCATTATAGGAAAAAAAATGAACTCGTTAAAAAAAGTACACATATTTGGTATCGCTGCGTTCGTAACAACTTAAACTATAAATCTATCATGTTATTTTTTCCCGTACGATGAACACCCCAAAAAAATTAAATAAAAAACTACACCAGAATCGCTATTTTTTGGTCCTCAGCCCTCCCAAAATAGAGAGTAAAAAGTGATCAAAAAGTCGCATGTACCCGAAAATAGTACCGATAAAAACTACAACCCGTCCTGAAAAAACAAGCCCTTACACCGCTTTTTGATGAAAAATAAAAAAGTTATGTCTCTCAGAATATGGTGACACAGAAAATGAATTATTTAATAAAAAAGTGATTTTATTGCGCAAATATTGCTGCAAAACATCAAAAAACCTATATACATATGGTATCGCTGTAATCGTACCGACCCGCAAAATAAAGTAAAAGTGTCATGTATAGCACACGGTGAACAACGCAAAAAATAAACTAAAAAACATTGTCAGAATTGCTTGTTTATGATCATCCGGCTTGCAAAAAAATTTAATAAAAAGTGATCAGAAAAATCGCATGTACCCCAAAATGGTACCAATAAAAAGTACAGATCGTCCCGCAGCAAATAAGCCCTCACACAGCTCCGGTGGTGAAAAAAAAAAAGTTCTGGCTCTCAGAATATGGCGATGCAAAATGTGCAGAGTAATCCAAAATCGGATAAGATCGGGCGCCATTTATCAGTGCGACACCGGCCACACATCTATGAATTATTATTTATTTACCGCATTATTATACCTTATTATGCCCTGATGTTCTCCGCACAGATTACATATGCCAGCCACATTATAAACTGAAATACCAGCAAAACCCCAAACAGAACAACTGCCAAGCAAAATCTGCGCTCCAAAAGCAAAATGGCGTCGCTCCCTTCTTCAGTTTGCGCCCACATAAATGGCATCGCCATACCCAAAAGAACCCGCTTAACACTTTGAGGTATTTGTCTTCAGTGGCACAAACTTTGCAAAACATATTATGCACTAAAATGGCATATCAGTGGAAAATTTCATTATTCACACCATCCGCTGCGCATTAACCCCTTTGCGCACTATGACCTAATAGCACATCATAATACGGGGGTTGATGTATTGAGCGGGCTCACATGCTGAGCCTGCTCCATACGCTGCGGGTGTCGGCTGTGTATTACAGCTGACACCCAGGACTAACAAACAGGAACAGCGATCGTGCGGTTATACACCGTGTTCCAAATTACTATGCACATTGGATTTAAGTGTCATAAACATTTCATTATTAGTTTTTCAATTAAAGTCATGGATGGTATTGTGTCTTAGGGCTCTTTGGATCATTGTAATCAATCTCAGACACCTGTGATAATTAGTTTGCCAGGTGTGCCCAATCAAAGGAAAACTACTTAAGAAAGACGTTCCACATTATTAAGCAGGCCACAGGTTTCAAGCAATATGGGAAAGAAAAAGGATCTCTCTGTTGCCGAAAAGCGTGAAATAGTGCAATACCTTGGACAATGTATGAAAACATTGGATATTACAAGAAAACTTAAGCGTGATCATCGTACTGTGAAAAGATTTGTGGCTGATTCAGAGCACAGACGGGTTTGTTCAGATAAAGGCATAGTGAGGAAGGTTTCTGCCAGACAAATTAATAGGATTAGGAGAGCAGCTGCTAAAATGCCATTGCAAAGCAGCAAACGGGTATTTGAAGCTGCTGGTGCCTCTGGAGTCCCGCAAACCTCAAGGTGTAGGATCCTCCAGAGGTTTGCAAGTGTGCATAAAGCTATTATTCGGCCACCCCTAAACAATGCTCACAAGCAGAAACGGTTGCAGTGGGCTCAGAAATACATGAAGACTAATTTTCAAACCGTGTTGTTTACTGATGAGTGCCGTGTAACCCTGTATGGTCCAGATGGATGGAGTAGTGGATGGTTGGTGAATGGCCACCGTTCCCAACAAGGCTGGGACGTCAGCAAGGAGGTGGCGGAGTCATGTTTTGGGCTGGAATCATGGGGAGAGAGCTAGTAGGCCCCTTTAGGGGCCCTGACGGTGTGAAAATTACCTCTACAAAGTATGTAGAGTTTATGACTGACCACTTTCTTCCGTGGTACAAAAAGAAGAACCGTGCCATCCGTAGCAAAATTATCTTCATGCATGACAATGCACCATCTAATGCTGCAAAGAATACCGCTGTGTCATTGGCTGCTATAGGCATAAAAGGAGAGAAACTCATAGTGTGGCCCCCATGTTCCCCTGACTTCAACCCTATTGAGAACCTTTGGAGCATCCTCAAGCAAAATATCTATGAGGGTGGGAGGCAGTTCACATCAAAACAGAAGCTCTGGGAGGCTATTCTGACATCCTGCAAAGATATTCTAGCAGAAACTGTAAAAATACTCACAAATTCAATGGATGCAAGAATTGTGAAGGTGATATCAAAGAAGGGGTCCTATTTTAACATGTAACTTGGCCTGTTAAGTTTTTTCTGATTGAAAAGAGCTTTTGATTTCTGTAAATATGACCTCCTGATGCTGCAAATTCAACAAATTACCATTTTAGTTCTCTTTACAACCTTTCAAATGTTTTGATCTCTGTTGTGCATAATAATTTTAAACTGCGGTGTAGAAGCCTCTAAAAATTACAATATACTGCAATACATTAGTATTGCAGTATATTGTACCAGCGATCCAATGATCGCTGGTTCAAGTTCCCTAAGGGGACTAATAAAATTTGTAGAAGAATTAAAGTTATTAGTAGTGAGAAAGAAAAAAGTTTAAAGTTAAAAAAACCTTTTCCCATTTTTCTTCTAAAGTAATGTAAAAAAAGAAACAAAATTGGTATTGCTACGTCCGTAAAAGGCCGAACTATTACAATATACCATTATTTAACACCGTAAAAAACTTAAATAATTTAAACTGCCACAATCGCTGTATTCGTTTTTACCGCACTGCGAAAGCTGTAAAAACGAAAACCCCAAAAAATGGATTCAGATTTTTTTCCTATATTTTCCTATTTTTTTTTTAGTTTCCCAGTACATTCTCAAATTCCTCTCGCAAGATATAAGCCCTCACATCACTCTACTGATGGAAAAATAAAAAAGTTATGGTTCTTCGAAGGCGGGGAGTGAAAAACGAAAATAAGAAAGCAAAAAACAGATCAGTCCTGAAAGGGTTAATTCATTTCTAATGAAAAAAAGTTTTGTCCACATGTGGGGTATTTCCGTACTCGGGAGAAATTGCTTTACAAAAATTGGTTGTTTTTTTTTCTCCTTTTATCCCTTGTGAAAATTAGAAAATTCAACCTTTTAGTGGAAAGAAATTGTGATATTCATTTTCACGGCATAATTCTAATAAATTCTGCAAAAGACCCGTGGGGTCACTATATGCTCACTATACCCCTAGAAAAATTCCTTGACGGGTGTTTCCAAAATGGGGTAACTTGGGGGGTTTCCACTCTTTTGGTCCCTCCAGGGCGTTGCAAATGCGGCATGGCATCGAAAAACAATCCAGCAAAATCCGTGCTCCAAAATGCAAATGGCGCTCCTTCCCTATTGAGCACTGCCATGGGTCCAATCAGCAGTTTATTACCATATATGGGGTATTGCTGTAATCAGGAGAAAATGCTTTACAAATGTTGTAATTCTATTTTTCCTTTTATTCCTTGTAAAAATTGTACATTTCTATGCTTTTTCAGAAAAAAGTAGATTTTCATTTTTACAGACTAATTCTAATAAATTTAGCGAAAAACATGTGTGGTCAAAATGCTAACTATACCCCTAGATAAATTCCTTGAGGGGTGTAGTGTCCAAAATGGGGTAACTTTTGGGGTGTTTCCAATGTTTTGGCACCCAAAGACGTCTTCAAACCTGAAAAGGTGCCTAAAATATATTTTAAAAAAAAGGAGGACCAAAATCCACTGGGTGCTCCTTTGCTTCTGAGGCCTGTGTTTCAGTCCATTAGGACACTAGGGCCGCATGTGGGATATTTCTAAAAACTGCAGAATCTGGGCAATAAATATTAAGTTGCATTTCCCTGGTAAAACCTTCTGTGTTACAAAAAAAAAAATTTATTAGAAATGAATTTCGGCAAAAAAATATAAATTTGTAAATTTCACCTCTACTTTGCTTTAATTCCTGTGAAACGCCTAAAGGGTTAAAACACTTTGTGAATGCTGATTCGAATACCTGGGGGTGCAGTTTTCAAAATGGGGTGACTTCTGGGGATTTTCTAATATATAAGGCCCTCAAAGCCACTTCAGAACTGAACTGGGTCCCTGAAAAAAATGGCCTTTTGAAATTTTCTTTAAAATATGAGAAATTGCTGCCAAAGTTCTAAGCCTTGTAACGTCCTAGAAAAATAAAAAGACGTTCAAAAAACGATACAAACATAAAGTAGACATATGGGAAATGTTAACTAGTAACTATAATGTTAACTAGTAACTATTTTGTGTGGTATTACTATCTGTTTTACAAGCAGATACGTTTAAATTTAGAAAAATGCTAATTTTTACAAATTTATTTCTAAATTTTGGTGTTTTTCAGAAATAAATACCAAAATTATCGACCCAATTTTTTCACTAACATTAAGTACAACATGTCACGAGAAAACAATCTCAGAATCGCTTGGATAGGTAAAAGCATTCCAACGTTATTACCACATAAAGTAACACGTCAGATTTGAAAAAATCGGCTGTGTCATGAAGGCCATAACAGGCTGGGTCCTGAAGGGGTTAAATACTGCGGATTTTCTGCAATTGATTTTGTGGCAGAAATCCGCAGCATGATACAATAGCAGCAAAGTGGATTGGATCGTAAATGCTGCTTATTTGTTGCGGGTTTTCCCCATTGAATTCAATGCAATTTTTGTGGCGTAAAGAAAGAGTTTCCGCCGTAAAAAACGCAATTCAGAAAAAAAAATAATCTTCTACTTACTCAGAATTTTGTCTTTCTTCATCCAGGCCAGCCTCCTGGGATGACATTTCATCTCATGTTACTGCTGCAGCGATCACGAGATGTAACGTCATCCCAGGGCAGCAGAACGTCATGACGTAGGAGGGATGGGTCACCATGGTAAGTTTTTTTATTTCTTTTTTTTCTGTGCAGTTTTCCGCAGCCAACATTCCGGCCAGAAAACTGCACCACAATTTGGTGTGGTATTTCGGCCGGAATTCCCTGTGGCACACAGGGCGTATACACTGTGTACTTTTACGCAACGTATACGCCCTGTGTGAACATGCCCTTACAAAGAAAAACTATTTGTTAAAAAAGAATTGTACTGTGTCGCCACATTCTGAGGCCCATAAATCTTTTTTTTTTCTGCCGATTGAGCAGTGTAAAGGCTTATTTTCAGCGCGACGAGCTGTCTTTTTAATTGCCACTATTTTGGGCTGCATGTGACTTTTTGTCACTTTTTATTCCATTTTTTTGGGGAGCTAAGGTGACCAACAAACAGTAATCCTGGCGTTTTTTATTTTAATAATTTTTTTTTTCACAGCGTTAAATAACAATATATTGTACTTTTACGGAAGTGGAAATACCAGTTCTGTTAATTTTTTTTTATTTTTTTTACATTGCGCTTGGGGGAAAATGGGAAAAAGGGAGATTTTTAACTTTTAATATATATATATTTTTTATATATTAAAACAACTTTAGTGTAATGACAGGGTAGGGAGACAGACAGGTGAGCCCTAATCTACCCGCCACTCAGTCCCTGCCTACTTGCAACGACCCGTCCTAAGCGACGAGGTACAACTGGGCGACGGTTCCTACGCTCAGTAAGTGCAAGACAGACAAACAGACAAGGGTACACAGAAGCTAGGGAAAACGGGGCAGCTGCCCACGGAGACACGGTGAGCAACAAGAGTAGTGAACAAGCCGAGTCAAACCAGGAGAGAACGAGGTACAAAACGCTGAGCAGGAAAGTGGTCAGAAAGCCAAGGTCAATAACAAGCAGATGATGAGTAGTACAAGCAGCAGCAGCAAGCCAGGAAACAAGCATAGAAGAATCACAGGCAAAGGAGGAACAGGAAAGGCAGGTATAAATAGACAGTGGGCGGGAGCTAGCTCCGTCTGGCCAGGCTGTGATAGGCTCTCCCACTCCTAAGCCTGCCATCCTGAGTGGTGGAAGATGGAGTCAGTCTCACAGACATAGGAGCAGGTGCAGACTGATTGCCCACGGGCGTCGACACAGAAGCTGTGTCTGGCAAATCCTTTACATTTAGTTAACCATATTTAACTTTCTTTTTACAGGTCCCTGTAGGGGACTTGAACCAGCGATCGTTGGATTGCTTGCACTAATCTATAGTAGTATATCGTTATACTGACAGTCTCCTATGGGCAGGATTTCATAGAAGTACAGAGATGGCAGACCTGGGGTTCTTTATTAGGCCCTCAGGCTGCCATGACAACCATCAATACCCTGTGATCGCACCGGCCTCCCCCCTCTTTCTAACGCCTTGACCGTGGCACCTAAGGGGTTAAGCAGGCGGAATCAAAGATCATTGGCAGGGAGGTGTCGGCTGTATTACACAGCTGACACCCGCTGAGTAAAGAGCGCGCTCAGCCTGTGAGCGCGCTCCATACTCCTCTTTAACGCTTGTCACGTACATGTACGTGATAATTCGTGAAGAGGTTAACAATTGTTTGTGAAGCAGAAAATATAGTCACTGGGAATACCCAAAGACTAAATACTAAAAAACAATAAAGAAAGTTTGTCTTTAATATACAAGTGAATAAATAGTAACAGACAAAAGCTCATTTACCCTGGTGAATATATCAATATTATTACCTTAGCAATTTTTTGCTACATCCAAAGAGTTAGTAAATTAAATTTACACCTAGTCCATGGAGAAAATATTTTGTTGTACACTGTTTTTTTAAGGGATTTGACACTACTATGGAGAAGTTTTGGCGCATACCATTAAAATTTACAGTTTTAATTAACTATATCACAGTTAGGCCTCATGCACATGACCATAATAGTGTCACGGTCACCGGGTATGTGGACCCACTAGGCCTCTCCGCCATAGCGGAGAGGCAGCTGACCAGGTCACAGTCTATATGAAAGTCAATAGTAGATAGTAACGCTTGGGTACCTGAACTAGTCCAGAGGGTGACTGTGGCTTCAGCACGGATGGTGGCCCTTGCAGCAGTTAGCGCAATACGTGGCGGGCAGTATCCGATGTGGCAGAAGACACTGGACGTGGCAGAAGACACTGGACGTGGCAGAAGACACTGGACCTGGCAAACGACAGCAGGTGCAGTAGACACGACTCCAACACTGGTATGCACAGGAACAAGAACAGTACGAGACACAGGAACAGGTAACAGGGCACGGGTAACAACTGGAACGGGAAACACTAAGGGAACACCCTTTAAGGCCGGGTACGAGCGTGCGTGCGCACCCTATGGGACACAGCAGAACAGAGCGGCAGTGAGCGCTGGTGTCTCCTAGGAAGGAGATGGGGACCAGCGCTCACGGATCCATGGCTGCGGGCGTCGAGAGGTGAGTAAACCCGACGGCCCGCGGCCATGGACGCTACAAAGAGTTTTTACTGTCCGCAAATACGGATCTGATAGCTACGGATACAGATCCGTAGCCATCCACAATTGCGGAAGCGCCCATAGATTTCTATGGGCGAGTCCGTGCTGCAATTGAGGACAAGTATAGGACATGTTCTATATTATGTGAATCATATCTACAGCCCAGACACACATCCGTATAATATACGGAAAGGTGTCCGTGGCAAATAGAAATGAATAGGTCCACAATTTAATCCTTACTTACGGATTTCGTAATTAATGATGAAAATTACAGTTGTGTGCATGGATCTTACTTACAGTATCCAATTAGATTGTAATCGCACAGCTTTTAAGTTTAATAAAAGTGCTATAATGTAGTGCTCCCCCTGTGTGTTTTGAGTGATCTGGAATGATTTCATTTGATGACTTATGTAAGACAAAGGCCTCATTTACACGAGCGTAATATACGCGCGTGCGACGCACGTGCTTTTCACGCGTGTCGTACGCACCTATATTACTCTATGGGGCAGTGCAGACGATGCGTGAATTTTGCGCAGCGCGAGTGCGTTGCGTAAAACTCACGACATGTTCTATAATCGTGCGTTTTTCGCGCATCACGCACCCATTGAAGTCAATGGGTGCGTGAAAACCACGAAGGTCGCATGGAAGCACTTCCGTGCGAACTGCATGATTTGCGCAAGAGCTGTCAAACTGAATGTAAACAGAAAAGCACCACGTGCTTTTCTGTTTACAAACATCCGAACGGAGTGTCTTAGAGATGAGCGAACCGAACTTCACCGGGTTCGGCCGAACTCGTTTTGAACGAACCCGGCAGGAGACAGTCACTGTCCAGGGTGCTGAAAGAGTTAAACTGGATCAGCACCCTGGACAGTGACTTCCGATCCCAATATACGTGAACGTGTAAAAAAAAAAAAAAGTTCTGACTTACCGATAACTCCCGGCTTCTTCCTCCAGTCTGACCTCCCGGGATGACAATTCAGTCCAAGTGACAGCTGCAGCCAATCACAAGCCAAGCACAGGCTGCTGCGGTCACATGGACTGCCGCGTCATCCAGGGAGGTGGGGCCAAATGTCAAGAGAGGCGCATCACCAAGGACGCGTAACCAAGGACGCGTCACCAAGGCAACGGCCGAGAAGTTCTCGGTAAGTACGAACCACTTTTTTTTTAAACAGTTTACTCGATATGGTGATCGAAATTCACTGTCGAGGGTGCTGAAAGAGTTACTGCCGATCAGTTAACTCTTTCAGCACCCTGGACAGTGACTGACTTCGACTAGCCTCATCTCTATGATGGCGGCTGCGCGAAAATCACGCAGCCGCGCATCATACACTGATGACACACGGAGCTGTCAAGTGCCTTTTGCGCACGCCAAACGCTGCGTTTTTTTGCGTGCGCAAAACGCACACGCTCGTGTAAATGAGGCCAAATAGTAATACCACACAAATAGTAATAGTTACTAGTTAACATTTACCATATGTCTACTTTATGTTGGCATTATTTTTTGAACGTCCTCTTATTTTTCTAGAACATTACAAGGCTTCTAACTTAAGCAGCAATTTTTCACTTTTTCAAAAACATTTCCGAAACCTATTTCTTTAGAGACCAATTCAGTTCTGAAGTGGCTTTTAGAATTCTAAGTCACCCCATTTAACCCCTTCCCCATGCAGCCACTTTTTGACCTTCTTGACAGAGCCTCATTTTTCAAATCTGACAGGTTTTACTTTACGTGGTAATAACTTTGGAATGCTTTTACCTATCCAAGCGATTCTGAGATTGTTTTCTTGTGACACATTGGACTTTATGTTACTGGCAAAACTTGCTCGATACATACAGTATTTAATTGTGAAAAAACGCCAAATTTTGCGAAAAATTTAAAAGATTTGCCTTTTTCTGGTTGTAAGACAGGCAGTTATACCACACAAAATAGTTGCTAATTAACATCCCCCATATGTCTACTTTAGATTGGCATAATTTTTCAATTTTCAAGGAACTTTCAAAAGGCTATTTTTACAGTGGTCAGTTCAGATGTGAAGTGGCTATGAGGGCCTTACATATTAGAAACCCCCAATATACCACCCCTCAAAGTATTAAAAACAGCATTTTGAAGGATTCTTAACCCTTTAGACATTTTACAAATTAAATCAAAGTAGAGGTGAAATGTAATTTTGTTTTTTTCAGAAATTCATTTTTAATCCAATATATTTGTAACACAGAAGGTTTTACCAGAAAAAGACAGCGCAATATGTATTGCCCAGATTCAGCAGGTTTTAGAAATATTCCACATGTGACCCTAGTGTGCTTATGGACTGAAACACAGGCCTCTGAAACAAAGGAGCACCTAGAGGATTTTGGGACCTCCTTTTTTTTTTAGAATATATTTTAGGCACCATGTCAGGTTTGAAAAGGTCTTGTGGTGCCAAAACAGTAGAGAAGCACCCCCAAAAAGACAACATCTGGCAAACTACACCCCTCAAGAAATTTATCTAGGGGTATAGTAAGGATTTTGACCCCACAGTGTTTTTTTTTTGCAGAAATTGTTAAGGATCTGCCAGGCACAGCTTCTGTATCCACGCCCATAGGTAATCAGTCTGCACCTGCTTCTATGTCTGGGAGACTGACTCCATCTTCCACCACTCAGGATGGCAGGCTTAGGAGTGGGAGAGCCTATCATAGCCTGGCCAGACGGAGCTAGCTCCCGCCCTCTGTCTATTTATACCTGCCTTTCCTGTTCCTCCTTGCTTGTGATTCTTCTCATTTGGTTTCCTGGCCCTGCTGCAGCTTCTTGATCTATTTGACCCTGCTTCATATTGACCCTGGCTTACTGACTACTCTCCTGCTCTGCGTTTGGTACCTCGTACTGTTAGGGATCTGCCAGGTACTTCATCTAGCTATACTCCTGGGATTAATCAATCCACACCTGAGGCCAGACCTGCTCGACTGACACCATCTCCCACCAACCAGGGTGGCAGGCTCAGGAGTGGGAGAGCCTATCGCGGCCTGGTCTCTCGGAGTTAGCTCCGCCCCCTGCCCTTTATTACCTGCCCTGTGCTCTCCCCCAGTGCTTGTAATTCTTTTGGATTCCTGGCCTCTGCTGCTTGCTCCAGCCTGCTTCTGCCGTGCTTCTGCCTTGCTGCAGTTCTGCTTGACCTGCTTGCTTGCCCTGGCTTGCTTCTGTCTCTGTGCCTGCTCGGGTGTACTCACTTCGTCCTGGTCCTGACTGTTCGTTCGCCGCCCCGTTTCCTCGTGGCGTTCCGTGGCTACTGCCCCTTCCCTTGCGTGTTCCCTGTTTGTCTTCCTGTGCACTTAGCCAGCGTAGGGACCGCCGCCCAGTTGTACCTCGTCGCCTAGGGCGGGTCGTTGCAAGTAGGCAGGGACAGGGCGGTGGGTAGATTAGGGCTCACTTTCCCTTCACCTCCTTCCTGCCATTACATAATTACAAGCCCTTACCTAGTCTACCATTTCTCCTACGCTGACGCTATCATGGACCCCCTTGAGACCCTGACCCAGCAGATGCAGGGCCTCTCCCTACAGGTCCAGGCCCTGGCCCAAAGGGTCAATCAGGGTGACGCTGCTTTAGTAGTACCCCTCACCTCACCTCTAGAACCCGACCTCAAGTTACCTGACCGGTTTTCAGGGGACCGTAAGACGTTTCTCTCCTTCCGGGAGAGTTGCAGACTGTATTTCCGCCTAAAGCCCCACTCCTCAGGTTCCGAGAACCAGCGGGTGGGTATCATCATATCCCGACTCCAGGAAGGGCCCCAAGAGTGGGCCTTCTCCTTGGCTCCTGACGCCCCTGAACTTTCCTCTGTTGATCGTTTTTTCTCTGCCCTCGGACTCATTTACGACGAGACTGACAGGACTGCTTTAGCCGAGAGTCAGCTGGTGACCTTACGTCAGGGTAGGAGACCGGTTGAGGAATACTGTTCTGATTTTAGGAAGTGGTGCGTAGCTTCTCAGTGGAACGATCCGGCCCTAAGGTGCCAGTTTAGGTTAGGATTATCTGACGCCCTGAAGGATCTGCTGGTTAGCTACCCCTCGCCTGACTCCCTTGACCAGGTTATGGCCCTAGCAGTACGACTTGACCGACGTCTCAGGGAACGTCAGCTAGAACGCTTCAGTGTGCTCCCCTCTGACTTTTCTGTGATTCCCCCCGAGGTCCCGTCTCCTCGCCCCTCCACGGAGGACTCGGAGGTACCTATGCAACTCGGGGCCTCCATGTCCCCTCGACAACGTAGAGAGTTTCGCAGAATGAATGGTCTCTGCTTCTACTGTGGGGACGACAAGCATCTACTGAACACCTGCCCCAGGCGCAAGAATAAGAAGCCGGAAAACTTCCGCGCCTAAGTGATCATCGGGGAGGTCACTTGGGCGCACAGGTATTTCCCGTTAATGTGAAACGCAATAAAATTTTGCTTCCCTTTCAGGTCTCGTTTGCTGGCCGGTCTGCCACGGGCAGTGCTTTCGTGGATTCTGGCTCATCTGCTAATATCATGTCTGTGGATTTTGCTATGTCTCTAAAGATGCCTTGTATTGATTTACCTTATCCTATCCCTGTAGTAGGAATCGACTCCACTCCTCTTGCTAATGGTTATTTTACTCAGCATACTCCTGTTTTTGAACTCCTGGTTGGCTCCATGCATTTGGAGCAGTGCTCTGTACTGGTGATGCAGGGATTATCGTCTGATCTGGTATTAGGTCTTCCCTGGTTGCAGTTGCATAATCCCACATTTGATTGGAATACTGGGGATCTCACCAAATGGGGTAATGAATGTCTTATGTCATGTCTTTCTGTTAACACTATTTCTCCCCGGGAGGAGGTAAACACGCTTCCTGAGTTTGTTCAGGACTTCGCCGATGTGTTTTCTAAGGAGGCCTCCGAGGTGTTGCCCCCCCATAGAGATTACGATTGCGCTATCGATTTGGTGCCTGGTGCCAAGCTTCCTAAGGGTAGGATATTTAATCTTTCATGTCCTGAACGTGAAGCGATGAGGGTGTATATCCAAGAATGCCTGGCCAAGGGTTTCATTCGCCCCTCGACTTCTCCTGTAGGTGCTGGCTTCTTCTTCGTGGGGAAGAAGGATGGTGGTCTTAGGCCGTGCATTGATTATCGTAACCTGAATAAGGTCACCGTAAGGAACCAGTACCCACTTCCTTTGATTCCGGATCTTTTTAATCAGGTTCAGGGAGCCCAATGGTTTTCTAAGTTCGATCTACGGGGGGCATATAACCTTATCCGCATCAAAGAGGGGGATGAGTGGAAAACTGCGTTCAACACACCCGAGGGTCATTTCGAATACCTGGTCATGCCCTTTGGGTTGTGTAATGCCCCTGCTGTCTTCCAGAATTTTATTAATGAAATCCTGAGAGAGTACCTGGGTAATTTTCTTGTTGTGTACCTTGATGACATACTGGTGTTTTCCAAGGACTGGTCCTCCCACGTGGAGCATGTCAGGAAGGTGCTCCAGGTCCTTCGGGAGAATAATCTGTTTGCTAAGACTGAAAAATGTGTCTTTGGGGTACAGGAGATACCATTTTTAGGGCAAATCCTCACTCCTCATGAATTCCGCATGGACCCTGCCAAGGTTCAAGCTGTGGCGGAATGGGTCCAACCTGCCTCCCTTAAGGCGTTACAGTGTTTTTTAGGGTTCGCCAACTATTACAGGAGATTTATTGCCAACTTCTCGGTCGTCGCTAAGCCTCTTACGGACCTTACCCGCAAGGGTGCCGATGTCCTCCATTGGCCCCCTGAGGCCGTCCAGGCCTTTGAGACTCTCAAGAAGTGCTTTATCTCGGCCCCCGTGCTGATTCAGCCCAACCAAGAGGAGCCATTTATTGTGGAGGTTGACGCTTCCGAGGTGGGAGTAGGGGCCGTCTTGTCCCAGGGTACCAGCTCCCTCACCCATCTCCGCCCCTGTGCTTACTTCTCTAGGAAGTTTTCGCCCACGGAGAGTAACTATGATATTGGTAACCGCGAACTTCTAGCCATTAAATGGGCTTTTGAGGAGTGGCGGCACTTCCTGGAGGGGGCCAGACACCAGGTAACGGTCCTTACGGATCACAAGAATCTGGTTTTCCTAGAATCGGCCCGGAGGCTTAATCCTAGACAAGCTCGGTGGGCACTATTCTTTACCAGATTTAATTTCTTGGTTACCTATAGGGCTGGGTCCAAGAATATTAAGGCTGACGCTCTGTCACGTAGTTTCATGGCCAATCCTCCTTCCGAGAAGGATCCCGCTTGTATTTTACCCCCTGGTATAATCGTCTCTGCCACGGATTCTGATTTAGCTTCTGATATCGCGGCTGATCAGGGTGCAGCTCCCGGGAACGCCCCTGGGGACAAACTGTTTGTTCCCCTGCAATACCGGCTGAGGGTACTCAGGGAAAACCATGACTCCGCTCTATCTGGTCATCCTGGCATCTTGGGCACCAAACACCTCATTACCAGAAACTATTGGTGGCCTGGGTTGCCTAAAGATGTTAGGGCTTACGTCGCCGCTTGTGAGGTTTGCGCTAGGTCCAAAACCCCTAGGTCCCGACCTGCGGGCCTACTACGTTCCTTGCCCATTCCCCAGAGACCTTGGACCCATATCTCCATGGATTTTATCACCGATTTGCCTCCATCTCAGGGCAAGTCGGTGGTGTGGGTGGTAGTCGACCGCTTCAGCAAGATGTGCCACTTTGTGCCCCTTAAGAAGCTACCTAACGCCAAGACGTTAGCTTCTTTGTTTGTGAAACACATCCTGCGTCTCCATGGGGCCCCAGTCAATATCGTTTCTGACAGAGGGGTACAATTTGTTTCCTTATTTTGGAGAGCTTTTTGTAAAAAGTTGGAGATTGATCTGTCCTTCTCCTCCGCCTTCCATCCCGAAACTAATGGCCAAACGGAAAGGACCAACCAATCCCTGGAACAATATTTAAGGTGTTTCATCTCTGACTGTCAATTCGATTGGGTCTCATTCCTTCCCCTTGCTGAATTTTCCCTGAATAACCGGGTCAGTAACTCGTCAGGTGTCTCCCCGTTTTTCTGTAATTTCGGGTTTAACCCAAGGTTCTCCTCCGTCTCCCCTGGTTGTTCCAATAATCCTGAGGTAGAGGAGGTTCATCGGGAACTGTGCACTGTCTGGGCCCAGGTTCAGAAGAACCTAGAGGCGTCCCAGAGCGCACAAAAGATTCAGGCGGATAGTAGACGTTCTGCTAACCCCCGGTTTGTCGTCGGGGATTTGGTCTGGTTGTCGTCCAGGAACTTGCGCCTTAAGGTCCCGTCCAGGAAGTTTGCTCCCCGATTTATTGGACCTTATAAGATCATTGAAGTCCTCAACCCTGTATCCTTCCGTCTGGAGCTCCCCCCATCCTTTCGCATACATGACGTCTTCCATGCCTCCCTCCTTAAACGCTGCTCCCCGTCCTGGTCCCCCTCGAGGATACCTCCTGTTCCCGTTCTCACCCCTGAGGGGGTGGAATTCGAGGTGGCCAAGATTATGGACAGTAGGATGGTCCAGGGCTCCCTCCAGTACCTGGTCCATTGGAGAGGATACGGGCCGGAGGAGAGGACTTGGGTACCTGCCCGTGATGTTCATGCTGGGGTATTGATCAGGAGGTTCCACCTCCTCTTCCCCACTAAACCGGGTCCCCTTAGTAAGGGTCCGGTGGCCCCTCATAAAAGGGGGAGTACTGTTAGGGATCTGCCAGGTACTTCATCTAGCTATACTCCTGGGATTAATCAATCCACACCTGAGGCCAGACCTGCTCGACTGACACCATCTCCCACCAACCAGGGTGGCAGGCTCAGGAGTGGGAGAGCCTATCGCGGCCTGGTCTCTCGGAGTTAGCTCCGCCCCCTGCCCTTTATTACCTGCCCTGTGCTCTCCCCCAGTGCTTGTAATTCTTTTGGATTCCTGGCCTCTGCTGCTTGCTCCAGCCTGCTTCTGCCGTGCTTCTGCCTTGCTGCAGTTCTGCTTGACCTGCTTGCTTGCCCTGGCTTGCTTCTGTCTCTGTGCCTGCTCGGGTGTACTCACTTCGTCCTGGTCCTGACTGTTCGTTCGCCGCCCCGTTTCCTCGTGGCGTTCCGTGGCTACTGCCCCTTCCCTTGCGTGTTCCCTGTTTGTCTTCCTGTGCACTTAGCCAGCGTAGGGACCGCCGCCCAGTTGTACCTCGTCGCCTAGGGCGGGTCGTTGCAAGTAGGCAGGGACAGGGCGGTGGGTAGATTAGGGCTCACTTTCCCTTCACCTCCTTCCTGCCATTACACGTACACTCCTGGTTTGACTCGGCTTGTTCACTACTCTCCTGCTTTGCGTTTGGTACCTCGTACACTCCTGGTTTGACTCGGCTCGTTCACCACTCTTGTTGCTCTCGGTGTTGCCGTGGGCAACTGCCCCTTTTCCCTTGCTTCTGTGTACCCTTGTCTGTTTGTCTGTCGTGCACATATTGAGCGTAGGGACTGTTGCCCAGTTGTACCCCGTCGCCAAGGGTGGGTCGTTGCAAGTAGGCAGGGACTGAGTGGCGGGTAGATTAGGGCTCACTTGTCTGTTTCCTTACCCCCGTCATTACATAATCACAAGCCCTATACCTAGTCTACCCTGGTCCCTCACAATACTATGGACCCCCTTGAGACCCTGGCTCAGCAAATGCAGGGTCTCTCCTTACAGGTCCAGGCCCTGGCTCAGAGGGTCAACCAGCCTGATGCTACCATGGTAGTGCCCCTCACCTCACCTCTTGAACCCCACCTCAAGTTGCCTGACTGGTTCTCAGGGGACCGGAAGACTTTTCTCTCCTTTCGGGAGAGTTGTAAGCTCTATTTTCGCTTAAAGCCCCACTCCTCAGGTTCTGAGAGCCAGCAGGTGGATATAATTATGTCCCGGCTGCAGGAAGGGCCCCAAGAATGGGCCTTCAACTTGGCTCCTGACGCCCCTGAACTTTCCTGATCTTTTATTTTCCGCTCTCGGACTCATTTATGACGAGACTGACAGGACTGCCTTTGCCGAGAGTCAGCTGGTGACCTTACGTCAGGGTAAGAGACCTGTTGAGGAGTATTGCTCTGACTTTAGGAAGTGGTGCGTAAGGTGCCAGTTTAGGTTGGGTCTGTCGAACGCCCTAAAAGACCTGCTAGTTAGCTATCCCTCTTCTGACTCCCTAGACCAGGTTATGGCTTTAGCGTTACGACTTGACCGACGTCTCAGGGAACCACAACGTGAAAGTTTTTATGTTTTCTCCTCTGACTCCCCCATGATGCCTCCCGAGGTTCCGTTGCTTCGTTCTTCCACGGAAGACTCGGAGGTACCTATGCAACTCGGAGCCTCCGTGCCCCCCCAACAACGTAGAGAGTTCCACAGGAAGAATGGTCTCTGCTTCTATTGTGGGGATGACAAGCATCAAGTGAACACCTGTCCTAGGCGTAAGAATAAGCAGCCGGAAAACTTCCGTGCCTAACTGATCATCGGGGAGGTCACTTGGGCGCACAGGTATTTCCTGTAAATATGAAACGTAATAAAATCTTGCTTCCCTTTCAGGTCTCTTTTGGTGGTAGGTCTGCTACCGGCAGTGCCTTCGTGGATTCAGGGTCGTCTGCTAATATCATGTCTGTGGAATTTGCTATGTCTCTAGCTATGCCTTTGATTGATTTGCCTAAACCTGTCCCGGTAGTGGGTATCGACTCCACTCCTCTTGCTAATGGTTATTTTACACAGCATACCCCTGTTTTTGAACTCCTTGTTGGCTCCATGCATTTGGAGCAGTGCTCTGTACTGTTTATGCAGGGATTATCGTCCGATTTGGTTTTAGGCCTTCCCTGGTTGCAGTTGCATAATCCCACGTTTGACTGGAATACTGGGATCTTACCAAATGGGGTAATGAATGCTTGACGTCATGTTTTTCTGTTAATTCTATTTCTCCCCCTGAGGAGGTGAACACGCTACCTGAGTTTGTTCAGGACTTCGCTGATGTTTTCTCTAAGGAGGCCTCCGAAGTGTTACCTCCTCATAGAGAATATGATTGCGCTATCGAATTGGTACCAGGAGTTAAGCTCCCTAAGGGTAGGATATTTCATCTCTCTTGTCCCGAACGTGAAGCCATGAGAGAGTATATCCAGGAATGCCTGGCCAAGGGTTACATTCGCCCCTCTACTTCTCCGGTAGGTGCTGGCTTCTTCTTCGTAGGGAAGAAGGATGGTGGTCTTAGGCCATGCATTGACTACCGTAACTTGAATAAGGTCACTGTAAGGAACCAGTATCCCCTTCCTTTGATTCCTGATCTCTTTAATCAGGTTCAGGGGGCCCAATGGTCCTCTAAGTTTGATCTACGGGGGGTGTATAACCTTATCCGCATCAGAGAGGGGGATAAGTGGAAGACTGCGTTTAACACGCTCGAAGGTCATTTCGAATACCTCGTCATGCCCTTTGGGTTGTGTAATGCTCCCGCGGTCTTCCAGAATTTCATAAATGAGATTTTAAGAGATTACCTGGGGTTATTTCTTGTAGTGTACCTTGATGACATACTTGTGTTTTCCAAGTACTGGTCCTCCCACATTGAGCATGTAAGGAAGGTGCTCCAGGTCCTTCGGGAAAACAAACTGTTTGCGAAGACCGAAAAATGTGTGTTTGGGGTGCAGGAGATACCATTTTTGGGTCAAATCCTCACTCCTCATGATTTCCGCATGGACCCCGCCAAGGTTCAGGCTGTGGCGGAATGGGTCCAACCTGCCTCCCTGAAGGCGTTACAGTGCTTCTTGGGGTTCGCTAATTATTACAGGAGATTTATTGCTAACTTCTCGGTCATCGCTAAGTCTCTTACGAATCTCACTCGCAAGGGTGCTGATCTCCTCCGCTGGCCTCCTGAGGCTGTCCAGGCTTTTGAGGTCCTTAAGAAGTGCTTTATCTCGGCCCCGGTGTTGGTTCAGCCCAACCAAATGGAGCCATTTATCGTGGAGGTTGACGCGTCCGAGGTGGGAGTGGGGGCTGTCTTGTCCCAGGGTACCAGGTCCCTCACGCATCTCCGTCCCTGTGCCTACTTCTCCAGGAAGTTTTCGCCCACTGAGAGTAACTATGATATTGGCAACCGCAAACTCTTAGCCATTAAATGGGCATTTGAAGAGTGGCGCCACTTCCTGGAGGGGGCTAGGCACCAGGTAACGTTCCTTACCGATCACAAGAATCTGGTTTTCCTAGAATCTGCCCGGAGGATAAACCCGAGACAAGCTCGATGGGCGTTATTTTTTACCAGATTCAACTTTTTGGTCACCTATAGGGCTGGGTCTAAAAATATTAAGGCTGATGCACTGTCGCGTAGCTTCATGGCCAGCCCTCCTTTGGAGGAAGATCCTGCTTGTATTTTGCCTCCAGGTATAATCATTTCCTCTATTGATTCTGATTTAGTTTCTGAAATTGCTGCTGATCAAGGTTCAGCTCCCGGGAACCTTCCTGAGAACAAGATGTTTGTTCCCCTGCAATTCCGGCTAAGGTTACTTAGGGAAAATCATGACTCCGCTCTATCTGGTCATCCAGGCATCCTGGGTACCAAGCACCTCATTGCTAGAAACTATTGGTGGCCTTGGTTGCCTAAGGACGTTAAGGCCTACGTCGCCACTTGTGAGGTTTGTGCTAGGTCCAAGACTCCCAGGTCCCGACCAGCGGGCTTACTACGTTCTTTGCCCATTCCCCAGAGACCTTGGACCCATATCTCCATGGATTTTATCACCGATTTGCCTCCATCTCAAGGCAAGTCGGTGGTGTGGGTTGTAGTAGACAGCTTCAGTAAGATGTGCCACTTTGTGCCCCTCAAAAAACTACCCAATGCTAAGACGTTAGCTACCTTGTTTGTCAAACATATCCTGCGTCTCCATGGGGTCCCTGTCAATATTGTTTCTGACAGAGGGGTACAATTTGTTTCCTTGTTTTGGAGAGCCTTCTGTAAAAAGTTGGAGATTGATCTGTCCTTCTCCTCTGCCTTCCATCCTGAAACTAATGGCCAAACTGAGAGGACTAATCAGTCTCTAGAACAATATTTAAGGTGTTTTATCTCTGACTGTCAATATGATTGGGTCTCATTCATCCCCCTCGCCGAATTTTCCCTTAATAACCGGGTCAGTAACTCGTCAGGGGTCTCCCCATTTTTCTGTAATTTTGGGTTTAATCCACGGTTCTCCTCCGTTTCACCTGGTAGTTCCAACAATCCCGAGGTAGAGGTCATTCATCGGGAACAGTGCACAGTCTGGGCCCAGGTTCAGAAGAACCTAGAGGCATCCCAGAGCATACAAAAAACTCAGGCAGATAGAAGACGTTCTGCTAACCCCTTGTTTATGGTCGGGGATCTTGTGTGGCTATCGTCAAAGAACTTGCGCCTTAAAGTCCCATCCAAGAAGTTTGCTCCCCGGTTTATTTGGCCGCACAAGGTCATTGAAGTCCTCAATCCTGTCACCTTCCGACTGGAGTTGCCCCCATGTTTTCGAGTACACGACGTGTTTCATGCCTCCCTCCTTAAATGCTGCTCTCCGTCCTTGACTCCCTCGAGGAAACCTCCTGTCCCCGTTTTTACCCCTGAGGGGGTAGAATTCGAGGTGGCCAAGATTGTGGACAGCAAGATGGTGCAAGGCTCCCTCCAGTACCTGGTCCATTGGAGAGGATACGGGCCTGAGGAGAGGACTTGGGTACCCGCCCGGGATGTTCACGCTGAGGTATTGGTCAGGAAGTTCCACCTTCGTTTCCCCAATAAACCAGGTCCATCTATAAAGGGTCCGGTGGCCCCTCTTAAAAGGGGGGGTACTGTTAAGGATCTGCCAGGCACAGCTTCTGTATCCACGGCCATAGGTAATCAGTCTGCACCTGCTTCTATGTCTGGGAGACTGACTCCATCTTCCACCATTTAGGATGGCAGGCTTAGGAGTGGGAGAGCCTATCATAGCCTGGCCAGATGGAGCTAGCTCCCGCCCTCTGTCTATTTATACCTGCCTTTCCTGTTCCTCCTTGCTTGTGATTCTTCTCATTTGGTTTCCTGGCCCTGCTGCAGCTTCTTGATCTATTTGACCCTGCTTCATATTGACCCTGGCTTACTGACTACTCTCCTGCTCTGCGTTTGGTACCTCGTACACTCCTGGTTTGACTCGGCTTGTTCACTACTCTCCTGCTCTGCGTTTGGTACCTCGTACACTCCTGGTTTGACTCGGCTCGTTCACCACTCTTGTTGCTCTCAGTGTTGCCGTGGGCAACTGCCCCTTTTCCCTTGCTTCTGTGTCCCCCTGTCTGTTTGTCTGTTGTGCACATATTGAGCGTAGGTACTGTCGCCCAGTTGTACCCCGTCGCCAAGGTCTGGTCGTTGCAAGTAGGCAGGGACTGAGTGGCGGGTAGATTAGGGCTCACTTGTCTGTTTCCTTACCCCCGTCTTTACAGAAATTACTGGAAGTAGGCCATGAAAATGAAAATCTAATTTTTTCAAATTAAATGTAAGTTTAGCTAATTTTTTTTTCATTTCCACAAGGACTAGAGGAGAAAAAGAACCCCAAAATTTGTAAAGCAATTTGGGGGTCATTGTAGTGCTACCTCGTATTGTGACAGGGGTGCTGCCGGTACCGTGTATTGGGGTCAATATAAGGACATCCCTCTTGTCCTTATACTGGACCAGCAACATTTTCTCGCTGTGTAGTGCCCTGCTTTCTCCCTTTCTTAGCGGTTGCCCAATTAGAGTTTTAGAAAGGCCTCTCTGGTTTTTGCACACTGTGCCACATGCAGCAGTACTTCTGGTGGAGAGGCATTTAAATAATGGGATGCTGGTGTAGACGTTATCCACATAAAGGTGATAACTCTGGTCCGGCAGTGGGTGCATCAAATCCCACACTATTTTCCCACTAACTCCCAGGACAGGGGGCATTCTGGAGGTTCTATCCTGGTGTCCTTCCCTTCACAAATCCTAAACTTGTAGGTGTACCCTAAGCTGTTCTCGCACAGCTTGTACATTTTAATTCCATAGCTCACCCTCTTGCTTGGCAGCCATTGGCAGAATTATAGTCTTCCCTTAAAATGTACAAGGGACTCGTCTATTGCAATGTTCTTTTCGGGGGTTTAAGTGTCTTGAAATTTGCTGCAGAAATTATCAATGACTGGCCTGATTTTGAAATGGCGGTCATATGTGAGGTCATATGATCATTATCATATGATCATTATAATGCCAACATTTCTGAATTATTTCAAAACATGTCTGGGGCATTGCCATGCGGTAAAATGAAGTTTTGTATAAAAAGTCCATACTCCGGTATTGCCATTGCATGTAATACTCAATTTATTTTTATAGAGGTGGTTGTGTGTGTTGTGTTTTACATGTGTATATGAAATTGATTGGAAAAAAAAAAGGAAGAGAAGAAAAAAAAGAAAAAAATAAGATAAAAATTTAGGAGAGAGAAATTTACTGAACGTCCCATATAAAACTGTCAAAAATTGCTGACTACCTGACACTAACAAATGAACACTGGAAAAAACAGTAAAAAAAAAAAATTTAACTACAATATGTGCCTAATATGTTGTGCCCAGCTTTTGCCACTGGAAAATCTTACCCGATAAATTGTAGTTCTACCGGGTAGGACAATGCCATATATGTGGTCGTAAACAGCTGTTTGAGTACACTGTAGGGCTCAGAATGGAGGGAGCGCCATTACAATTTTGGAGCACGTATTTGGCTTAATAGTAGTTTTCTTTGGGATTTTGCTGGTATGTGGACATGAACATCGGGGCATAATAAATTGGTGTAATAATATTAATCATTCAAAGACGTGGTAAGTTTTGGAGCATTTCTTCATACACAGGCCACTGTCGCACATAAATGGTGTCCATACTTATTCCCCTTTTAGAACACACTCCCCACCTTTTTTTTGGATCTTTCTTCCTTTGTAGTTGGGAAACCATTCTGGGAAAGTTTTGCCCTGGTATAATACGGGCGCCCTTGCTTCCAGCAGATGTGCCAGGGCCCTCCCCTTAACTGGTTCCCAAATACTAGAACCTTGATGACCACTTCTTTAAGCTGGGGTAACCACTTATTGAGGCCCTGATGTGCAGGGAATGTTTCCCTGCACATCAGGTCAGTACAATTAAGGCAATACCAAATTCATATAGTTTTTTTAAAGTTTTATTTCAGGAACGAATGTTTCGCTCTGGCCTGCATAGCATGATGTTTTTTTTTTATCCACACATTACTAGACCCATAACTTTTTAATTTTTTAGTCGATAGAGCTGTGTGAGGTCTCGGTTTTTGCGGGACAAGCTGCAGTTTTATTGGCACCATTTTAGGACACATGCAACTTTTTGGTCACGTTTTATTTAATTTTTTTGGAAGAGAAGGCTACCAGAAAATAGAAATACTGGAATTATTTTTTTTCTGTGTTCACCGTGAGCCATAAATTACATGGTAACTTTATTTTGCAGGTCGATATGATTACAGTGAATTTATATCGGTTTTTTTTGTGTATTCTAGCTCTTGCACAATAAAATAACTTTTTTTTTTTTTTTTTTTTTTTAAACAAACATTTGTTTTCTGTGTGGCCATATTCTAAGAGCCACAACTTTTTTATTTTGCGTGGATAAAGCTGTGTTCAATCAATTTTGTATTGATATAATTTCGGGGTAAATGCGACTTTTTGATCACTTTTTATTCCATTTTTTGGGATGAGATGTGAACAGAAAATTATTATGTCATTGTTTTCCATAATATTTTTTTACATTGTAACGACCCGAACTAAAAACTATCATGTTATTTATCACGCACAGTGAACAGACGCGGCAATACCAATTATGTTTAATTTTTTTCCAATATTAAAAGTCTTCATAAAGGAAAAAAGGCGACTTTGGGTTTTTTAACTTCATTTTTTTTTCATGTTTTTTTTACTTTTTTCTTTTGTCCCACTAGATGACTTGAAGGCCTGAACCCTGATCGCTATTATAATACATTGCCCTACCTAATGTATGTAATGCAATGTATTACAACTATCAGTTTAGCCTCAGGCAGGTCCTAATAGGCTTCCGTACTTGGCTGACCTGGAGGCCAATGTTAGTCCTCTGGTTACCATATCAACCATCGGCACTCCCGCTAACGAGCCTTGGGGGTGTTGAGTGGCAAGAAATCACTTAGATTCCCCAGTCTCTATTGACCGCGGCATCTAAGGTGTTAATCAGCTGGAACGGAGCTAGCTCCGATCCTGGCTGTTAAAGAGTTTCCACTGTAATATACAGCTGACACCAGCCTGTGATGGTACAGGCTCAGCTTCTGAGCCCGCGCCATCACAACAATGAAATAGTACTGCGGTTTGCAGATATGCTTTTTCTCATTTTCCTTCACCATACCACCGAGGTTATTTTTTGAGAGGGCCAACACTTCTAGTTTTAAGTTTGTTACTATTACTGTAGTTTAAAAAAAATCTATAAATGCCATCTCACCATCCATTGTTTAAATACATCACAGATGAACAAACTTAATTTCGGTGCAATTAGTCTATTGCTAGTGTCAAAAATATTTTAATTATCTTTATATGTGTGAACATATATTGCTTTTGTGAAGGTGATTAGAATATGTTTCAAAGATAAAATTTTGTATGGACTCCATCTTATATGGTAGGCATCCATTTTGGATCATTGGAATCTATCTTTTGGCCTGAAGGAGCCATCTTAAGGTTAATAAGTAAAAAGTAAATGTCAGCAGATGTCCTGAAGCAATTCTATGTTATGTGTTCTTGAATTGAATGTTTTATTACTCTTTTAAGGAGCAGATCAAATAGCCTTGGCCGAATGGACAATGACTGTTTACCATATGTCAGCCTTGGAAGAAGCCCTCTGTTTAATTAATTTAAACTTCTCTACAGTCTCCATTCTCTAATGAGATAAGAAGGAGACAAATTAACTTGTGTATCTGAAATGTGTGTATTTCCCATGGGACAAGGTTCAGGCCACCTGTGGCTTGGAGGGTGAAGAATTATTATAATGCATTGAAATAATTCTTATTGGCTGAATCAGAGTCATTATCATATTGTAGATGATTGGCTGAAACCAAAGCCTACACCTTTCCTGTCATTATACCATATGTGGAGTTTTGGGATATTACCATATATAGAATGTTTATGTTTGCAAGTATGAGGTTACCACCTACTCTCATTTTCCTATAAATAAAGATGGATCCGCCCCCTAGGGCAGAGATCGTTTGAACACTGAAGCTGCGTGTCATGGTCTCTCTCCGGCCGGCCTCTCTCAGATCCACCATTGAGAGAGCATTCACTAATTTGGAGCTCATAGACAAATGCAGATAATGTCCAACGTTAATGGACATACTAAATTCTGCAGCGACATTACTTGGACGGACATTCTTGTCCGGGATTCTCAACACAGATCGAAGGCGACAATCGAAGGTGGATGACGGCTAAGATAACGGAGAACTGCACACAAAACCGGTGAGTAAGAACTGTTATTCTTACTGTGCACTTCTCTCTTGTTTTAGCTGCCGTCCAGGTATTGTCTCTTTTGACTATTTGGGAACCATGAACACCATTTGTCTATGAGTAGTTGTATGTATGAATTATAGGAATAGGCGTGTGAGAAGAAATGAATCTGTGAGTGTATCTGTGAGAGGCTGAGATAAGGGAGCGTTTGTTTTCTGATCCCAAAACATACAAAAACAACCAAATACCGAGAAAACACTAAACGGCCTGTCCGAAGTGTTCCCTCCGGCACCTGGGTTTAGTGTGTATTAAGATCAGGTTGCAAATTGATCCTTGCAGAAGTGACGGGTAACCATCCCCGTCCAAGTGATTGTTAGGACTTTCGCGTATCCAGACTGTGACCCATAGGAGGCGCACCTGGCCATAAGTAAGAGTATGTATGTGGGCTAATCCTCGGACGCCCGATCTGAATGAGTTGCTGATCATTAAGTAACATCTCTGTAACTAGAAAGTTTATGGAATATCCACGGGCCCCTGAGACAGTGAGATAGTTATAAATCACACCCATCCCTTACAACATAAAGTAGGTTAACGTACACTGCACCCAGGGACTTGCAATAATTGTGATCTTGTTGACAATAGTTATTTGGCTGCTGTTTAGGAGACAGGATCAGAGACGTGGTTGCCCAATGACAGTCTAAAATATTTAGCAGAGAGCGTGGGGGGAAAATCCCCATGACAGTCTAAAATATTTAGCAGAGCGCGTTGGGGGAAACCACCATGACAGACTAGAAATAGGCCCAGGATTTAGCAGTGCTTCGAGGAGCCCTACGGACAGACTAAACACAGGAGTTAGCAGAGTGCCTAGGGAATTCTCATTGACAGACTAAGAAAGCCGAAAGTCTAGCAGAGGGCATGGGGACTTCTGATTCAAAGTATGCCCAAGGTAAACTGGCCAGCCGGGAATGGGGGCATAACACCCAAGGTACAGGGTGTGGACAAACAGCAGCAGATATTTTTTGGAAACGATGCGGGGACGGTGCAGTAAAGAACCTGGAGAAAATAACAAAAAAGCCGGGAATGTCCAAGTAGTGGAATCCTCAGTTATACCAGATGGGATGATTTCTTGAGAGATGATGGGCCCTGGATTAATAGACAGAGTTGCAGAGAACAGATAGAAGTGATTGAATGTACCAGAAAAAAAAACAAAAAAAAAAAAACACATGGAAGCACAGTTGCAGTTATCAGTAAGAATTAACCAGCGTCTAATTCTATAGATAGACATTCCAGTAGAAAATAATGTGCCAACATATAATTATTCTATGTACAGCTTTATAAACCAAAGGTTTACAGAAACAAGAGGTTTCCAGGGGTGACATGCGATGAGTTATTAGCCATGCATAGAGAGAAAGGCATCATCTGAATTCATAAAGGAATCAATTAACTCTTCACTTCCTAAAAAGGGAACATTGGGTGAAATGTTCAGAGATTGATAAAGTGAAGATTCTTATGTATTTCTATCCAGATCTGCTTGTTGGAATATACTGTATATCATCTGTCCTAAATTGTCACTAATGAAATTTCCTCTCGTTATAGAAGTTTTCCAAGACGTTTTAAACATTACTGTAAATCTTTTTCCTTTTTGGTTTATTTAACAGTCATTGTAATAATTGCATGGAATGTCTAACAAGATATTGTTAGGGTATGTTCACACGCTGAGCCAAAAACGTCTGAAAATACGGAGCTGTTTTCAAGAGAAAACAGCACCTGATTTTCAAACGTTTTTTGAGCAACTCACGTTTTTTGCAGCGTTTTTCGTGCTGTTTTCGCGCCGTTTTTTCGGCCGTTTTTGGAGCTGTTTTCAATAGAGTCTATGAGAAAACGGCTCCAAAAACGTCCCAAGAAGTGTCCTGCACTTCTTTTGAGCTGTCAAACGACGACGCGTAAATGACAGGTCGTCTGCACAGTACGTCGGCAAACCCATTCAAATAAATGGGCAGATGTTTGCCGACGTATTGGAGCCGTATTTTCAGGCGTAAATCGAGGCATAATACGCCTCGTTTACGCCTGAAAATAGTTAGTGTGAACCCAGCCTAAATCTATAGTAACCGTGTTAGACTAATAGAACTAATGATAAGAGAATAACATGTGTTAACGTGAGGATGTTTGGTCATTGATTGACAGGAGCACATGGTGACATTTTGACCTTGTAGCTCATAAGTTTTAGCTAGTAAGGGGTTAAAGAGGCTCTGTCACCAGATTTTGCAACCCCTATCTCCTATTGCAGCAGATCGGCGCTGCAATGGAGATAAGAGTAACGTTTTTGTTTTGTTTTTAAACGAGCATTTTTGGCCAAGTTATGGCCATTTTTATATTTATGTAAATGAGGCTTTCTAAAGTACAACTGGGCGTGTTTACAGTTAAAGTACAACTGGGCGTGTATTATGTGTGTTATATCTGGGCGTGTTTACTTATTTTACTAGCTGGGCGTTGTGACGAGAAGTATCATCCACTTGTCTTCGCAACGCCCAGCTTCTGGCAGTGCAGACACAGCTTGTTCTCGAGAGATCACGCTGTGATGTCACTCACTTCCTGCCCCAGGTCCTGCATCGTGTCGGACGAGCGAGGACACATCGGCACCAGAGGCTACAGTTGATTCTGCAGCAGCATCGGCGTTTGCAGGTAAGTCGATGTAGCTACTTACCTGCAAACGCTGATGCTGCTGCAGAATCAACTGTAGCCTCTGGTGCCGATGTGGCCGACACGATGCAGGACCTGGGGCAGGAAGTGAGTGACGTCACAGCGTGATCTCTCGAGAACACGCTGTGTCTGCACTGCCAGAAGCTGGGCGTTGTGAAGACAAGTGGATGATACTTCTCTTCTCAACGCCCAGCTAGTAAAAGAAGTAAACACGCCCAGATGTAACACACACAATACACGCCCAGTTGTACTTTAACTGTAAACACGCCCAGTTGTACTTTAGAAAGCCTCATTTACATAAATATAAAAATGGTCATAACTTGGCCAAAAATGCTCGTTTAAAAAAAAACAAAAAAATAACGTTACTCTTATCTCCATTGCAGCGCCGATCTGCTGCAATAGGAGATAGGGGTTGCAAAATCTGATGACAGAGCCTCTTTAATGCTACATTCTCTGTTATCTGTAGTATAGCTGTGTCTGCAGAAACGGCACATTTAGTGCAAAATAAGAACTGTAACTTAAAGATTAAGAGGAAAAAAAGCCTAAGGCCAGATTCACACGAGCGTTGCGTTTTTGCGCGCGCAAACAACGCAGCGTTTTGCGCGCGCAAACACTATTTGACAGCTGCGTGTGTCATCCGTGTCTGATGCGCGGCTGCGTGATTTTCGCGCAGCCGGCATCATAGAGATGAGGCTTGTTGACGCCCGTCACTGTCCAAGGTGCTGAAAGAGCTAATTCTTTCAGCACCCTCGACAGTGAATGCCGAACACAACAGCGAAAAACCTGTTAAAAAAAAAAAGATAAAGTTCCTACTTACCGAGAACTTCCCGGCCGTTGCCTTGGTGACGCGTCCTTGGTGACGCGTCCTTGGTGACGCGCCTCTCTTGACATCGAGCCCCACCTCCCTGGATGACGCGGCAGTCCAAGTGACCGCTGCAGCCTGTGATTGGCTGCAGCCTGTGCTTGGCCTGTGATTGGCTGGAGCTGTCACTTGAACTGAAGTGTCATCCCGGGAGGTCGGACTGCAGGAAGGAGACAGGAGTAATCGGTAAGTTAGAACTTCGTTTTTTTTTACAGGTTCATGTATTTTGGGATCGCAAGTCACTGTCCATGGTGCTGAAACAGTTTAACTCTTTCAGCACCATGCACAGTGAATGTCTCCCGACGTCGCGGACCGGAATTTTTTTTGCCGGGTTCGGCCAAAACGGTGAAGTTAGCTTCGGTTGTCGGGGTTCGCTAATCGCAAAGACACTCCGTTTGGATGTTCGGAAACAGAAAAGCACGTGGTGCTTTTCTGTTTACATTCATCCTTTTGACAGCTGTTGCGCAAACACGCAGTTCGCACGGAAGTGCTTCCGTGCGACATGCGTGGTTTTCACGCACCCATTGACTTCAATGGGTGTGTGATGCGTTGAAAACGCTGAATCAACGGACATGTCGTGAGTTTTTTGCAACGGAGCAACGCTGCGCAAAAAACACTGCCATGTCTGCACGGCCCCATTGTCTAATATAGCTACGGGCAACGCACGTGAAAATCACGCGCGTTGCACGCGCGTATTTTACGTTCGTCTGAATAAGCCCTAATAAGAACACAGGATTGAGTATTATATGTTTTATGTTTATATGTTATATGTTACGTTATATGTGTTTTATGTGTCGACCACAATGAAAAACTTCATTCATATTTAAATTTAATATGATGCGCATTACTAAATGAAGATTATTCAAGATTAGGAGTTTATACACAGTCATTCTAGTTATATACTTGTTTTACCAAAGGTACACACATAAGGTATACATGTGTGAGATTGGATTCTCAGTACTGAGAGTGTCTGGGAACAGCCAGTATTGTGAGTGACTGGTGTGTGCTGAACTAGGGAAATGGTTTATTTGAAATCACCACATGATAAGTGATTCGACAAGAAAGAATTTTTAAGTCAATGTTACATTTTAGGTTATTATTATTTGATATTAAAAAGTTTCTATTGGCATATGATGACGCATATAGTGCACGATATGTTTCATCATTTGTCTTAATAGATTGGTTTATTTAATAATTGACATATACTAATTAAGGAACCAAATATTTTGCAAACCTCTTATTAATTTATAAGAGTATCCTTTCTGTTTAATGATGGTATATGCACATGACACACACACACACACACACACACACACACACACAGACAGACAGAAACATATTGGGAATATATTTTATGAAATGGAAATGCAAATAAGATTACAGCATTCACAGGAGCTGTTGTCACGTGTATGGTGTCAGATTCCTGTCCAGTCAATCTTATAGTTTCTGACATCCTTGCAGCAATTCAGGTTGTCATTGGATATAAGTCTGATGAACAGATTGAAGTTGCTGATATGCTAAATTTTATGTGTGCTGCACTCTATGGGGATTTCACTAGGAGGAAGACCTCACATCTCAGGAATATTGAGGACGGTCCTGTCCTTCTGGGCACAGGGTAAACAGATGTAGGACACATGTCTGTGGCCCTGTGACTGTTAAAATTGTTTGCAAACAGCCCCAAACCCCAGTTGAAGCCGTGCCCTCCGAGCCTCCCACAGTTGAAAAGTATTGATAACCGAACCATACATTGATGTACAGTGTTACAGTGTTAAACCCTACTACATTGCTTCCGCAGGGTTCAACAGAGGAGGAAGAAATGGATCGGTTACATGGATAGGTTATATGGTCAATGGGAGACTTGAGAGGGAATGGGATAAGTCACAGGAAA
The DNA here is from genome assembly GCF_050947455.1 of Rhinoderma darwinii. Lineage (NCBI taxonomy): Eukaryota > Metazoa > Chordata > Amphibia > Anura > Rhinodermatidae > Rhinoderma > Rhinoderma darwinii. The sequence continues at coordinate 265,419,597 of NC_134687.1, forward strand.
CAGCAGACCATGAATTTCCAGCCTGGTGGGAAGTTGGTTTCCCAGCACTTTTGATTCCCCAGTACACAGGTCACCAACATAATTGTATTGAATTAATGAAAATAGAGATGAAAACATTAGAAAATGTAACAGGGGATCCAATATCTAATCCAGCTTTTGAGTTTCTTTTGTAGATGGTTCCAGGTACCACCATGAAGGATGCTACGAGACTGGGTATATACTGTCACCACCGAAACAGAGGTAATAAAGAAACAACCACTCCCATCCTCCGTGTCCGCACAGTAGGTGGAGGTGAAGGTACTCGCTGAGGTGTGTAGACTGACTGAAGGTAAAACCGCAAATATATATATATATACTGACTCTAGATATGCTTTTGGTATTGCACATGATTATGGCCTAATCTGGAGGAGCAGAGATTTTGCTGCATCCACGGGTAAACCCATAATTTTGAGAGAGTGAGAGAACTGTTTGAGGCTCTGACACTGCCAAAGCATGTAGGTATACTCAAAGTGCCAGCTCTTACTAAAGTGCAAGCTTCCCCCGAAGCGAGGGGAAATAGACTAGTAGACAGGGCTGCGAAAGCTGCGGCTCTCATTTCCTCATAGAGGAGGACATAGTATTCTTGACCAGCATAGTATCTGGTCCCATAGACATGATAATATTAAGTAGATTACAAAGTCTAGCCACAAAAGAGGAAAAAGGACATTGGCAGACAAAAGGTGCCAGTGAAGGGGAGGATGGAAGGTGGGTAACAGGATGTGCCTACCCAGAGTCCTCTTCCCCATGATAACCCAACTAATGCACGGACCAACGCATGTGTCAAGAGAAGGAATGAGTGCAATGGTTTCAGCAAGTGCTGTTGCCAGATTTGTCCAGAGGTGCATGATATGTGTCTGCCATAACATAGGCAAAACTGTGCGGGTTGCAAAAAGGCATTTGGTAAAGGCAGACTTCCCATATCAGCGACTGCAGATTGACTCAGTTACCAAAGGTGGGACAGTATGAACATGTACCGGTCTGTATAGATCTGTTCTCTAGGTGGACTGAGGTGTGGCCAGTAACGAGGGCCACAGCAAAAGTAAAAGATTGCTCTCAGAAGTGGTATGTAGATATGGGGTCCCTGAGACAATAGAAAGTGATAGAGGAACTTACTTTACTGGAGAGGTACTCCAAGAAATCTTGCAGGTCCTGGGCATAGAGCAGCTTTTCACACCCCGTATCCCAAGAGCAGTGGGAAGGTAGAAAGGTTGAATGGGACCTTGAAGTTAAAGATCCAGAAGGTCATGGCTTAAACCCATAAACCCTGGACTGAGTGCTTGCCTATTGCCCTCTGACCTGGCCAGTTAGGTGGGAGCTCTGAAGAAACAGCTCACGCAGATGTATAAATATGTTTATGATTCCATTCCAGATCCTAAGTAATAGGAGGACATTGTTTACAGCCGGGGACTTGGCCTGTTTAAAAAGACACCGTAAAGCACCACAGCCACACTGTGATGTCCGTACCAAGTCCAGCTCACAACTTCCACATCCGTTACATTGGAAGGACAGAACTTGGAAACGCCAGTCACTGCTGAAAGGTCCTCAATCACGAGGCTGAACTGTGGGTCTCGTCAAGCTCCAGCTGACCACCATCTTCTCTGTCATCTCTACTTTACCTATAGTCTAAATGATGAGCTAGAAGAAGAGTTTAATGACAAGTTTATCAAACATCAAGCGATATCAGTATTGACTAAATTACTGGACTGTTGTATATGTCTCCACTCCCCTCTTTCTTCAAAAACGATGCCATATCTGAAGATAGATGAGGTTATTGCCTTGGCCTTGCGGTCCCATCTCTTTTCTCTAGCGCTTAACCCTCACTCTCCTGGAGTTGTCGCTCTTGTAATAGCAGCGTGGGCATTGGTTCCCTGGCGGTTTTACCGTGTAAGATATTTAAAGAGGGAAGCACTGTGGAAAATAGATCTCAGGCCATGATTACTGCCATCGATGATTAGATGATACCCCAATGACAGTGTGGGATGTGTAAACAGAGGTCAGGTTAATAAAAATGACATGTTGTTTGATGCTGTAAACCTCACCGGCTGGGGAAGAGACACAAAATATGTATCTTGTGTGGGGGTAAAAGCAACTGGCAGCTCCCAGTGCTCTGAGACAGCTAGCAAATGGTTAACGCAGAGCCTAGAAGGTGCAATACAAGGTAATCTAACTAATAAAGGGGGTGGTATCGAACCCCACAATTTGTTTCACAATTTCTCCCAAGTATGGTAATACCCAAAATGTGGTCCTAAAATCCTGTTTGGGCACATGGCAGGGCTCAGAAGAAAACTGTGGTGGAACTACCACTATAACAGCCATAGCGGCTGCTACTGGGCCCGCGACATGAGGGGGCCTCTGCCGCCCGGCATATAACATTTATGGACCAGGTTGCATGGCCTCCTCATGCCCGGTTGCATCGCTAGCACCTTCTCAGTGCTAGAGTCTGCCACATTCAATTGTATCTGCGCCCTCCGCCAATCACTAGGCTACAGGCCACGTTAGGCCTGCAGCCTATAAGACGCTGGGAGGACAGAATCCCTGCAGGCCGACATGATGATGTCACAGGATCACGACGGCCTACAACAGGGTCCCATCGCGGCATCTCGAGGCTGTGAAGCGCTCCATCCATCGAGGGAAAGAGGCTAGTTGAGTACAATTGTTTTTTATTTCTTTGTGGGGCACCATCGACAAGGGGGACTGAGTGGTACTATCTACAAGGGGGACTGTGTGGCAGTATCTACAAGGGAGGCTGTGTGGCATGATCTACAAGAGGCGGTGTGTTGCACTATCTACAGGGCGGATGTGTGTGGTACGATCTACAAGGGGCGGCTGTGTGTCATGATCCACAAGGGGATCTGTGTGGCACTATATACACACCATAATTTGGGAAAGGGTTAAGTGATAAAAAAAAATTAAAATATCAGTGCATAATTGTTTGTTACAATTTTCGTATCCCTGTTACTAAAGGTTTATAAGAGTACACTTGGAGGCCTAGCTGTATTTTTACATTGAACATATAACTTCTATATGTTCATTGCCGGGAGGGCGGGGGTTGTGGAGGTGGGGGGAGAGATGGGGGCCCTGTCAAAAGTTTGCAATGGGGCCCAGTCTTTCCTAGTTACAGCCATGGAAGTGAAGCGCAATTTGTTTTTCTATTTCAAGATGCCATGTCACATGCCACATTTGCAGAGCCTCTAAGGTACCTGTAGAGTGGAAACCCATGACAAGTGAACCTATTTTTGAAACCACACCTCTCAAGTAATTCATCTAGAGGTGAGCATTTTGACCCTAAGGTATTTTGCAAAAATTTGTCGCAATGGATGTTCTAGAGTGAAAGTGGAAGCAGATATGCCACATCAGTGGCCTATATGTTGTGCCCAGCTTGTCCTCATATGAAAAGACCACTCTCTAAATACAGCATAATAATTACTGATTTACGAAACTTTCTACATAATTTTTTGCCTGGACATACTGGATGACAGGGTTGAGGAGTAAAAGAGCACCATGTGCATTTGAGTTGATATACACAGCATTGGGCTTCAGTTTCAGAGGCTCGAAGGTAAAAATAATAAAAGTAATACCAAAGAAGTGATCCCATTTGGTACCATGTTGGTGTAAATGCAACTTTTTGATCACTTTCTATTCCACTTTTTTTGAGGCAAGGTGGCCAAAAATAAGCAAATCTGTCATCGTCTTATATTTATTATTTGTACATAGTTTACCATGCGTGACGAATAATGTGATATTTTTAAAGTTCAGGTCGTTAAGAATGTGGCAATACTAATTATGTATATATATTATTTATTTTTTTACAATAAATCAGGTAAAAAAGGCAATTTTTGTTTTTAGTACTTGAAACTTGTATTTTTTTATTATTCTAAAGCATCTTTTACAAATTGTAACTTCTTTTTTGTCCCACTAGGACTTTTGTAGTGCAGTGTAATATAACTGTCAGCAGTGTTAAGGTATGTTCACACGCAGTATTTTCAGGGGTAATTCGGGCATTTTACGCCTCGAATTACGCCTGAAAAAATGCCCCTAATACGCCTACAAACATCTGCCCATTGCTTTCAATGGGAATTACGATGCTCTGTTCCCACAAGCCTTTATTTTACGCGTCACTATCAAAATACGGCGCGTAAAATGACAGCTCGTCAAAAGAAGTGCAGGACACTTCTTGGGATGTTTTTGGAGGTGTTTTTCATTGACTCCATTGAGTTGTTAAAAAAAACGTCTAAAAATCAGGAGCTGTTTTTGCCTGAAAACAGTTCCGTAATTTCAGACGCATTTTGCTAAGCCGCGTGAACATACCCTTAGGGTATGTGCACACGCAGTTGCTTCAGGCGTATTTCTGGGCATTTACGCCTCGAAACGCCTGAAAAAATGGAAGCTAAAGGCCTAGAAACCTCTGCCCTTAGTAATCAATGGGAAAAATAGCATTTAGTTCATACAGGGCATCTTTTTACGCCTCTGTTTTAAAAACGCAGCGTAAAAAGACGCTCCTTAAAAAGAAATAGCATGTCACTTCTTGAGGCGCTTTTTGGAGCTGATTTTCCATTCAACACTATGAAAAATGCCTCAAAAAACACCTCAAAAGAAGCTCCAAATTAAAAGAAGCTTCATTTTCAGCTTCAAAAACGCCTGAAAAAATAGCTCCGTATTTTCAGACGTTTTTGGTTAAGCGTGTGAACATACCCTTAGGCTATGTTCACACGTACTGTTTTCAGATGTAATTCTTGAGAGATGATGGGCCCCGGATTAATAGACAGAGTTGCAGAGAACAGATAGAAGTGATTGAATGTACCAGAAAAAAAACAAAAAAAATAAACACATGGAAGCACAGTTGTCAGTTATCAGTAAGAATTAACCAGCGTCTAATTCTATAGATAGACATTCCAGTAGAAAATAATGTGCCAACATATAATTCTTCTATGTACAGCTTTATAAACCAAAGGTTTCCAGAAACAAGAGGTTTCCAGGGGTGATAGGCGATCAGTTATTAGCCATACATAGAGAGATAGGCGTCATCTGAATTCATAAAGGAATCAATTAACTCTTCACTTCCTAAAAAGGGAACATTGGGTGCAATGTTCAGGGATTATTGATAGAGAGATAGACGTGGATTAGGTATTGGCTAGAAATAGAGTTAAAGCCAATAGGATAATTATAAGTGTAATGACCACGGATTGTAAAAGTGAGATTGATAAAGTGAAGATTCTTATGTATTTCTATCCAGATCTGCTTGTTGGAATATACTGTATATCATCTGTCCTAAATTGTCACTAATGAAATTTCCTCTCGTTATAGGAGTTTTCCAAGACGTTTTAAACTTTACTGTAAATCTTTTTCCTTTTTGGTTTATTTAACAGTCATTTTAATAATTGCATGGAATGTCTAACAAGATATTGTTAATCTATAGTAATCGTGTTAGACTAATATAACTAATGATAAGAGAATAACGTGTGTTAACGTGAAGATGTTTGGTCATTGATTGACAGGAGCACATGGTGACATTTTGACCTTGTAGCTCATAAGTTTTAGCTAGTAAGGGGTTAATGCTACATTCTCTGTTATCTGTAGTATAGCTGTGTCTGCAGAAACTGCACCTTTAGTGCAAAATAAGAACTGTAACTTAAAGATTAAGAGGAAAAAAAAAAGCCTAATAAGAACACAGGATTGAGTATTATATGTTTTATGTTTATATGTTATATGTTACGTTATATGTGTTTTATGTGTCGACCACAATGAAAAACATCATTCATATTTAAATTTAATATGATGCACATTACTAAATGAAGATTATAGTTCATTGGATGAATAATCCAAGAATAGGAGTTTATACACAGTCACTCTAGTTATATACTTGTTTTACCAAAGGTACACACATAAGGTATACATGTGTGAGATTGGATTCTCAGTACTGAGAGTGTCTGGGAACAGCTGGTATTGTGAGTGACTGGTGTGTGCTGAACTATTTTTAAAGGGAAATGGTTTATTTGAAATCACCACATGATAAGTGATTCAACGAGAAAGATTTTTTATATGTCATTGTTACATTTTAGGTTATTATTATTTGATATTAAAAAGTTTCTATTGGCATATGATGACGCATATAGTGCACGATATGTTTCATCATTTGTCTTAATAGATTGGTTTATTTCATAATTGACATATACTAATTAAGGAACCAAATATTTTGCAAACCTCTTAATAATTTATAAGAGTATCCTTTCTGTTTAATGCTGGTATATGCACATGACACACACACACACACACACACACACACACACACATATTGGGAATATATTTTATGAAATGGAAATGCAAAATAAGATTACAGCATTCACAAGAGCTGTTGTCACGTTTATGGTGTCAGATTCCTGTCCAGTCAATCTTATAGTTTCTGACATCCTTGCAGCAATTCAGGTTGTCATTCGATATAAGTCTGATGGACAGATTGAAGTTACTGATGATATGCAAAATTTTGTGTGTGCTGCACTCTATGGGGATTGCACTGAGAGGAGGAGACCTCACACCTCAGGAAATATTGAGGGCGGTCCTGTCCTCCTTCTGGGCACAGGGTAAACAGATGTAGGACGCATGTCTGTGGCCCCTGTGACTCTTATAATTGTTTGCAAGCAGCCCCAAACCCCAGTTGAAGCAGTGCCCTCCGAGCCTCCCACAGTTGAAAAGTATTGATAACCGAACCATAGATTGATGTACAGTGTTACAGTGTTAAACCCTACTACATTGCTTCCGCAGGGTTCAACAGAGGAGGAAGAAATGGATAGATTATATGGTCAATGGGAGACTTGAGAGGGAATGGGATAAGTCACAGGAAACAGTAGACAGTGAATTTCCAGCCTGGTGGGAAGTTGGTTTCCCAGCACATTTGATTCCCCAGTACACAGGTCACCAACATAATTGTATTGAATTAATGAAAATAGAGATGAAAACATTAACAGAGGATCCAATATCTAATCCAGCTTTTGAGTTTCTTTTGTAGATGGTTCCAGGTACCACCATGAAGGATGCTACAAGACTGGGTATATACTGTCACTACCGAAACAGAGGTAATAAAGAAAGAACCACTCCCATCCTCCGTGTCCGCACAGGAGGTGGAGGTGAAGGTACTCGCTGAGGTGTGTAGACTGACTGAAGGTAAAACCGCAAATATATATATACTGACTCTAGATATGCTTTTGGTATTGCACATGATTATGGCCTAATCTGGAGGAGCAGAGATTTTGCTGGATCCACGGGTAAACCCACTGTTGAGAGAGTGAGAGAACTGTTTCAGGCTCTGACACTGCCAAAGCAGGCAGGTATATGCAAAGTGCAAGCTCTTACTAAAGTGCAAGCTGCCCCTGAAGCAAGGGGAAATAGACTAGTAGACAAGGCTGCGAAAGCTGCGGCTCCCATGTCCCTCATAGAGGAGGACGTAGTATTCTTGACCAGCATAGTATCTGGTCCCATAGACATGATAATATTAAGTAGATTACAAAGTCTAACCACAAAAGAGGAAAAAGGACATTGGCAGACAAAAGGTGCCAGTGAAGGGGAGGATGGAATATGGAAGGTGGGTAACAGGTTGTGCCTACCCAGAGTCCTCTTCCCCTTGATAACCCAACTAATGCACGGACCAATGCAGGTGTCAAGAGAAGGAATGTGTGCAATGGTGACCAAATGGTGGGTACCCCCGGGGTTCAGCAAGTGCTGCTGCCAGATTTGTCCAGAGGTGCAGGATATGTGTCCGCCATAACATAGGCAAAACTGTGCGGGTTGCAAAAAGGCATATGGTAAAGGCAGAATACCCATATCAGCGATTGCAGATTGACTCAGTTACCAAAGGTGGGACAGTATGACATGTAGCGGTCTGTGTAGATCTGTTCTCTGGGTGGCCTGAGGCGTGGCCAGTAACGAGGGCCACAGCAAAAGTAAAAGATGGTTCTCAGAAGTGGTATGTAGATATGGGGTCCCTGAAACAATAGAAAGTGATAGAGGAACTCACTTTACTGGAGAGGAACTCCAAGAAATCCTGCAGGCCCTGGACAGAGAACAGCTTTTCACACCCCATATCCCCAGAGCAGTGGGAAGGTAGAAAGGTTGAATGGGACCTTGAAGTTAAAGATCCAGAAGGTCATGGCTGAAACCCATGAACCCTGGACTGAGTGCCTGCCCATTGCACTCTGACCTCACCAGTTATGTGGGAGCTCTGAAGAAACAGATCACGCAGATGTATAGATATGTTTATGATTCCATTCCAGATCCTAAGTGATAGGAGGACATTGTTTACAGCCAGGGACTTGGACGTGTTTAAAGAGACACAGTAAAGCACCACAGCCGCACTGACGCTCCGTACCAAGTCCTACTCACAACTTCCACATCCGTTACATTGGAAGGAAAGTACTTGGACACACGCCGGTCACTGCTGACAGGTCCTCAACCACGAGGCTGAACTGTGGGTCTCGTCAAGCTCCGGCTGACCACCATCTTCTCTGTCATCTCTACATTACCTATTGTCTAAATGATGAGCTGGAAGAAGAGTTTAATGACAAGTTTATCAAACATCAAGTGATATCAGTATTGACTACATTGCTGGACTATTGTATATGTCTCCATTTAAAGACGATGCCATATCTGAAGATAGATGAAGTTATTGCCTTGGCCTTGCAGTCCCATCTCTTTTCTCTAGCGCTTAACCCTAACTCTCCTGGAGTTGTTCCTCTTGTATAGCAGCGGGGGCATTGGTTCCCTGTCTGTTTTATCGTGTAAGATATTCAAAGAGGGAAGCGCTGCGGAAAACAGATCTCAGGCCAGGAATACCGCCGTCCATGATTAGATGTTACCCCAATAACACCGTGTAATGTGTAAACAGAGGTCAGGTTAATAAAAATGACATGTTGTTTGATGCTGTAAACCTCACCGGCTGTGAGGGAAGAGACACAAAATATGTATCTTGTGTGGGGGTAAAAGGAACTGGCAGCTCCCAGTGCTCCGAGACAGCTAGCAAATGGTTAACGCAGAGCCAAAAAGGTGCAATACGAGGTAATCTAACTAATAAAGGGGGTGTCATCGATGATTGCCACCGGACGGGACATGATCTTGTTCTCCTGGATTGCAGGAGGGTTAAATCACTCCAGGGATGTGCTTCAACCAAACATATATGTCATGTATGTGGGTTTAAAGCATATAAGTAGTTGCCACCCAGGAGACCAGGAGTATGTACCTTAGCAAGGATACAACCAGCTACTTAGATAGAGATATTTTATGTTTAAACTTGTGACATGTTTGATTGCAAAAGTATCAGCAGTTAAGAAAATAGCACAGGATATAAAAGTGCATGAGGTCCAGATCACCCACCACCCTAAGAACCGAGGAGGGAGGAAACATTCAGAGCCACCTGTTTATGTGACACTAAATGCTTCCACACCTGATAAAGTCATCTGTCAAGCCGTAGAAAACCACCAAGATAGATGGTAATTCCCTAAATCTTCAGGTGTGTACAGTATGTAACGCTGTACGCGCACCTATTGCTAGACACGTATACTGAGTATTCATCTCGCAGTGAATGGCATGGGATGCCCTGGATCAGGGGAGCTGACCAGAACGTAATCTCGGATGAATATTCTAATACATGGCTAAGCAAATTTATGTTCAAAAGAAGGGAATTGTCAAAAATATTTTAATAATCTTTATATGTGTGAACATATATTGCTTTTGTGAAGGTGATTAGAATATGTTTCAAAGATAACATTTTGCATGGACTACATCTTGTATGGTAGGCATCCATTTTAGATCATTGGAATCTATCTTTTGGCCTGAAGGAGCCATCTTGAGGTTAATAAGTAAAAAGTAAATGTCAGCAGATGTCCTGAAACAATTCTATGTTGTGTTCTTGAATTGAATGTTTTATTACTCTTTTAAGGAGCAGATCAAATAGCCTTGGCCGAATGGACAATGACTGTTTACCATATGTCAGCCTTGGATTCAGGCCTCTGTTTAATTAATTTAAACTTATATGCAGTCTCCATTCTCTAGTGAGATAAGAAGTATAGACAAATTAACTTTTGTATCTGAAATGTGTGTCTTCCCATGGGACAAGGTTCAGGCCACCTGGGGCTTGGAGAGTGAAGTATTATTATAATGCATTGAAATAATTCTTATTGGCTGAATCAGAGTCATTATCATATTGTAGATGATTGGCTGAAACCAAAGCCTACACCTTTCCTGTCATTATACCATATGTGGAGTTTTGGGATATTACCATATATAGAATGTTTATGTTTGCAAGTATGAGGTTACCACCTACTCTCATTTTCCTATAAATAAAGATGGATCCGCCCCGTAGGGCAGAGATCGTTTGAACACTGAAGCTGCGTGTCATGGTCTCTCTCCGGCCGGCCTCTCTCAGATCCACCATTGAGAGAGCATTCACTAATTTGGAGCTCATAGACAAATGCAGATAATGTCCAACGTTAACGGACATACTAAATTAGGGAATCACTAGTTGAGCAATTCCCCAGAGGTCAAGCTATGGCATTGTTCTGTAAGCGATTCCCCAAAGGCTGCTGAAGACCGTCTGGATAAAGCATGCAGGTAATCCGCTACCTCAAGGCAATACCAGAACGGAAACCAGAAGACAAAGGGTAACCGCAAACAGTCCAAATCAGAAAGCAGAAGAATACTAGGAGTTGCAGAAGTCAAAACCAGCCGAGGGCAGAATGTACAAATCAGTGAGGAAAAGGGTTAATCCAAAGATAAAGCCAAGGTCCAGTTCCAATAATCCAAATAGTCAGGTGATACAGGGAGTAGCCAGGAGCTTGATAAGATACTTGCATACACCAAGCAACAATGAAAGAACTGACCAGACTTAAATACTCCACCCTAGAATCTGATAGGAAGAAGACAGAAAAATGACATTGGCTCAGCAAATCAAACCAGAGCCACCCAGAATCTGGGCTAGTAGTCATGACAACCTTAAAGAGACAGACGTTTCCCAACATCTATACTGTAGAGTATGTAGCCAACACGGAAGTTTGTCAAATTATCCAAGAACACAAAGCCGTCCTTACTACACCAATTCTACACCACTTCACTTATCTCCTGTTGTCTCACTGGTGTTGCACATGGGAACAGTTAGTATTTCTGAAGAATACTACATTAGAGGACCGTATCTTAAGTTTACAGCTTTGATCTCTTTTTAAGCACTTTCTACCTACCTCCTTACGTGCCAATGTGCACCATTATCCTTACCAGCCCCTCCCAATAATTTATCAACCTAATCTGCAATATGCTGATCTTGAGTACCTGGAAAACATCCAACAATATCAAGTACATTAGCTGGATCACCACTTCTATAACACAAGCTTGTCTCTCTTATTCACTCCTGCTTGTGTACTCTGTTTGCTGTTACCCTTTGTCTTCTGGTTTCCATTCTGGTATTGCCTGCATTGCACCTCCTGTCCAATTTATATAAATTATATAATACAAACTAGTGGTAGACATGGTTAACACTAGGCATTTATTCCACAAACACTAAACTTATTCATTTTGTAAGGGAAACCCTTGTTCATATACAATAACATACATCGAGAGAGAAAAGTAAACGTTAATTGTATAATAAAAGATTATGCAACTTTACAATATGTCTGCATAACTTCCTCACTGTTCTCAAGATGTCTGCATGCTGCAATTTATTAGGAACCTTCATTGTTTACTCAAGTGAATAAAAAGCTGTCCTGATTATGTGATACACACAGGCACACATCAGAGCACTTGCATGATTATGACAAAACCAAGTTTTTATTCAATGACTACAAGCAGAGATCTTGATAATCATGAGGAAATGTTAAAAGTATTCTCCTGATGGGTGATGCTAGACTGGTCGTTAGATTTTCTTGCCATAATAACCACTTTCCTTATACAAAAGAGAAAACAATTAAAAGAACAGCCTAGTAGAAGGCCCCAAACCAGGTCATCAATAATAGAGGTCCACCTGTCAAAGGCAAAGTGTATATATAAAAAAAATGTGCACATATCATGCTAACTCACGAGCAATATTCTAGCAGTGTCCATATTTCTTCCCAGCTCAGTTGCATCCATATAATTTGAACCCTTTCATTATGGGCAGCTGTGTCATGTGATCTCAGTCTGACCATCAAAATAGACCATGCTCCCATGTGTAGACAGAAGAGCACTTTCCCCGTGTAGATGACTTTCTGTGAACTACATTTCATTTCCAATCAAATCCCTGCTGGCAGCTCTGACACTTTCCACCCCACCCTCCTTGTTTCTGTTTATATCCCCATGCATATAGTGCTGCTGAAGAGATAATTTCTTCCTGATCTAAAGGATCAGTGATATAATAGGTGAGTCCATAAAATTATTAGCCCCAGAGCTAAGAATATATAATATAGTAATACCCTGTGTCACACTGACTGTCTATACTATCTGCGAGTGCTGTGTGCAGAGAGTCCAGTGTATTTCTATGAGGTGCTGCTCCTCACTGCCTCATGTGTAAAAACTGACATGGAGAAATTTAGCACAAGCAGAATTCAGGACAGACAGGCTGAAGCTATATAGGTTACACTGAGACAGCAGTGTGAGGACAGAAGCGCTATGTCACTGATGTATCACTTTCTGATCTTAGATAGGACTCAGAGCAGAGCAAGTGCAATGTGATGAGATTCCGCCCCTCTGCCTCTGCAAAGTTAAGAGGAATGATGGGAAATGTAGGCTGTATTAGAGGAACAATATCAGAGGGGAAAAAGGAACCAAGATGCCAGACAACCCATAAATGGCAAATCAACTAAAACTAAAGGCATACACAAAAGCCTCTACATTATACTTTATTAATAGCCTATGCAGCACACAATATAGGCAAAAAAAGAGTGATTCTTTAAGAAATTACTTAGGTCCAAATAAGTTTAGCTTGTCAAACTCCTAGGCAGCATATAGAAATATACCAGAATGGTAATTTCTACGGAAAGGTAAATCATTACGCATGATGCCTCTTTTGAGCAACTCTACCAGTTTGAAATAATTCCTGTGAAACAAATTCAATTGTATGTGGGTATCCCAAGCACTGACTACAGTAGCAAAGAGGATATTTGCTGGAAGAGGGAACCCATCATTGAATTATTTCCCAAATGTCACCTCATACAGCCCAGGGGCTGATGAATGAAGAAAAGTATAAATATTAGTGAGTAGTTTGGCAAAAATCAGCCATCCCAATCAGTGGTTCTAGACGAGTGAATATCACGGTAGACTATGAGTGGCAGTAAGTATCATTGACGAACATGTACAAACCTCTGTATGTCAACAAATGAGAACATTTAAGTCCATATAAACATACAACATATATGTCCAGCAGCTAAATATACTAAGTAAGGAGTCAAGATGGCTCTGAAACACATCTAGAAAGAAGAAATCTACACCCCAGTATTGCAAAGGTTTGCTTTTGGACATTAATTGTCACGATGCTTGGTGTGGACCCACTGGGCCGCACCGCGTAGCGGGATGGCAGCTGGCCAAACAGGTAAAGTACAGAGTCTATAGTTCAGAGAGGATACCTGAGGCAATGTAGACAGTAGCAAGACAGGCACGGCTGGGACCAGGTGGCAGATAGACGTCAGGCATGGCGTAGCAGAACAGGCGTGGAACGCAGCACAACACGGCAACAGCTCAGCACGGCACTAGAACAGGTTAGCACGGGAACAGGATACAGGAACAGGGAACACTAGGGAGCTGGAAGACACTAGGGGAACATTAGCACGACAAACTTTGGGTAACAAACAACGCTCTGGCAAGGAACAAGAGGGCAGAGCCCCTTTTATAGCCCAGAGCATTCTGGGTTAGATTGCAGACTTCCTGCAATTATGCTCGCACTGGCCCTTTAAGTCCGTGCGCGCGCCCTCCGGAGACCGTCTCGATATCCGGAAGTGAGTGCCGGCGCCACACAGGAGGACGACGCTGCAAGCAACTCGGATGTCAATGGCCACGGCCGTCGAGGGGTAAGTCAGAACGACAAGCCGTGGCCATAGACGTTACATTAATATTACTATTAGACACATTTGGAGACAAGTCCTCAACCAACATTATAGCTATTTGTATCAACTTTGTCTAACTGAGAGACATTGCTGCTATTACTTAACAAGAAACTTTGTTGCGGCTGGTCATAAGAAAAACAAAACATTGCTGCAATTAAATGTAAGGTTACATACAGTATTTTATATAAGACACCTTGAGAGATGGTTTCTTGATTAGTTTCTGTGGATACTAGAAACCCATTTTTAGTGCACTTGGTGCCTTATAGTAGATGATTGGTGTTCTATATTAAACTAACTAACGCAAAAAATGTTCTTGCCCATATAAAAATATGTTGATAATTCTAACAAGTGTGTGCCCTGTGAAATGTATCCAACAAGGGAGAGAGGAAAAACCTGGACCGCACTGTTATACAATGATCTATTGCGGCTAAGCAAAATTTTTATTATATGAACATGATGTTCTTAATAAAAATTTTGATCAAACTGTATAAGCCCACTTGCCACTTCACTCCGACCTCTTTTAAGTGGGTCCCTACTCTATCAAGTGCAGTATTGCAAGGCAACCAGTGCCCTGGGAAATGTATACTTTCTTTGAACAGCCATTTCATGATAAATGTTTCAGCATTAGATGCCATCATGTTGTGTATTTGAAAGTCCAGATTTTGGATCTAAATATGCAGCTTGCAAAATTCAAGAGCATTGTCAACCTGGAGAGGAGTTTAAAGAGGCTCTGTCACCAGATTTTGCAACCCCTATCTGCTATTGCCTGTGATCGGCGCTGCAATGTAGATTACAGTAACGTTTTTATTTTAAAAAAACGAGCATTTTTGGCCAAGTTATGACCATTTTCGTATTTATGCAAATGAGGCTTGCAAAAGTACAACTGGGCGTGTTTAAAATTAAAAGTACAACTGGGCGTGTATTATGTGCGTACATCGGGGTGTGTTTACTACTTTTAGTAGCTGGGCGTTGTGTATAGAAGTATCATCCACTTCTCTTCAGAACGCCCAGCTTCTGGCAGTGCAGACACAGCCGTGTTCTCCAGAGATCACGCTGTGTCGTCACTCACAGGTCCTGCATCGTGTCAGACGAGCGAGGACACATCGGCACCAGAGGCTACAGATGATTCTGCAGCAGCATCGGCGTTTGCAGGTAAGTCGATGTAGCTACTTACCTGCAAATGCTGATGCTGCTGCAGAATCAACTGTAGCCTCTGGTGCCGACACGATGCAGGACCTGTGAGTGACGTCACAGATCTGCACTGCCAGAAGCTGGGCGTTCTGAAGAGAAGTGGATGATACTTCTCATCAGAAAGCCCAGCTAGTAAAAGTAGTAAACACGCCCCGATGTACACACATAATACACGCCCAGTTGTACTTTTACTTTTCAACACGCCCAGTTGTACTTTTGCAAGCCTCATTTGCATAAATACGAAAATGGTCATAACTTGGCCAAAAATGCTCGTTTTTTAAAAATAAAAACGTTACTGTAATCTACATTGCAGCGCCTATCTGCTGCAATAGCAGATAGGGGTTGCAAAATCTGGTGACAGAGCCTCTTTAAAGCTTGAATGAGGAGAATGATAAAGGTAGGCAAAGACAGGATCCAAAGGTCATTAACTACTAGGTCACAGCTAAAAGAAAGAGTAGGAGGAAATGTGTCAGAGGCAAATTCTATTTTTTAGGGACCAGTTCAGTTTTGAAGTGGCTTTGAGGGTCTTATATTTTAGAAACCCCCAACAAATCACACCATTTTAAAAATTGCACCCCTCAAAGCATTCAAAACAGCATTTAGAATTTTTTTTTTAACTCTTTAGGCACGTCACAGGAATTGCAGCACAGTGGAGGTGAAATTTACAAATTCAATTTTTTTTTGCAGAAAATCTGACTTAATCTATATTTTTCTGTAACACAGAAGGTTTTACCAGAGAAACTCAATATTTATTGCCAAGAGTCTGCAGTTTTTAAAAATATACCACATGTGGCCCTAGTGTGGTAATGTACTGAAGCACAGTCCTCAGAAGCAAAGGAGCACCTAATAGATTTTGGGGCCTCATTTTTATGAGAATATATTTTAGGCAGCATGTCAGGTTTGAAGAGGTCTTGTGATGCCAAAGCAGTGGAAACACCCCCAAAAAGACAGCATTTGGCAAACTACACCCCTCTAAGAATTTATAGAGCGGTATAGTGAGTATTTTGACCCAACAGGTTTTTTGCTTAATTTAGTGGATTTAGGCCGTAAAAATGAAACTCTACATTTTTTCAAATAAAACATAGAAATTTTCAATTTTTACAAGGTCTAAAGGAGAAAAAGCCCCCATATGTGGTCATAAACTGCCGTTTGGACACACAGCAGAGCTTAGAAGGAAAGGAGCATAATTTGGCTTTCGGAGTTTACATTTTGCTGGAATGGTTTGCGGAGGCCATGTTGCATTTGCGAAGCCACTGAGGGACCAAAACAGTGGAAACACCCTAAAAGTGACCCCCATTTAGGAAACTGCACCCATTAAGGAAATTATTTATAGGCACAGTTTTTTTGCAGAAATTATTGGTACTAGGCCGTAAAAATTAAAATCTACATTCTTTTCCAATAAAATGTAGGTTTAGCTAAATTTTTGCAATATTTGTAAAGCAAATTCTCCTGAGCACGGCAATACCCCTTATGTTGTTATAAACTGCTATTTTGGCACAGGGCAGGGCTTAGAAGGGAAGGAGTGCGATTTGGCATTCAGAACTTGCTGGATTGGTGGAAACACCCCAAAAGTGACCCGCTCAAGGAACTTACCTAAGGGTATAGTTAGCATTTTGACCCCACAAGTTTTTTTGCTGAATTTATTTGAATTAGGCCATATTTACTGGTATTTCAATTTATAATGTTGGGGCATGTGTAAGTTGTGAAAAGAGTATAATAAAAGGGTACAGAAATAATTAAATTAATTATTCATAGATGTGCGGTAAGCCTTGAAGAAATCCTTTATGCACAGGTCAGGTTTTTTGTGGCAGGTGTCGTACTAATAAGTGGTGTCTTTTCTCATTCCCCTTTTGCTTTTGGGATCTTCCCTTCTTTGCAGTTTGGGGAACAATACCTGGAAAGTGTTGCCCTGGTACAATACAAATGCCCTCACTTTCAGCAGGTGTGCTTGGGCCCTCCCCTGCCTGGTTTTCAAACACAAGTGCCTTGATGATCACTTCTTGAAAATTAAAGAATGACCCTGTCTGGCCTGCACATTGGAATAGCACGTAAGAATTATACAATGCCATCTGTACAATGTGCACGGCCACATTTTTGTACCAAACCCTTGTTTTTCGCATGGCACTATACGGCTTCAGCACTTGATCTGAGAGATAAACCCCTCCCATGCACTTATTATAGCCCAGGACGCAATCTGGCATGGGGGTCATTGCAGTGCTACCTCGTACAGGGACAGGGGTGCTGCCGTTCCCATGTATTGTGGTCAAGAGAAAGATATCCCTCTTGTCCTTATAATTGACGAACAACACGCTCTCGCTGCATAGTACCCTGCTCTCACCCCTTCTGACACATTGGCCAAGCTGTGTTTTACAGAGGCCTCTCTGTTTTTTTGTGCACCGTGCTGCATGCTGCAGTATTTGTGGTGGAGAGACACTTAAACAGTGGAATGCTGGTGTAGAAGTTATCCACATAAAAAGGTGGTAACCCTGGTCCAGCAATGGGTACATCAAATTCCTCACTACTTTCCCACTAACTCCCAGGATTTGAGGCCATTCTGGGGGTTCACACCTGGAGTTCTTTCCTTCATAAACCCAGAACCTGTAGGTGTACCCTGAGCTACTTTCGCACAGTTTGTACATTTTTATCCCATACATCGCCCTCTTACTGGGCAGGCATTGGTGGAATTTTAGCCTCCCCTTAAAATGTACAAGGGACTCGTCTATTGCAATGTTCTTTTGGGGGGGGTATACGCTTCTTGAAATTTGGTAGAGGAATTATTAATTTTGTGAACGAACTTCAGTAAATCTGTAATGCTATATATTAGTGCTAAAAAAAACTGTAGTATACAAATGATACTGCAGTAAATTGAGACTAAAACTATAAAGCTACAGTAACCACTGACACTAAATGTAACACTATATTTTAGAAAAAACTGTAGTATAAGAAATATACTACAGTAAATTTACACTATCTTTAGAGAAATTGTAAAGCTAAAAACTACCTAAAATGCTATGTAATTTTTTTTATTATAAAATAGACGCTTACCTACACGTCCGCTCAGAGGTGGATTAAGTGTACCATGGTTCCTGGGCTGTTGACACAACATGTGCCCCTCCTTCTCCCTCACATGAAATGCAATCCCCACAGCCCCCTTTCCCCTTGCGAGACACCTAAATAATAATCTTTGAACTTTTATTAAAACTTTAAAGGCTAACTAAACGTTCAACAAACTTCTGACATGTCATAGTGATATGTCAGAATTTTTGATTGGTGGGGGTCCTAGCACTGGGACCCCCACCAATTGCTAAAACGAAGCAGCAGAAGAGCTCATGTGAGAGCTGAGCCGCTTCATTTCTGTTCGGCTTTTTCCGGAAATCAGTGTAGCAGTGTACAGGCTTAATTGAAAGTTTATGAGCCTGTACACCGCTACATCGACTTTCCGGAAAAAGCCGAACCGAAACTAAGCGGCTCAGCGCTAACATGATAGCTTCTGCCGCTTCGTTTTAGAGATTGGTGGGGGTCTCAGTACTCGAACCCGCATCAGTCAAAACTTCTATCTATGTCACTATGACATGTCAGGAGTTTTTTGAGCGTTTAGTTACCCTTTAAAACAAACAATCCTATTAATATTTTTTTTCAAATGTAAAACCGTAGTATATGAGCTTAGATGTGATCAATAACCGCTCGATCCTGTGTGTCAGAGACACGCAGGACCCGCTGTCACTGAAACTGTCAGTCCCGCTGACCTGACAGATACAGGTTTTAGTGCTAGATACAGCTGCTTTGTATACAAAGAATACAAAGCAGCTCTATTTCAAAAAGTTGTTTTTAAAAGGTATACCCCTTAGTGACCACTAATACGCCTTTTCACGTGATTCACTAATGGGCTTTAGGCTAGGCTGACGCCTTTTCACGTCAGCCTAGTCTAAGTCCTGCACGGGTCTCCCGTGCAGGCAGGAGCCGGGGCTCTGCTGTCTGATGACAGCTGAGCTCCTGCTCCAACGCCCGCGATCGAAGTTTACTTAGATCGCGGCCGTTTAACCCGTTAAATGCCGCCGTCAATAGCGACCGCGGCATTTAACTTTGTTTACAGAGGGAGTGCGCTCCCTCTGTCACCCATCGGCGGCCCGCGAATGCAATCGCGGGTCTCCGATGGGGTGTCATGGCAGCCGGGGGACTGATAAAAGCCCCCAGGTCTGCCCTGGACATATGCCTGTTAGGACGCGCCGGAGGCACGTCCTAACAGATTGCCTGTCAGATTTACACTGACAGGCAATAATGCTCTGGTATACGAAGTATACCAGAGCATCATAGCAGCGATCGGAACATCGCACAGTAAAGTCCCCTAGTGGGACTAATAAAATAAGTCATCAAAGTGAAATAAAGATTATTAATAAAAAGTACAGTAAAAAAATAAATAAAACCATTTTTTCCATAAAAAGTGGTTTTATTTAGTAAAAGTGTAAAAAAAAAAAAAATTACACATATGTGGTATCGCCGCGACCGTAATGACTCCATTAATAAAGTTAATATGTAATTTAAACCACAAAGTGAACACCGTAAAAAAAAAACGCAAAAAACTATGGCGAAATTGAAATTTTTTTCCATTGCCCCCCAAAAAAGTCATAATAAAAATGAATCAATAAGTCCCATGTACCCCAAAACAGTACCATTCAAAACTACGTCTTGTCCCGCAGAAAACAAGCTAAAAAAATCACTACATTGATGGAAAAATAAAAAAATTACGGCTCTTGGAAAGCGACGATGCAAAAACAAATAATTTTAGTTCAAAAGTGTTTTTATTGTGCAAAAGTCGTAAAACATAAAAAAACCTCCACATATGTGGTATCGCCGTAATCGTACCGACCCATAGAATAAAGGTAACATGTTATTTACGTCGCATAGTGAACAGCGTCAATTTAAAAACGCATAGAACAATGGCGGAATTTCAGTTTTTTTTTATAATCCCCCCCAAAAAGGTTAATAAAAGTTAATATAAAAATTATATGTACCCAAAAATGGTGCTATTAAAAAGCACAACTAATCCCGCAAAAAACAAGTCCTCATACAGCTATGTAGACGAAAAAATAAAAACGTTATAGCTCTTTGAATGCGACTATAGAAAAACGAATAAAATAGCTTGGTCATTAAGGCCTAAAATGGGCTGGTCACTAAGGGGTTAATACATAAAATTTTAATTCATTTTTTTAACACCTCTCTTATTTTTACATGTCATACTGAAATGTCACTAAAACGTAGTTGCAGAAGGGCTCAGGTGAGAGCTGTGCCGCTTCGTTTCTGATCGGTATTCCTCCGAGCAGTGTATGTTCTCAATTGAAAGTCTATGAGTCCATACACCGCTCGTTTGGCTTTCTGCTACTGCACTATTGATTCCGGCCAAAAAAACTGAACCCTTACGGAACGGAGACAAACGGAAACTATTTGCAACGGAAACATTACCATTGAAATGGTAATGCAAACGGAAGCTATGGTTTCCTTTAACCTTTCTATTGATGCGTTCCTCCGGTCTGACAGAACCCATCAGCGGATCCTAACGCTGATGTGAACGAGGCCTTACTGTATCACTATTGCAATCAATTCAGAAGGAGGTGTGCAGAGAACTGCATCACTGATTTCTAGCCTGTCCAAGAGGGTTGCAAGGCCCAAAGCATATGTCCCCACTCTCACTCAAAAAAATTGTATATATATATAGATAGTCATGAAATCATACCACTATACCAGATGAAATATTACCTGCATACGGTTACTAAACACAACTCAATATTACCAATAATAATACATTATAATACCTCCACACCGTAAAAACATAGTGACTGAATAATGAATCACCATACAAAGACCAATATTACCACCATATAGTGACCATATAGTGGTAGATGCCAGTTATACACAGAAGCTCTTCAGGCAATATAAGCGATGACAGCACATTTAGATCTAGTGATGTCTTCTCTGATTTGAGTCGTTCACTTTCCCTTTTCCATCTGGCCCAGACCACTGTGACGACTTATTCCAGCCCCAACTAGTTTCTGCAGTTTGACAAAGACATGTTGGTTTCTCGCTTTTCCAGCACCTTTCCCACATATACACCATCCTCTAATCAAACTCGTAATCCACAGTGCCCCAGACACCGCAGGCTTCTTGTATATAGTGCCACGAAACCCCCTTGTATATAGTGCCACACAGCCCCCCATTGTATATAGTGTCACACTGCCTCCTCCCTTGTATATAGTGCCACATAGCCCCCCTTAGTAGATAGTGCCACAAGTCCCCTGTAGATAGCGCCACACACAGCCCCCTGTAGGTTGCGCCACACACTGCCCCCTGTAGGTTGCGCCACACACTGCCCACTGTAGGTTGCGCCACACACAGCCCCCTGAAGATAGCACCACACAGCCCTCCCCCTTATAAATAGTGCTATACAGCCCTCCTAGTAAATAGTATCACACAGCCTCCCATTAGTATAGTGCCACACAGTCTCCCCTTGTATATAGTGCTACACAGCTCCCCCCTTGTGTATAGCGCCACACAGCCCCCCTTGTGTATAGTGCCACACAGCCCCCCTTGTACAGGTCCTTCTCAATTAATTAGAATATGATCAAAAAGTTAATTTATTTCAGTAATGCAATTCAAAAAGTGAAACTCGTATATTATATAGATTCATTACACACTGAGTGATCTATTTCCAGCATTTTTTTCTTTTAATGTGGATGATTATGGCTAACAGTTAATGAAAACCCAAAATTTAGTCTCTCATAAAATCAGAATATTGGGTAAAACTTCAAGATAGTAGACTCATGGTGTCACACTCTAATCTGCAAAGGTTTCCTAAGCCTTTAAATGGTCCAACAGTCTGGTTAAGTAGGCTACACAGTCATGTAGAAGACTGCTCACTTTACAGTCGTCCAGAAGACACAAGGAGGGTAAGCCACAAAAAGGACATTGCTAAAGAAGCTGGCTGTTCACAGAGTGCTGTATCCAAGCATATTAATGGAAAGTTGTGAGGAAGCAAAAAGTGTGGTAGAAAAAGGTGCACAAGATAACTGCAGCCTTGAAAGAATTGTTAAAAAAAGGCCATTCAAGAATCTGGGGGAGATTCACAAGAAGTGTATTGCGGCTGGAGTCAGTGCTTCAAGAGCCACCACACACAGACGTATCCAGGACATGGGCTACAACTGTCGCATTCCTTGTGTCAAGCCACTCATAACCCAGAGACAACGTCAGAAGCGTCTTACCTGGGTTAAGGAGAAAAAGAACTGGCTGTTGCTCAGTGGTCCAAAGTTCTGTTTTCAGATTAAAGTAAATTTTGCATTTCATTTGGAAGTCAAGGTCCCAGAGTCTGGAGGAAGAGTGGAGAGTTACTCAATCCAAGTTGCTTCGGTCCAGTGTGAAGTTTCCACAGTCAGTGATGGTTTGGGGAGCCATGTCATCTGCTAGTGTTGGTCCACTGTGTTATATCAAGTCCAGTGTCAACGCAGCCGTCTACCAGGAAATTTTAGAGCATTTCATGCTTCGCTCTGCTGACAAGCTTTATGGAGATGCTGATTTCATTTTCCAGCAGGACTTGGCACCTGTCCACACTGCCAAAAGCACCAATACCACAGTATCACTGTGCTTGATTGGCCCACAAACTTGCCTGACCTAAACCCCATAGATTCTCTATGGGGTACTGTCAAGAAGAAGATGAGAGACACCAGACCCAACAATGCAGACAAGTTGAAGGCCGCTATGAAAGCAACCTGAACATCTCAGCAGTTCGACAGGCTGATCGCCCCCATCCCACGCCGCATTGATGTAGTAATTCATGCAAAAGGAGCACCGACCAAGTATTGAGTGCATATACTGTACATACTTTTCAGTAGGCTTACAGTTCGGTATTAAAAACAATTTTTGAAATTGTGCTTATATAATATTCAAATTTTCCGAGAGACTAAATTTTGGGCTGTCATTAACTGTTAGCCATAATCATCCACATTAAAAGAAAAAAATGCTGGAAATAGATCACTCAGTGTGTAATGAATCTATATAATATAGGAGTTTCACTTTTTGAATTGAATTACTGAAATAAATTAAGTTTTTGATGATATTCTAATTTATTGAGAAGGACCTATGTATAGTGCCACACAGCCCCCCTTGTATATAGTGCCACACAGTCCCCTTTATATATATTGGGCCTCCGCCCCCCATGTATATAGTGGCACACAGCCCATCCCTTGTATATAGTGGCACACAGACCCCCCTTGTATGTAGTTCTACACAGCAACCCCCCTTGTATATTGCCACAAAGCCCCCCCAAAATTCGTTTTTACTTACCTTGCCCTGTTCCTGCGATGAACGGAGCGCTGCACAGCCTCAAGGTGGGACGTTTGCATAGCCCAGCGTGATGCAGTGACGTCATCACGCCGGCCTGCGCAGGCAGTCTTCCCAGTGCCTTATAGGCTGCAGGCCTAACTTGGCCTTCAGCCTATGGAATTCATTTGTATCTGCGTCCTGACGATGCAGATACAAGTGAATGTAGCTGTCGCTAGCACTGGGGCTAGCGCTAGCACCACTGACACTGCGTCCGCTACCCTAACGTCTTACCTATACAGGTACTAGCTACATCTAAACTACCGCTACCATAATGTCCTATCTATGCAGGTATTAGCTAAGCCTAACTATATTTTAACTTTTTTTAAAAACTTTTTTACATAAAAAAAGGCCCAAAAAAAGCCTGCATCAACAAATTGCCACTGAGGCTGATTATGGACTCAGCACTCAGTGGCCCCGGGGCGCATACAAGAAGATGGTGTAGTAAAAACAGGCCTCAAATCAAAAACCTGTGCCAAAAAATGAGCACAAATGCCAATCAGTGATTGCGGTCACTGATCAGCGCTCAGAGACCGCAAGACACACGAGATGGTGCAGACAGAAAAATTAAAAAAAAAAAACTTGCGTCAACAAAAAATTACCACAGATGCTGATCAGTGATGTCGGTTACTGATCAACACTCAGTGGCCGTAGGGCGCACACACGGATATGGTGCAATACTGCAAAAAAAGTCCTGTGCCAAAAATTGCTGATCAGTGATGGCGGTCACTGATCAGCGGCCGCAGGAATTGACCACCCAATCTCAGCGATCACCAATGCCTGAGTGACGAGTAAAGATCGCCTGCTGTCATGGACAGCAGCCATCTTTACACAGTCACCATGTCTTTAGACACGGTGACCACTTAACCCTCCAACGTACCAATACGTTGGATTGCATTAAGTACTTAACGACAACAACCTACTAGTACGTTGCATGTCGTTAAGGGGTTAAACTATTTTTGTGCGTCGTAGAGGTTTATTAGCATATTATCTGCAAACAGTGCAGTTTTGCGTTCTGTTTTAGTATATGGAAGGCCTACTATTATTTTTATTTTTACTAATCCTTTGGGCTAGAACTTCCATAGTTAAAACAAATGGGTGGATAGAGAACAAATCTGCCTCGTACCATTTCTGATTTCATAATTTTTTGGGTTTTGATTTTATGGCGTTCACCATGCGGTAAAAACAGCATATTAAGTTAGGTAATATCGCCACCGCTGGATTGTGTTTGTTTGAGTTTATGAAAAGGGAATCCCAGTCCTTTTGTTTGCCCAAATATATTTACGATAGAAAAAGTACATTTTCCTCTCATTTGTGGGACAGAGATAAAGTGGTAATGCTTGCAAAATATTCGTAAATTTTGGAACTTTCACCTTCTTGAGAAGGTTAGCCCTGTCCAAAAAGTTCAAGTAGAATCTCTTCCAATCGGTTACTCATCGGTTACTCTAGGGTACTGATATATTTCAAAACATTGGCTGAGTACAAACTCAGAGGAGACCTTGTAGTCTCTATGCCCAAATATGTCAAGAAAGAGCCTTTAAAATGAACTGGCACATTCCGTCCCCAAAGAGTCTTCGATGGACCCTTCAACATTAGGGATTCACACTTATCCAAATTCAGTTGCCTATACTCTGATGTTCAGTTAGAATGGCTGGTAATGTGCCCCTGAGATTAGAGAGAATTAGCAAAATGTCATCCACAAATGCTGTAACTTTAAATTTCCGATTTCCCACCCTTATCCCTTGGTACAGTGGCAAACTTGTTACATGTCAAAGCAGTGGGTCAATGGATATATTGAAAAGGAGGGGAGAAAGGAGACAGCCCCGACATGTACCTCTGAATAGTTCAATTGAGAGCATGTTTTTGCCATTGACACATTGTTATCTAGTTTGTTAAGTAACTGTATATAGGAGGTGAAAAGGGTGCCAAAGTTTTGCCCGGAAAGGGATGCATAGAGGAAAGGCCAAGAGACCATATCAAAGGCCTTTTCAGCATCCAAGCTGAGAAGCATAAAGGGGGCCTGAGCCCTGTCAAGGGTTAAAACCATGGAAAAGATGGGGACGTATGGGTACCACTATGTATTAAAGAAATCTACATGGGGTGCTGCAGTAACATGCAAAAAAAAATGGGAAAAATCCATGACTGACACTGCTTTTCTTATATATATTATCATTTCAGGTACAGAAATATACCTGAAGAAAACAGTATGCTCCTCGGAGAAGTGCTCCTCAATAGTTGCAGTTAGTACCAAGCATCGACGATGTCTTCATGGTTTGGAATGGCACAGATGATGAGCTATAGGACTTTGTGGGAGTGCTTAACTGCAATAATTACAATATCCATCTGACATACACAGTTAGTACTCAGGAGATCAGCTTTCTAGATATTTTGATTTGGAAAAATAATGATAAATTGGAGACCAGCACTTTCAGAAAGTCCACTGCGGGCAACACTCTCCTGCTAGCACAATGCCACCATCCAAAGTCCCTGATACGGGGCATCCCATTAGGCCATTTTCTGCGACTACGCAGAAACTGTTCTGATTTACATCATTTCAAGAGATCCCAAGATCTTGCACTGCAGTTCAAACAAAGGGGATACAATAGGGCATTACACACTGATAGAAAAGATCTCTTATATGATCAAAGTAAAGAAAAAACGATTGATAACCCATCAAAAAATATGACTATAACCTCTAAAACACAAAATAAAGTAAGATTAATATCCAGATTTGGACAACACTGGGGAAAAATAAGGGAAATCTTACAAAAGAACTGGTCACATTTAACACTCCGTAAAGAAATACAAGACATGATAGGCGAATATCCCAGCATGACTGCTAGAAGAGCGCCGAATCTACGTGATCTCCTTGTCAGATCAGAGTTCAGAAGATCAGATGTTGCAGTATGGCCACTTCATCCTCTTAAAGGAATGTTTTGGTTTTTTTTAAAGAAAGCTTGCGTCATAATTGAACAACACGCAATTGCAAAACAGAACAAAATAACATACAATCATGGCATACGTCCCGATTCACATATCAAATGAAATGAAAGAACGGTACGTCCCCTACCCCTGAATACGACTTGGGTCAGCAAAAATTAACAGCGCATAGACTACAATAATAAGAAACCAGCACTAATGAGAGCCAGAGATCTCCCCCCTACCATCTCCTATCAAGACTAGACTAAAGTTGCAAGCCTCCCAAAGTACCCGCCAGAAGCTGCGTATGATACCAAGCAGTGTGCCTAAAGGGCATAACAATTTCTGCCACCTCAGCAGCTGTGCAGTGCGATTCAAAAAAAATTCGCCATTTAGCAAATAACTTCTTAGCTCCCGCTTCTTTCCGTCTTTCCACCTCCACCCTTTCAAGAGCTAATAACTGCTTCAAACGTAACACTATCATGTCAAGACCCGGCGTGTCAGTTTCCAGTCATCTACAGAGAAGGCACCTCAAGGCCACCAGTAAAATTGTGTGTATCAAGGGGGAGGAGATCTCGTCTCCCGACTACCATCGTCCTCTGGCGGTCGCGCCTTATGGAACAGCAGTGCCTGAGGCGTCATTGGAAGTTTCACCTTCCAATGATCTGAAATATAGTTGTGTACCATCACCCAGTATCGTTTAGTATGAGCACAACTCCAAACTCCATGCCAAAGATTTGTTAGGGGGGTGCTACATTTGGGGCATCCAGTGATGCGATCGGGGAAGGACTGTGAAGGTAAAATATTAAAGCCATATATTGCCGAATGCATTAACTTAAAATAGGTTTCCCTCCAGCTCTCGCACAAGATAACCTTCTGTACCGTCTCCCATCCTTCCAATATGGTCTCCCCTATAGCCGGATCTTGAGTCCACCGTTCCCAAACTTTGAACATAGATCGTGGACGCGGTCGAACAAAACATTCCCCAAGTGCTCTATACAGCATCGGAATAGTCACCCGAAGAGACGGTGGACCTATGACCTCATCCAGAGTATGTGAGGTAGCTTCTTTATTCAAATCCCTTAACCGAGATGTATAAAATGAACGCACCTGGAGAACTTGAAGAAAATTAAAACTACCCTCTGAGGGCCTAAGTTT
The DNA here is from genome assembly GCF_050947455.1 of Rhinoderma darwinii. Lineage (NCBI taxonomy): Eukaryota > Metazoa > Chordata > Amphibia > Anura > Rhinodermatidae > Rhinoderma > Rhinoderma darwinii. Next base: position 265,447,319 of record NC_134687.1, read on the forward strand.
GGCTTTGATTTCCGACCCAGTCAACCATCTCCTGTCCTCTACTTGCATAATGTCACCTGCGCAGTTAAGGCCTGCTTCCCTCCAAGAGGTAAAACTATCCCCACTGTCTACTCTAAGAATTCCGGATGTCCCCACAAAGGCATATGTTTAGAGAGTAAGTCAGGCAGGTCAAATAATTTACGAACCGCTTTCCAGGCTCAGAACAATGGAGGTTTTGAGACGGCACGGAAGTGAAGCAACTCTACAGTGTAGCAAAGCATTCAAATTCCAGGGCGAGGCATACGCCCCCTCCAGATGTAAATTGGAATAATGACTCGATTCATGGAGCCAATCCACTACATGGCGGAAGAGACATATCACGTTATAACCCCTGATATTAGGGAACTTCAGCCCCCCCTCATGTTTACCTAACATGAGCTTAGTGAGTGCAATGCGAGGCCTCTTTCCTGCCCATATGAATTTTGTAAAGGAAGAATTCAATTTGGACACATCAACATGCTTAAGCAAAAGCGGGAGTGTTTGGAAGGGATATAAAAGTCTGGGGAAACTGACCATCTTAATCAAATGGCACCTCCCCAGAAGGGATAATGCCAACTGACGCCACCTTGTGAGTTCCGCCTGTATTTAGCGGCAGATAATTCAAGCCATATAGGGTCTCAGGCACCTTCCCTATCTTAATGCCTAGATAAGTAATACATTGTTTAACCAGATATATCCCACATCCAAGGATTGCCAGAAGCTCCTAGGTAATGATTGACCCAACTCCAGCAGTTCACTTTTAGCTACATTGACTTTGTACCCCGAGCATTGCCCAAAGTCATGCAAAAAACGAAAAACAGGCAATAAGTGCTCCTGAGGATTTGACATAAAAAGTATAACATCGTCAGCAAACAAGGCTATCTTAACCGCCGAGGACCCCACCCGAATTCCTCTGAACACTGCGGACTCCTCCAGAAATCTAGCCATAGGTTCCAGTGCTAAATTAAATAATAGTGGCGACAAGGGACAGCCCTGACGGGTCCCTTTATACAGTTGAAAGGGAGCCAAAAGAAATCCGGAGGAATGGATTCGAGCTTGGGGATTAGCGTAAATACCTTTCAGAAAGATCCTAAAGGCTCCCTGGATATGCATCTTATCCAGCACCATCCCCAGCCATTCCCACTGTATGTTATGGAAAGCTTTCTCTGCATCTGACGCCAAGAGTGCCGGTCGGGTACCTGGCTGGGGATCATGCCTGACTGTGTCTAGCACCGTCAACACCTTTCGCAGATTTGCCACTGCTGCTCTACACCTAACAAAGCCCACTTCGGATTTTCCCACCAATGTAGGTAAATATAGAGCCAAGCGATTTGCTAAAATTTTGGAGAGTAACTTCTGGCCTTGGTCTATCAATGATATATGGCGATATGACACCGGGTCAAGAGGATCCTTCCCTTTCTTGGGCAACACCTTTTATATGCATTATTTGGGTCCGAACGATGCGCCGCATTATCCCCATCAAACTCCGTCCACCATCCCCTTAGCTTCTGTAAGAAACCCTCATCCTTTGCCAGAAAGGAGGGGAATCTCCATATGAAATCCCGCCCCTTAGCAACTGTGTCGGCCAGGGTAATTGTAACCGGGGAATGATCAGAAATGACTAGGTCCTCAATTGTCGAGTCACGTAACCGGCGGGAAAAGGTATCACTCACCAGTAAATAATCAATACGAGACCACGATTGATGGACATGGGAATAATGTGTGAATTCCCGAGCATCAGGATGTAAACACCTCCAAGCATCTGTAAGGGTAGTGCGTCTCAAAAATGTTGGCAAGATCAAATCTCTATGCCTATGCGCAATGGAGATTGCGCTCCTATCCTCCCTATGCGACCTTACAGTATTGAGGTCTCTCCCTAGCACTAACAATTTGATACGATCTTGTTGAAGCGGAGTTTCCAACTGGCAGAAAAAACGTGCATTGGCCGTATTTGGACCATATACATTATAAATACTGAAAGTTTCCCCTGCATGTTCAACCACTAGATGGATCCAACGGCCCTCATCATCACGTTGCTGGGACACTAACATAAAAGCAAAATTTTTGTGCATCAGTACTATTACTCCCGCTTTACCATCTCTAGCAGCCGAGCCAAAAACTTGGCCCACGCAGAACTTTTGTAAATATTTAAATTCTGGTTCAGTAAGGTGAGTTTCCTGTAACAGGGCTACATCTGGATGCAATCTTTTCACGTGCTTCAAAAGATTGGTCCTTTTCTGTGGGGATCTAAGCCCCTTGACATTCCACGAAACTATTTTCATGTTATTGGACTATGCATAAGATGAGCTAAGGCGTCAACAAGTCGTGATCGGTTCGGGGAGTCGGATCCATCTTTACATAAAAGCCATGCATAAACACTAAGCCAAAACCCGGCCTAGAGAACAAAAACAAACTCAAGATCAAAATCAACAGACTTTGACAAAAAGAAAGAAAAAGAACGCCTGAGGTAAGGGCAGTCAGCCCCCTAGTACCCAGTGGCGTAAGAGACTTTGCTTTTTTCTGGTGTGCAAAACACATCCCTCCCTCCCCCTCCCTCCCGGACCTGCATGATAGAATATTTACTACGTATATAAATAGAGATATAACAGACCATATCAGGGACCCCATTTATTAGATATACGACATTATATCATAGAGCAGACAGTATAGAAGCAGAGCCTATGAAGATAAAGATAAAGAAAGCGCTCCACTACAAGGCCAACACGGACAGCGACCCAGAGGCCCCTGTAGAAAATTAACCGAGTAGTTGTCCTGCAGTGTCCAGAGGGTGACCCTGAAATATAGAATGGCCATGCAGAATTTTCAATCGGACATGCACATAAAGATAAAATAGGCCCTAACAGAGACCCCTTGCAGTAGATATACGACATTATATCATAATGAAAATAGAAAAAGTGCTTCGCTATAAGGCACTCACGGGTATCTACCCAAAATTATTAGCAAAAGATTCAACTGGGCGATTGGCCTACAGTGTCCACATAGCTACCACGTGAGATAGGAAGGCCCTGAAGAGTCGTCAATAAGGAGACGGAGACTGGGTCCGGTCCCGCGGCTGTCTCTGTGGCTTCGGAGAGTCCCCTCTGCTCCTTGATCGTCCTCCACGATCTCTACCGGGTGTGGAAAGGAGAGCTTCTGACCAGGTCCGCTCCAAATCCGAATGACTCCGTCCGACATCTCTTGACTTGCAGCATGGACTGTGCTGTGGACTGCGTCGCGCATCTTGTGGGGGGCGGCTCCTACACAACTCTGCAAGCGCTTCCTCAGCTTCCTTCGCTGCAGTAAATATCTTGGTCCGTCCATTCGCTTGAAACACCCGCAAGATGGCTGCGTATTGTAGGTTAAAGCGCACTTTAGCTTGGAATAAGGCAATGCAGATCTTGCTAAAAAAGCGGTGGCGTTTCGCGACCTCCATAGAAAAGTCCTCGAAAAGTAGCACCCTCATGCCCATTATCTCCAAGGGTCGAGATCTACTGCGATATGCCTTCATGAGTGCCACCTTGTCATTATAATCCAGCAGTTTAAAGATGACTTGTCTGGGGCGAAGCGAACTACTGCTGTCAGCTGACGGATGATTTCTTGGGTCTGGTCCCACCCTGTGCGCCCTTTCCACCCGACATGGACGCTGGAGACCCAGTGCTGCTGGCAATGCCCTCTCACACAAGCGCTGCAAATCAGAATGAACTACCGCCTCTTTCAGACTCACAAGTCGCAGGTTGCTCCTCCTGGCAACGGTTTTCTAGGTCCTCCACCTTGTCCACCAATTGCGTAGTAGTAGACAACACCACTTTGAGCTGACATTGCAAGCGCTCATTTTCATCCTCCAACAGCGTTATACGCTGTTCTAATTCACCAGTCCTGGAAGTTAGTTGTGCCAGATCCGCATGCATGCGGTTAAGAGAAGCTTGCACTGTTTTTTCCAGTGCTTTTTGCAGGTCAGGAGCTATGCGCTTAGCCACTTCGTGAGCCAGTGCTTTATGATCAACAGGTGCAGAAAAAGCTATGAGTTCTGCACTATATGGAGACGGGGACTGAGGCTGCTGCAACTCGTCTTCGTGTGAGTACAGCGGGGGAGAAGCGGCGGGAAGCACCACCATCTTACCTCCCTTCTCAACGGCCGCAGCTGAATCCTCCATGGCTGGCTTGTGTGCGCTGCGGAGGAGGTAACGGTCCATGCAGGCACCGCCGGAGACGTCCCTGTGTGTGGGGCTGGTGTCTGCTAGCAGATGTGCGCCGCTGAAGCGACTGATGCAGGTAAGTTGAGAGGGGCAGCTCAGTCACTCACGTCCTGCATCGCCAGCACCGGAACCGGAAGTCTTAAAGGAATGTTTAAATGTGGCACATGCTCTCAATGCAAATTTGTTAAAAAATCAAATATGTTCTTTGACTCTACCGGCTGTAAAAAATTCAATGTGCAAAGTTTTCTCAACTGTCGCTCCTCGATGGTTGTTTACTTGATATACTACCCTGTAGTAAAATTTATGTAGGCAAAACCATATGGGGGGTACAGCTGAGAATCTCTGAACATGTAAGAGATATAAAGAATGGAGAGGAAAAGAGCCCCCTATCTATGCATTTTAAAGAATGCCATGGACAATCGCCAGATGGACTATTGTTTATGGCTATTTATCAACTTCCCAGGGGTAATAGGGGTGGGCAGCCATGATCGGCTGCTGCTCCAAAATAAGAGTATGTGGATTTATAATTTGAACAATGGACTCAAGCTCCATATGTTTCTTTGATGTGTTGTGAGTTTGATATGTGTTCTTGAATAATCTCTGTTGGTTCTATATCTGTCTGTTACGTCCATGTAACCACCTGCATTACGGATGCAATAAGGCTTATAGGTTATACACGCTAATATAATTATATATGTGCATTAACCCCCTATCCGCACGAGTAAGTAACTGTACGTAGTCGCGGGAGGTTACTTCCCGCACGACGACGTACGATTACTGAGTTTTTCCCGGTGCACACTGTCGGCGACAGTGTGCACCGGGAACCGGGAGGTCAGCTGTCGCCGACTGCTGACACTCCACTCCTGCCGGCCAGCGGTCATTTGCCGCTGACTTCGGCGAAATAACCCCTTAACCCCAAACAATGGCTTCCGTGTCTGACATGGATGGAAGCCCATCAGGACCAACCTTCGGCTGGTCCTGATAGGCTTCCTGTCAGAGTGACAGGAAGTCACTGTATCGTTCCCGATGCACACTGTCGGCAACAAGGTGTGCATCGGGAACTTAGAGATCAGCTGTCCCCGACAGCTGACACTCCAGTGTTGCCGATCAGCGGCTCATCGCCGCTGATTTCGGCAATTAACCCCTTACATGCGGGGATCGATTGCGATCTCTGCATGTAGGGGGTTTGTAGCACATCAGCAGCCCCCATGCAATCGTGGGGGCTGCTGATGCTTGTGATGGCCAGGCAACGGCCTCCGGGAATGCCATGTATGGAAGCTTATGAGGATCAGCCTCTGGCTGGCCCTCGTAGACTTACTGTCAGAGTGACTGTGACGTCACACTGACAGTTGGAATATGTTACACTACTTAGGTAGTGTAATTATATTCTAGCAGCGATCAAAGCTGCAGGTCAAAAAAAATAAAGTGTAAGATTTTGTTTTCCTATAATAAGTCATTTATTATAGGGAAAAAATGAAAACGATAAAAAAAGTGCACATATTTACTATCACCGTGTTCGCAACGACCCAAACTATGAAACTATAATGTTAATTTTTCTGCACGGTGAACGGCGCAAACAAAATAAACAGAAAACTGTGAGCATCGCTATTTTTTGGTCACCACCCCTCCAAAGATATAAAATAAAAAGTGATCAAAAAGTCGCATTTACCCCAAAATGGTACCAATAAAAACTACAACCCGTCCCGCAAAAAACAAGACCTCCCACAGCTTTTTTGACTAAAAAATAAAAAAGTTACGGCTCAGAATAGCGTGTCTCAGAAAATAAATTATTTTATAGAAACGTAATTTTATTGTGCAAACGCTGCAAAACTTTAAAAAAAACTATACACATAAGGTATCGGCGTAATCGTACTGACCGGCAGAATAAATTAAAACGTAATTTATTACGCACGGTGAACGCTGTAAGAAATAAAGAATTTAAACGCCAAAATCGCTGTTTTTTGGTCACCTTAGCTCTAAAAAAGATCCTCTGGGGTCAAAATGCTCACTGTACCCCTAGAAAAATTCCTTGAGGGGTGTAGATTCCAAAATAGGGTCACTTTTGGGGGGTTTCCACTGTTTTGGTCCCACCGGGGCGTTGCAAACCCGACATGGCACTGAAAACCAATCCAGCAAAATCCGCGCTCCAAAATCCAAAAGGCGTTCCTTCCCTCCTGAGCCTTGCTGTGGGTCCAAACAACAGTTTATGACCACATATTGGGTATTGCCATAATTGGGAGAAATTTCTTTACAAATGTTGGGGTGCTTTTTCTTCTTTACTCCTTGTAAAAATAAAAAAAATCTATGTTTCCGCAGAAAAATAGGTGATTTTCATCTTCACAGACTAATTCCACTAAATTCTGCAAAAAAACTGTGGGGTCAAAATGCTAACTATACGTTTCAGTCCATTAGGATACTAGGGCCACATGTTGGATATTTCTAAAATCTGAAGAATCTGGGCAATAAATATTGAGTTGCATTTCTCTGGTAAAACCTTCTGTGTTACAGATTTTTTTTTTATTACAAATAAATTTCGGCCAAAAAAATTTGTAAATTTCACCTCTACTTTGCCTTAATTCCCGTGAAACGCCTAAAGGGTTAAAATATTTTCTGAATGTGGTTTTGAATACCTTGAGGGGTGCAGTTTTTAAAATGGGGTGGCCCTCAAAGCCACTTCAGAACTGAACTAGTCCCTGAAAAAAATGGCCTATTGAAATTTTCTTGAAAATATGAGAAATTGCTGCTAAAGTTCTAAGCCTCGTAACGTCCTAGAAAAATAAAAGTACGTGAAAAAAATGATGCAAACATAAAGTAGACACATGGGGGATGTTAACTAGTAACTATTGTGTGTGGTATTACGATCTGTTTTACAAGCAAATACATTTAAATTTAGAAAAATGCATAAATGCATAAAAAACGGTGTCAGAATTCCTGTTTTTTGCTCAGGATTGCAAAAAAATTGAATAAAAAGTGATAAAAAAAAATCACATGTGCCCCAAAATGGTACCAATGAAAACTACAGATTGTCCCGCAACAAATAAGCCCTCACAGGGTTCCGGTGGTGAAAAAATAAAAAAGTTCTGGCTTTCAGAATATGGCGATGCAAAATGTGCAGAGTGTCCAAAAGTGGATAAGATCGGGCGCCATTTATCAGTGCGTCACCGGCCCCACATCTATGAATTATTATTTATTTACCCCATTATTATACCCTCTTATTATGCCCTGATGTACTCCGCACAGATTACACATACCCCCACATTATAAACTGAAATACCAGCAATACCCCAAACAAAACTACTACCAAGCAAAATCTGCGCTCCAAAAGCAAAATGGCGTTCCCTCCCTTCTGAGCCCTGCAGCGTGCCCAAGCAGCAGTTTGTGCCCACACATATGGCGTCGCCATACCCGAGAGAACCCGCTTAATGCTTTATGAGGTATTTGTCTTCTGTGGCACAAACTGGGCACAACATATTATGCACTAAAATGGCATATCGGTGGAAAATTGCAATTTTCACTTTGAACCATCCGCTGCGCATTAACCCCTTTGCGCACTATGACTTAATTGCCCATCATGGTGTGGCGGTTGATGAGTGATGAGCCCACTCCATACGCTGCGGGTGTCGGCTGTGTATTACAGCAGGCCCCCTCTGTACTAACGGACAGGTACAGCGATCGCTCTGTTACAGAAGCCTGTAAGAACAACAATATACTGCAATACATTAGTATTGCAGTATAATGTACCAGCGATCCAATGATCACTGGATCAAGTCCCCTAAGGGGATTGATTAATAAAATGTGTAGAAGAATTATAGTTATTAGTAGTTATAATTATATATATAATAATATATAATTATATATAATTATATATAATTAGTTATTTTCGCATTTTTCTTCTAAAGTAATGTAAAAAAATGAACAAAATTGGTATCGCTACGTCCGTAAAAGTCCGAACTATTACAATATACCATTATTTAATTTGCACAGTGCACACCTTAAAAAAATGTAATAATTGAAACCGCCAAAATCGCATTTTTTTTTTTTTTGGTCACCTTCGCTCTAAAAAAAAAAATGTAATACAACTTTTGAATCACTTTTTATGTACCAAAAAATGGTACCAATAAAAACTGCAGCTCCTCCCGTAAGAAATAAGCCCTCACACCACTCTATTGATGGAAAAATAAAAAAGTTATGGCTCTTGGAAAGCGGGGAGTGAAAATCTAAAATATGAAAGCAAAAAATGGATCAGTCCTTAAAGGGTTAATTCATTTCTAATGAAAAAACGTATGACCACATGTGGGGTATTTCCGTACTCGGGAGAAATTGCTTTATAAAAAATGGTTGTTTTTTTTACTCTTTTATCCCTTGTGAAAATGAGAAAATTCAACATTTTAGTGGAAAAAATGTTGATATTAATTTTCGCGCCCTAATTCTAATAAACTCTGCAAAAGACCCGTGGGGTGTAAATGCTCACTATACCCCTAGAAAAATTCCTTGAAGGTTTTTCCAAAATGGGGTCACTTTTGGTGGGTTTCCACTGTTTTGGTTCCTCCAGTGCATTGCAAATGCGACATGGCACCGAAAACCATTCCAGCAAAATCATAAATCCAAATGCCGCTCCTTCCCTTCTGAGCCCTGCTGTGGGTCCAAACAGCAGTTTATTACCACATATGGGGTATTGTTGTAATCGAAAGACATTGCTTTACAAATGTTGGGGTGCATTTTCTTCATTATTCCTTGTAAATAATAAAAATTTCTATGTTGTTTCAGAAAAAAAGTACATTTTAATTTTTACAGACTAATCCCAATATATTTAGCGAAAAACCTGTGTGGTCAAAATGCTAACTATACCCCTAGAAAAATACCTTAAGGGGTCTAGTTTTCGAAATGGGGTCGTTTATGGGGAGTTTCTATCGTTCTGGCAGCTCAAAGCTTCTCCAAATGTACAGTGGGGCCTAAAACATTTTCAAGCAAAATATGAGTCCTGAAAGCCTCCGGGTGCTCCCTTCCTTTGGGGCCCTGCCGTGTGTACAAACAACGCATTAGGGCCACAATGTGGGTATTTTTGAAAATAGGAGAAAGAGGGTGATAGATTTTGTGGTGTGTTTCTTCATTTTCATGTTCGCTTTACAAATAAATCGGTCATCAAACAAATACTTTTATGAAAAAAGGGAAATTATTATTTTTTTCACCTGATATGCATTAAATTTAGCAATGAACTGTGGGGTCAAAATAATTACTATACACCTAAATAATTACGTTATGGGGTCTAGTTTTCGAAATGGGGTCGTTTATGGGGAGTTTCTATCGTTCTGGCAGCTCAAAGCCTCTCCAAATGTACAGTGGGGCCTAAAACATTTTCAAGCAAAATATGAGTCCTGAAAGCCTCCGGGTGCTCCCTTCATTTTGGAACCTGCCGTGTGTCCAGGCAGCACATTAGGGCCACAATGTGGGTATTTTTGAAAACAGGAGAAACATGGTGATAGATTTTGTGGTGTGTTTCTTCATTTTCATGGTCGCTTTACAAAGAAATTGGTCTTCAAACTGATACTTTTATGAAAAAAAAGTGATTTGTTGTTTTTTTTTCACCTGCTATGTATTCAATTTAGCAAAAAACTGTGGGGTCAAAATACTTACTATACCCCTAGGTAAATACCTTAAGGGGTCTAGTTTTCTAAATGGGGTCATTTGTGGGGGTTTCCATCACTCTGAGACCTATGAGCCTCTGAAAACCTGGCTTGGTGCAGGAAAACAAAATGTACTTCAAAATTTATAAAATGATTATTCAATTTGTAAGTCCTCTAAATTGCTGAAAATTTATTTTATTTTTTCAAAAGTGCTGCCAAAATAGAGTAAAGAGATAGAAATATATATTTAATTAAAAAAATTGTACAGTATGTGTGTACATATGTGACATATTGCAGTTAAAAATAGGGGAAAATGGTAATTTTTACAAAATTTCTTCCATTTTTCTATTTTTTAATTAATTTCCGCAAATTGTATCAGTCTACTTTTACCACTAAAATAAAGTACAACATGTGACAAAAAAACAATGTCAGAATTACTTGGATATTCAAAACTTTCACAGAGTTATTCTCTGATAAAGTCAGACATACCAGATTTGACAAATCAGGCTTGGTCATTAAGGTACAAACATGCCCGGTCATTAAGGAGTTAATACATTTTGATACTTTTATAAAAACGCTGAGCCGAGTACCTATTTACCAGTGGTTATCTTTTGCTTTTTCCTTATTCCCTCCGCCCATTTCCCTCCCTTCTTCCCATCCCCTCCTTCCTTTTTATATGAATATTACTATTATTCACTAGTTGGCACCGTACGATTTGATACGATCTGATTTTCATATTCACTCTAGTATATCACAATAGGGGCTGTTGTCTCTTTTTTTTCGGATCTTTAGTACATTTATAGTACCGTTTTTCTTTGGATAACTGTAATCCTGCTTCTGAGTACTTGATCCCAGTTGTATATCTCCCTTCTCTTTTTTTCTCCTTCTTTTCTTTCACTTTTTTTCTTATATTTGTTATGGCATATGTGTTGGAGGATTCGGTGGATGCTGAAATCACAGCAGCTTTAAATAGCCAATTTAATCAGCATCAGGAAAAATCAACTCGTGACTTATTTGGACTATTTAAAATCCACCGTAAGCTCATATTTAGTGATCTACGTAGAAAGTGGGATGTCAAAAGTCTGAGTACATACCTGAGCTCTGATCTGGCACCTAGGGGATTACGTAGACGGGTACTCCCAGCAAATCATCTGCGTAGTGAGGCTTTTATGAAAAAATGGAATAATGAAAGTTTAGTTCATATTAAACGCCTCATGAATTTGATAATAGAGGAGGAAATTGAACAGCTTAAGACTCTTGATGCGGAAATCTCAGAGTGTCTGCAAACTGGATGAATTTAAAACTCACCCAGAATTTGAGAAACTTAATATTAACCTCAAAAAGGAGATAGAAGCAGAACTCAAAGAGATTTCAGGACGTAAAAAGAAAAAATTTCACAGAGATACTCTGGACTTTGAACGTAATCAAATTTTTTCATTCAATATGTCCCCCTCAAATCGAGTGGGTCAAAACAAAAGCAGAAATAGAACTTGACGGACGATCAACACAATCTAGATCACCTTCACATGACTATAACACTAGTGACTATACCTCTAGTGATAGGGAGGATAGCCAAGGTAGGACACCCTCTTTACAACGTAAAGTTAAATTACAAAACACCTATTCAAACCATGTTGGTTTGTTAGAAGAGGCAAGATCAGACGAGGGAAGAATCACACAAGGGAGAAGCGGTCAGAGACTCAAATAACTGGTGGTCTAGGATGTGAAAATAATATCATTAATCTTACTGACTTAACACTTACTATATTACTTTGCTGAATCTTGGTCTATCATTTGTGCCCACTGTGGGAGGGAATGAATTTGAAGTCTATAAAGACATTAAACTATTTGTACGGAAAATATTGCTGCGATTATTTCATTTACAGAAGATTGAGCACGATTCAGGAAAGGAAAGTCAAGAAAAACACTGCCAATTTCTGGACAATCTCACTCCCTGCGAAAAAGAGACTCTTAATGCTCTTGAGGAATTACACACTGAATGTCAGACTCTTGTTCCCCTCAATGTCCAACCAGAAATCCCAGAATTTACAAAACTAAAGCCTCCTTTTTTGACTATGCCCTCAATTTCCTCTAACAGATATGTCAGGGCCTTTATGGAAGGAGTTAGACGTGACTTGAGCTTCGACTGACTGGGTAGACCCTAAAGAATACAACCTTTCATATGCTGAACGGATGGCTTTAAATGAATTACGAGAACTGAAAGGAATTGTCATTAAACCCAGTGACAAAGGGGGCAATGTCGTACTCCTTAAAGAGGAACATTATATTAGGAAAATAATAAAACAACTTGAATCCAAAAATTTATAGACAGGTTCAGGAAAATCCTTTAGCTGACATTACTAAATAGTTAAATCGGAAACTCCAATTTGCTTTTGAAGAGGGGTTGATACTAATAATGAGCATAAGTATCTTAAACTAAAGGAACCAAAGATGCCCACTATATATATTCTTCCAAAAGTTCACAAGGATAGACAGCTACCACCCGTGTAATGGCAGGAAGGAGGTGAAGGGAAAGTGAGCACTAATCTACCCACCGCCCTGTCCCTGCCTACTTGCAACGACCCGCCCTAGGCGACGGGGTACAACTGGGCGGCGGTTCCTACGCTGTCTAAGTGCACGGGAGAACAAACAGGGAACACGCAAGGGAAGGGGCAGTAGCCCACGGAACGCCGCGAGGAAACGGAGCGGTGAATGAGTAGTCAGGACCAGGATGAAGTGGAGGATACGAACGTGAGCACGGAGAAGGAAGCAAGCCAGGGGCAAAGCGAAGCAGGTTAAGCGGAACTGCAGCAAGGCAGAAGCACGGCAGAAGCAGGCTGGAGCAAGCAGCAGTGGGGCCAGGAATCCAGAAGAATTACAAGCACTGAGGAAGAGAACACGGCAGGTAATAAAGGACATGGGGCGGAGCTAACTCCGACTGACCAGGTCGCGATAGGCTCTCCCACTCCTGAGCCTGCCACCCTGGTTGGTGGGAGACGGTGTCAGTCTAACAGGTCTGGCTTCAGGTGTGGATTGATTAATCCCAGGAGTATACCAAGACGTAGTACCTGGCAGATCCCTAACAGTACTCCCCCTTTTATGAGGGGCCACCGGACCCTTACTAAGAGGACCCGGTTTAGTAGGGAAGAGAAGGTGGAACCTCCTGATCAATACCCCAGCGTGAACATCACGGGCAGGTACCCAAGTCCTCTCCTCCGGCCCGTATCCTCTCCAATGGACCAGGTACTGGAGGGAGCCCTGGACCATCCTACTGTCCATAATCTTGGCCACCTCGAATTCCACCCCCTCAGGGGTGAGGACGGGAACAGGAGGTTTCCTCGAGGGGGACCAGGACGGGGAGCAGCGTTTAAGGAGGGAGGCATGGAAGACGTCATGTATGCGAAAGGATGGGGGCAGCTCCAGACGGAAGGATACAGGGTTGAGGACTTCAATGATCTTATAAGGTCCAATAAATAGGGGAGCAAACTTCCTGGACGGGACCTTAAGGCGCAAGTTCCTGGACGACAATCAGACCAAATCCCAGACGACAAACCGGGGGTTAGCAGAACGTCTACTATCAGCCTGAATCTTTTGTGCACTCTGGGACGCCTCTAGGTTCTTCTGAACCTGGGCCCAGACAGTGCACAGTTCCCGATGAACATCCTCTACCTCAGGATTATTGGAACAACCAGGGGAAACGGAGGAGAACCTTGGGTTAAACCCGAAATTACAGAAAAACGGGAAGACCCCTGACGAGTTACTGACCCGGTTATTCAGGGAAAATTCAGAAAGGGGAAGGAATGAGACCCAATCGAATTGACAGTCAGAGATGAAACACCTTAAATATTGTTCCAGGGATTGGTTAGTCCTTTCCGTTTGGCCATTAGTTTCGGGATGGAAGGCGGAGGAGAAGGACAGATCAATCTCCAACTTTTTACAAAAAGCTCTCCAAAATAAGGAAACAAATTGTACCCCTCTGTCAGAAACGATATTGACTGGGGCCCCATGGAGACGCAGGATGTGTTTCACAAACAAAGAAGCTAACGTCTTGGCGTTAGGTAGCTTCTTAAGGGGCACAAAGTGGCACATCTTGCTGAAGCGGTCTACTACCACCCACACCACCGACTTGCCCTGAGATGGGGGCAAATCGGTGATAAAATCCATGGAGATATGGGTCCAAGGTCTCTGGGGAATGGGCAAGGAACGTAGTAGGCCCGCACTTCGGGACCTAGGGGTTTTGGACCTAGCACAAACCTCACAAGCGGCGACGTAAGCCCTAACGTCTTTAGGCAACCCAGGCCACCAATAGTTTCTGGTAATGAGGTGTTTCGTGCCCAAGATGCCAGGATGACCAGATAGAGCGGAGTCATGGTTTTCCCTGAGTACCCTTAGCCGGTATTGCAGGGGAACAAACAGTTTGTCCCCAGGGACGTTCCCGGGAGCTGAACCCTGATCAGCCGCGATATCAGAAGCTAAATCAGAATCCGTGGCAGAAACGATTATACCAGGGGGTAAAATACAAGCAGGATCCTTCTCGGAAGGAGGATTGGCCATGAAACTACGTGACAGAGCATCAGCCTTAATATTCTTGGACCCAGCCCTATAGGTAACCAAGAAATTAAATCTGGTAAAGAATAGTGCCCACCGAGCTTGTCTAGGATTAAGCCTCCGGGCCGATTCTAGGAAAACCAGATTCTTGTGATCCGTAAGGACCGTTACCTGGTGTCTGGCAGCCTCCAGGAAGTGCCGCCACTCTTCAAAAGCCCATTTAATGGCTAGAAGTTCGCGGTTGCCAATATCATAGTTACTCTCTGTGGGCGAAAACTTCCTAGAGAAGTAAGCACAGGGGCGGAGATGGGTGAGGGAGCTGGTACCCTGGGACAAGACGGCCCCCACTCCCACCTCGGATGCGTCAACCTCCACAATAAATGGCTCCTCTTGGTTGGGCTGAATCAGCACGGGGGCCGAGATAAAGCACTTCTTGAGGGTCTCAAAGGTCTGGACGGCCTCAGGGGGCCAATGGAGGACATCAGCACCCTTGCGAGTAAGGTCCGTAAGAGGCTTAGCGACGACCGAGAAGTTGGCAATAAATCTCCTGTAATAGTTGGCGAACCCTAAAAAACACTGTAACGCCTTAAGGGAGGCAGGTTGGACCCATTCCGCCACAGCCTGGACCTTGGCAGGGTCCATGCGGAATTCATGAGGAGTGAGGATTTGCCCTAAAAATTGTATCTCCTGTACCCCAAAGACACATTTTTCAGTCTTAGCAAACAGATTATTCTCCCGAAGGACCTGGAGCACCTTCCTGACATGCTCCACGTGGGAGGACCAGTCCTTGGAAAACACCAGTATGTCATCAAGGTACACAACAAGAAAATTACCCAGGTAATCTCTCAGGATTTCATTAATAAAATTCTGGAAGACAGCAGGGGCATTACACAACCCAAAGGGCATGACCAGGTATTCGAAATGACCCTCGGGTGTGTTGAACGCAGTTTTCCACTCATCCCCCTCTTTGATGCGGATAAGGTTATATGCCCCCCGTAGATCGAACTTAGAAAACCATTGGGCTCCCTGAACCTGATTAAAAAGATCCGGAATCAAAGGAAGTGGGTACTGGTTCCTTACGGTGACCTTATTCAGGTTACGATAATCAATGCATGGCCTAAGACCACCATCCTTCTTCCCCACGAAGAAGAAGCCAGCACCTACAGGAGAAGTCGAGGGGCGAATGAAACCCTTGGCCAGGCATTCTTGGATATACACCCTCATAGCTTCACGTTCAGGACATGAAAGATTAAATATCCTACCCTTAGGAAGCTTGGCACCAGGCACCAAATCGATGGCGCAATCGTAATCTCTATGGGGGGGCAACACCTCGGAGGCCTCCTTAGAAAACACATCGGCAAAGTCCTGAACAAACTCAGGAAGCGTGTTTACCTCCTCCCGGGGAGAAATAGAGTTAACAGAAAGACATGACATAAGACATTCACTACCCCATTTGGTGAGATCCCCAGTATTCCAATCAAACGTGGGATTATGCAACTGCAACCAGGGAAGACCTAATACCAGATCAGACGATAATCCCTGCATCACCAGTACAGAGCACTGCTCCAAATGCATGGAGCCAACCAGGAGTTCAAAAACAGGAGTATGCTGAGTAAAATAACCATTAGCAAGGGGAGTTGAGTCGATACCTACTACAGGGATAGGATAAGGTAAATCAATAAAAGGCATCTTTAGAGACATAGCAAATTCCACAGACATGATATTAGCAGATGAGCCAGAATCCACGAAAGCACTGCCCGTGGCAGACCGGCCAGCAAACGAGACCTGAAAGGGAAGCAAAATTTTATTAAATTTCACATTAACGGGAAATACCTGTGCGCCCAAGTGACCTCCCCGATGATCACTTAGGCGCGGAAGTTTTCCGGCTTTTTATTCTTGCGCCTGGGACAGGTGTTCAGTAGATGCTTGTCGTCCCCACAGTAGAAGCAGAGACCATTCATTCTGCGAAACTCCCTACGTTGTCGAGGGGACATCGAGGACCCGAGTTGCATAGGTACCTCCGAGTCCTCCGTGGAGGGGCGAGGAGACGGGACCTCGGGGGGGATCGCAGAAAGGTCAGAGGGGAGCACATTGAAACGTTAAAGCTGACGTTCCCTGATACGTCGGTCAAGTCGTACTGCTAGGGCCATAACCTGGTCAAGGGAGTCAGAAGAGGGGTAGCTAACCAGCAGATCCTTCAGGGCGTCAGATAATCCTAACCTAAACTGGCACCTTAGGGCCGGATCGTTCCACCGAGAAGCTACGCACCACTTTCTAAAATCAGAACAGTATTCCTCAACCGGTCTCCTACCCTGATGTAAGGTCACCAGCTGACTCTCGGCTAAAGCAGTCCTGTCAGTCTCGTCGTAAATGAGTCCGAGGGCAGAGAAAAAACGATCAACAGAGGAAAGTTCAGGGGCGTCAGGAGCCAAGGAGAAGGCCCACTCTTGGAGCCCTTCCTGGAGTCGGGATATGATGATACCCACCCGCTGGTTCTCGGAACCTGAGGAGTGGGGTTTTAGGCGGAAATACAGTCTGCAACTCTCCCGGAAGGAGAGGAACATCTTACAGTCCCCTGAGAACCGGTCAGGTAACTTGAGGTCGGGTTCTAGAGGTGAGGTGAGGGGTACTACTAAGGCAGCGTCACCCTGGTTGACCCTCTGGGCCAGGGCCTGGACCTGTAGGGAGAGGCCCTGCATCTGCTGGGTCAGGGTCTCAAGGGGGTCCATGATAGCGTCAGCGTAGGAGAAATGGTAGACTAGGTATGGGCTTGTAATTATGTAATGGCAGGAAGGAGGTGAAGGGAAAGTGAGCCCTAATCTACCCACCGCCCTGTCCCTGCCTACTTGCAACGACCCGCCCTAGGCGACGGGGTACAACTGGGCGGCGGTCCCTACGCTGTCTAAGTGCACGGGAGAACAAACAGGGAACATGCAAGGGAAGGGGCAGTAGCCCACGGAACGCCGCGAGGAAACGGAGCGGTGAATGAGTAGTCAGGACCAGGATGAAGTGGAGGATACGAACGTGAGCACGGAGAAGGAAGCAAGCCAGGGGCAAAGCGAAGCAGGTTAAGCGGAACTGCAGCAAGCCAGAAGCAGGCTGGAGCAAGCAGCAGTGGGGCCAGGAATCCAGAAGAATTACAAGCACTGAGGAAGAGAACACGGCAGGTAATAAAGGACAGGGAGCGGAGCTAACTCCGACTGACCAGGCCGCGATAGGCTCTCCCACTCCTGAGCCTGCCACCCTGGTTGGTGGGAGACGGTGTCAGTCTAACAGGTCTGGCCTCAGGTGTGGATTGATTAATCCCAGGAGTATACATAGACGTAGTACCTGGCAGATCCCTAACAACCCGGACGCCCAATCATCTCGGGGATAGATGGACCCACATACAGACTTGGTCAGTATGTTGATCTAAAACTCAAAACTTTGTGAAATTGTTACCATCATTTGTCTTGTACACAGGTGATTGTATGATTTACGCATCCCCCCTGATTGTCTACTGGTGGGACTGGATGTTGAATCTCTCTATACTTCAATTCCCATTGGGCTGGCTTAAAAGCCGGGGAATACTATCTTGACAGGAATCGGCCACAATACTCTCATCAGAATGAGTTTATCGTGGATATGCTGGAATTTGTATATTACCTACAGGTGGAAGGCACTGCCATGGGATCGTCAGGTGCTCCCTCTTATGCATGCCTCCACCTGGGATATTGGGAATCAGTGGCCATCTATCCTTGTGAACAATTTAAAAGACATGTCTTTTGTTGGTATAGATATATTGACGATGGCTTTATGGTTTGGAATGGCACAGATCAGCTAAAGTACTTTGTGGGAGTGCTTAACTCCAATAATTACAATATACATCTGACATACACAGTTAGTACTCAGGAGATCAGCTTTCTAGATCTTTTTATTCAGAAAAATAATGAGAAATTGGAGACCAGCACTTTCAGAAAGTCCACTGCGGGCAACACTCTAAAGCTAGCACAAAGCCACCATCTAAAGTCCCTTATACGGGGCATCCCAGTAGGCCCGTATCTGTGTCTCCGCAGAAACTGTTCTGATTTCCATCATTTCAAGAGGGAAGCCCAAGATCTTGCACTTCGGTTCAAACAAAGGGGATATTCAGAAAAAAGTATCAAATGAGGATACAATAGGACATTACACACTGATAGAAAAGATCTCTTATATGATCAAAGTAAATAAAAAACGATTGATAACCTCTAAAACACAAAATAAAGTCAGATTAATATCCAGATTTGGACAACACTGGGGAAAAATAAGGGAAGTCTTACAAAAGAACTGGTGACATTTAACACTCAGTAAAGAAATACAAGACATGATAGGCGAATATCCCAGCATGACTGCTAGAAAAGCGCCGAATTTACGTGATCTCCTTGTCAGATCAGAGTTCAGAAGATCAGATGTTGCAGTATGGCCACTTCATCCTCTTAAGGGAATGTTTAAATGTGGCACATGCTCTCAATGCAAATTTGTTAAAAAATCAAATATGTTCTTTGACTCTACCGGCTGTAAAAAATTCAATGCGCAAAGTTTTCTCAACTCTCGCTCCTCGATGGTTGTTTACTTGATATACTGTCCCTGTAGTAAAATTTATGGAGGGAAAACCATAAGAGAGGTACAGCTGAGAATCTCTGAACATGTAAGAGATATAAAGAATGGAGAGGAAAAAAGAGCCCCATAGCTATGCATTTTAAAGAATTCCATGGACAATCACCAGATGGACTATCGTTTTTGGCTATTTATCAACTTCCCAGGGGTAATGGGGGTGGCAGCCGTGATCGGCTGCTGCTCCAAAAAGAGAGTATGTGGATTTATAATCTTAAATCTTTTAAGCCGCTGGGTTTGAACAATGGACTCAAGCTCCATATGTTTCTTTGATGTGGTGTGGGTCCCGGGACTCTGCTCACACGACTGTACCCAGTGTGTGATCTGACTCCCGGGACCCAGCCTGCATCCTTTGTAGTTTTTTATTTTCCTTTTTCTCCTTTTTTTCTCTCCTTCTTCTTTTTTTATTTTTTCTTCTTTTGATTTAATTTATTCTATTATCTAATTTCTTGGGAGATATTCATCTGAACATGACTTGAAATTGAGTATTAACATAAAAAACAAACTTGTACACTTACCTGAGTTTATTCTGTGCACCTGGGATTGAACTGAACGATGTTGGTACTAACTTCTGATTGGCTGTTGGCTTATTGAAATAGGTGACTAATGATAGTGTTGCTACGCTCTGAGGAAGTCACATGGTGACTAAAAGCGTCAGCGTACGCCCCTTTCTCTGACGTCACACGCCGAGTAGTGTGCAGACTTACCCGTGGATTTACCTTCTGCATATGTACGATCTAATTGTGCTATGTTCAGTTTGATGAGACCCATACAAATCGAGGCTTTTGGCTGATACACATGCGGCTCGTTCTACCCTCCTGACTCCAAATTGGTACTATACACCATACGGTCCATAAAGGAATCTGCAATTGGGACGGACAACTTTTTCTCTCAGCCGCTATTACTATTGGGCTCTCTCCTGGCTCTCTCCTGGCTGCTAGCCACGATACGAACTGTTGGTAAGGCATAATGCCTGCAACCAACAGATTGACACTGCCTATGGTACCTAGTGACTATACATTGATCCACACTCCAGAAGCCATATCATCTGGCGATGAGTATATGATTTGATACGTGTCTTTGAATAATATCTGTTGGTTCTATATCTGTCTGTTACGTCCATATAACCACCTGCATTGCGGATGCAATAAAGTTTATAGGTTATACACACTAATATAATTATATATGTGCATTAAGAGATTATATTTACCTTATACCTGCCACTGATATACGCTCAATTTTTGACGCTGCACACACCGATTGATTGGACGGTCCGCATATTACTCTCAATTTAACGGGTCTATCTATAGCTCACTACCTTCATACACGACTTATCCATTCAAAGTTACCAGATACTCGCAAATTATATGCTATATCGATGACTTATGTGAGCTATCTACTGTTGACCCGGCCGGGCCTGTGACGTCTATTTTTGTTTGTTTATTGCATGTGTTTTTGTGTTGTGTTTATTTTGTCATTCAGACACAGGATTGCGCTTAGTGCTACCTCTGCCATATTTTTAAGAATCTGTTAATAAATTTTGATACTTTTATACAAACGCTGAGCAGAGTGCCTATTTACCAGTGGTTATCTTTTGCTTTTTTCCTTATTCCCTCCACCCATTTCCCTCCCTTCTTCCCATCCCCTCCTTCCTATTTATATTAATATAATTATTATTCACTGGTTGGCACCGTACGATTTGTACTGAGCTCAAGCATTTGATATGATCTGATTTTCATATTCACTCTAGTGCCAAAGTTTTGCCCAGAAAGGGATGCATAGAGGAAAGGCCAAGAGACCATATCAAAGGCCTTTTCTGCATCCAAGCTGAGAAGCATAAAGGGGGCCGTGACCTGTCAAGGGCTAAAACCGTGGAAAAGATGGGGACGTATGGGCACCACTATGTATGAAAGAAATCTACATGAGGTGCTGCAGTAACATGCAAAAAAACAGTGGGAAAAATCCATGACTGATGCTGCTTTTCTTATATATATTCAGGTATAGCTCTGTACCTGAAATGATATTAAGAGAACAGTATGCTCCTCGGAGGAGTGCTCCTCAATAGCTGCAGTTATTACCAAACACAAGACATTTTATCTCTGCATATTATCCATGTTGTCCTTCACCTGTCATTGTTGCCTCAATTTGTCGGTCAGTTACATGATTAGAATCCATTAGGAAATATAATGGCCTCCTGTGGACAGTATCTATAACAGACTACAATACTTGGCACCCTCAGTAGTTGCAGTATGAACAGAGGCTTGGGGTCATGACTTCTCTGGAGTCTCCCCTTGCACAGTCTGCGACGAAGACCCACGTCCAACAAGTCTTCAATGTGCCTCTGCGGTTCACAGTAGAGCTACCCACTACCTTACAGAATCCCCAATAGCGAGAACTATGCCCCGCGGCCTATTGGCTGCGCCGCAGACTTTGTAGGCTTGTGCCCAAATCGCACAATATGCCTCCATGGGTCCTAGTGGTAGCTAACCGCTACATTTCTTTGGACCGGTAACACACTTGGTCGGCCTGACCAACCACCTACATACAGGGTTTGCCTAAGTAAGAGACACAAGAGTATAAGCAATAGACATTGGAAAAGACATATCGGGACCCAATACCACCGTCTTCAAGACTGCATACTGTATCACATGCAGTTCTGCTGCTAGAGGTGTGTTCCGCATAATACAGCTTGTCTTTTGGGTACTATCTAGGCACCTGCCCAATATGTTACACGGGAATTTTTCAATGCTCTGAGGGTGTTATCAACATTTTAGCAGTCCCATCTTAAACTGAACTGCCCAATTCTACAAGAAAGTATAGTGCTTAGGGTTCTGTGCACTACAATAGTTTAAGAACCCTCACATCACCACTATTGCCGTTAGATGCCAACAGAAAAAAACAATATAATAAGGCAAAACATACTTAAAAATTGAAACAAGTCAAAGTTTGGTATTCATGAGCATACATTCCACAGACAACACCAAAAGTTTGCCTATAGTAAGGGTTTTCATGCTTTCATTGCCAGTGTAACCAAATTGTAATACAGTGAATTGCGAGTAGTTCCTTCTTTGACCTATTGCCTCCGAAGAAGACAATAGTACTTTGGCTAAAAACTCACAGAGTTTATATGCGCACTGCCACTGCTATTCAATCTGGGAAATCAAGAGTCATCATGTCTGTGAAAGCTGCATCGCCTTACCCCGCCCAGTGGCCTCTACAGTGTGAGGAAAAAGGCCATAAATGTCTAGGCAACTCTAGTGATCTCTGTGTAGACAACCCCCATCCACTGAACAAACAACAGGAATTTAGTACATTTACATTCTGCTATGAAAAACAATGCAACATAGAGGTTCTGTAACAGTAAACCAAATCCCCCTTGTTGGTGATCCTATATTCTTACCACAAAATGAAAGTTATTTAGGTTTACATTAATAATAAAATGTCCATTATTATATGGGGTATCCATGAATGTTACATATTAAGGCCAGATCTTTAGGGATCCCTAACCACAAATCTATTGCACCTGATTCCCAGTAAGAGAATCTGTTGTATCAGTGTCTTGTACCAGTCCAACTTCATGTGTAGCCTGTGTACCATTATTATCTGAGCTTATATGGTACTTGTGAACCCATCATGGACAGAATCGTTATATATGCCCAAATTGAAGGCAACGGAAGCACCGGAAATACCCCCACTTCCCAAATTGGGATGCATTAGGATGCCCAGGTGTAAAGGATCTGGCAGACACAGCTTCTGTGTCGACGCCCGTGGGTAATCAGTCTGCACCTGCTCCTATGTCTGCGAGACTGACTACCCACGGGCGTCGATACAGAAGCTGTGTCTGGCAGATCCTTTACACCAGGTATTTGGCGAGAAGCCTTATCCTGTAGCACATGGCCATCTTGCAGTTTGCGGTTAACTGCTACTTGTTTCCTAATATTTATGGGGTTACTAGTCTTCAAAAAATCCTGCCTGAACTGCTCTATCACTGTTGCTGCTTCAATGAGTGATGACTCTTTAACCGCATTCAAATGAATTTTGATGTCAAGATATGAAAACTTTTGCACAAACATGCGTACCATGCCTTGTGGGACTCCTATACTATGTTTCTTAGTCACTTTCTTATACATAGCTTCAAACCTCCCAAATAGAGACAAGGTTCAACATGGATGGTAGGCCTGAAGTTTCATAGGATGTCTGGGATGACATCTAAATGCCCTGTTACCAATTTCATGGGGATGGAAAGTTTGTCTTCCTCATCACGAAAGGCCATTCCTGGGGGCAGTTATCCCTATGGACATATCTTTGATGAACATGTGTAGGTAACCATAGTTTGAATAGTTCCATGCGACATTCCTGTGGGCCAGATTTTTATTTTTTTTAAATGTCCCGCAAAAATGTCACAGGATGAGGGCGTGGCCACAATGTGGACCAGACTGGACACTTGCTAACTGAACTCCACTGCTCAAGGGAGAAATCAATCTCCATCCTCCATTCTCACGCTTCCAAAAGCACTAAAACTATCAACACTACAATCACCGTCTTGTGGGGAACAACTTGACACCTCTTCTGCATAGAACGGAGCACCTGGTGAGTTGCGGCCTAGCACGCTGGCCGAATCCCCGGGCTCAATTTTGAAGCGCTGTGGAGCACTGTATTTCGCTGTGTAATGGGACTCATTCACATCACTGGTGGCCAACTTAAAGTTTATATAAAGGTTTACCCGACCTCCCCCCTCACCCTCCACTGTACCTAAACCTTAAAATTGACACCAATACCTCTCCTACAAAAAACGGAGCACCTAATGAGTTGAGGCCTAGCACGCTGGCCGAATCGCGAAGAATTGCGGCACATACAGTCTACTACAAATCCTGATGGACATATTGTCTTCTTAGTGGATTATTAGAGGTGGCGAACTGTTTACGTCCAGACATGCATTGTCCCAGAAAGTGGCCTACGAATACAACTGTGAACTTCACAGTATTATATTGCAACCTGAAGTTAGTGGAAATGACTTGAAGTCACATTGAATATAAGAACCAATATCAAGAATTACATATATTCGCTCTTAACCCTAAAAAATGACTAATAAATACTAAAAATGTTTTTGTACAAATCGCTTACCTACTCGAGAAATTGCAGATCCTTTAAAGCAACTAGAGGTACTAGAAACCAAAAACAACGTCTACAAAAAGTCCCCTAATGTCTAGGACTAGGATGACTAGTAATGACTAGGAGAAAGAGCAAGGCACTATCTAATTGCCATACAGAATTTTTCTTGCCACAAGATATCAAAGTTCAAGCTAAATCAAAAGTTTGAAAGAATGGACAATTCATTAACATTATCTTCAGAATACGATCATTGTTCTCCAAAAGGAACCACTTCACAATTTATACTGTCTCCTCAGAATACTGGGTTTAACCCCCTCCCAACATTTGTATGGATACATAATGGAAAGCTAGTGAAACCCGCATTTTTCCGTATCCATACGACACCCTGGGGTAATGGCGGGGACGGAAGTTTGCTCCGATCCCCGCCATTAACCCCTTAAATAGAGCGGTTAAATGCGGTTTGCAGCTTATTGGCACGCCAGCAATGAAATTGCCATGGTACCAGTGGCTGCAAAGGCAACCAGAAGCCTAACACTAGCCTCCCGGTATGCCTAGTACGGAAGCCTTTCAGGCCCCGCCCGGAGACGGGTCTAATAGGCTTCCATAGCCGCCGGCAAGATGGTCACCAGGATCCATGAGATCAATGTAACTCCCACTACCATGATAGCGAGTATAGACGTGGAGTCATTATACTCTAATATCCAGCATGATTTGGGACTCACTGCCGTCAAATATTTTTTGAGCACCAAAGACACCCAATTCCAACGACATAATGATTTTGTACTATCTCTCTTACGTTTTTTACTTACACACAATTATTTCATTTTTGATAAAACATACTATCACCAAATTAAGGGCACGGCCATGGGCACTGTTTGTGCACCCACTTATGCAAATCTTTTTTTAGGGTGGTGGGAGGACACTATGGTTTTTTCTGATGATTTAATTTTTTTCACCTCACATATCTCCTTCTGGGGTAGATATATAGATGACATCCTCATCCTTTGGGATGGGGATGTCAATACCTTCACAGACTTCATGTCTATACTCAATACTAACTCTATTGGTATGAGGTTCACTTATGAGATACATGATCATGCTATCAATTTTCTTGACCTCAAGATCTCCTTGGATCCTGGTGGCGGTGTCCAAACTGACATCTTTCGTAAGGCCACTGCCACAAAAAACTATTTACACTGGGAAAGTTACCACCCCCCAGCCCTTAAGAAAGGGATACCGATAGGCCAGTATTTAAGAGCCAAACGGAATTGTTCTAGTGAAATATCTTTCCAACTGGAATGTGACAGACCTTATCACAAGTTCAGAGCACGAGGATACCCCAAAAAATGGCTGCACAGGGCCTACGCAAGGGCGAGGGCATCTCAGAGAACTGACCTTTCGTCTAATCAGGGAACCAAATCTACCAAGACCGGATCATCCAGTGCCATTCGCTGTATAGGCACTTTTGACATATGCTCCCCTCAGGTCGCTCAAATTTTACAGAAACATTGGGCTATACTCACTGCTGATTCTGATCTGAAAGATGCTGTCTCTGTCAACCCTAGTATTACCTATCGCAGGGGAAGGAATCTACGTGACCTTTTGGTACACAGTCACTATTCAACTCCACTCAGCACTCCATCTACGTGGCTTAGATCGTCAGTCAAGGGCTCTCACCCCTGTGGGAGATGTTCCTTCTGCCCCCTCATGTCAACTGTAAAGGAATTTACCAATCCTATTGATGGCAAAGAATATGTTATCAAACAGTTTCTCAATTGCCAGAGTAAAGGGGTTATCTATATTGCTAGATGACCCTGTTCTAAGTTGTATGTGGGAAAAACGGTGCAGGAGTTGAGAAGACGTATATCTAAACATCTTAGCACCATCAATCATAAGGAAGATACAACCCTCTCAAGACATACCCATGAATTTCATGGGGGCAACCCAAGGTTGCTTAAGTTCTGGGGTGTCACCCAGATCAAAATGGGTCCCAGAGCCGGTAATCTTGACCGTAGACTCCTACAGGAGGAGGCACGGTGGATCTACCGCCTGAACACTATGTCCCCCTTGGGTCTGAATGAGGGTTTTACCTTCAGTGCGTTTCTATGACTCTACGCCTTTAATTTATCAATTTTCTCGTTGCTAAAATATCGCGGATACATCAAAGCCACTGTGCCTTTTTACCTTTTACCTTTATCCTGCCATGACTAAGGACACTGCATGCGTCAGAAACGCGTAGGCACCACTCACACTGCCATAAATCCACTAATTATTTGAGAATATCTACCTGCAATGCTACTTGTTTTTATTTTTCATTACGCAATAAAACTTGGAAATAGTTTCCTATTTTAAAAGACTCCAAGGATACAGCGCTGGATCCATTTCTTTGTCTTCTCTTGTACTCCATACGTGTGCCGACACGAGGACCCGCACGCAAGTCCACATATGCGATAAGGTGAGCTGGAGGAATCCTCCCAAACTTTTTTTTCTCTATATTCTAATCAATTTGGTAGTTGGGAAATTGGGCTTGTCGCCTGCTGGCGATCCTCTCTTCTTTTCCTGGGCTTCAGGAGCTGAGGCAGCGTTATCAGCGGTGGATGTCAGCTGTAGCTCCGATTAATGCCATTAACCCCTTAAATGCAGTGATCACCGTCGATCTCTGCATCTAAGGGGTTGCAGCTCATCGGCACCCCAGCAATGAAATTACCAGGAGAACCGGTGGCTGCAAAGGCAACCGGAGGCCTAACACTGGCCTTCTGGTATGCCTAGTACGGAAGCCTTTTTAGGCCTCGCCCGGAGTTGCATTTTAGAGGCTGGTAGCAGATCAGCAGCCCTGCGATGTAATCGCAGGGCTGCTGACTGCTGCTATGGCAATAGGAGGCCTAACAATGGCTCTACCATTACGGAAGCCGATTAGGCCCCGACCGGAGGTGAAGCCTAATTGGCTTGCTGTCAGTGAATGACTGACAGATCTAATACATTGCACTGTATGTAATGTATTAGAAAAAAAATCTGACAGTTGGACCTTCAAGTCCCCTAGTGGGACTCAAGAAAGGGTGTAAAGAAAAGTGAAAAAAAAACAGTTGTAAAATAAAGCTTCAAGTAATAAAATAAAACATAATCGCCCTTTTTCACTTATCAAGTCCTTTATTATTGGAAAAAAAAGAAAAACCATACATATTTGTTATTGCCGCATCCGTTATGGCCTGAACTATAAAAATATTATGCTATTTATTCCACGTGGTGAACGGTGTACCAAAAAACGTAAAGAACAATGCCAGAATTTCTGTTTTTTGATCACTTTGCCCTACAAAAATAAAATAAAAAGTGATCAAAAAGTCGCATGTATCCAAAAATTGTACCTATAAAAACTATAGCTCATCTCGCAAAAAACAAGCCCTCATAAAACTCAGTCGACAAAGAAATAAAAAAGTTATGCTTCTTACAACATGGCGACAGAAAAAAATACATTCTTTTTACAAAAGTAATTTTATTGTGCAAAAAGTTGTAATACATAAAAAAAGTGCTATAAATTAGGTATCATCGGAATCGTACTGACCCGCAGAATACACTTAACGTGTCATTTATAATGTATGGTGAACGCTGTATAAAAAACTAAAAAAGTATGCCAGAATTGCTGTTTTTTAGTCACCTTGCCTACCAAAAAATAGGATAAAAAGTGATCAAATAGTCGCATTTGTACCTCAAAATGGTACCAGTGATAACTACAGCTCGTCCCGCAAAAATAATCAGCCCTCATGCTACTACGTCTATGAAAAATTTAAATTAGTTACGTTATTTCCAATAAGTCAGGAAATAAAAAAATATGCAGTTGTGCAGGCCCGAAGGGAACATTTCTCCTGCTTCAAGAGGCGATTTAGCAAGTACCTAAAATTGGGGAACCAGGAAGGGGAGGGCCCAATCTGCTGGAAGCGATGGTGCCCATATTATACCAGAACAACACTTCCTAGCAAAATTCCCCAAACTGCAAAGGTGCGGAGTGTGGACCAAATGGGGGATAAGAAAGGACACCATTTATCGGTGCCACACTGGCCTGTACAGAAAGGATTGCTTCACAGCGTAACAGATATCAATGGATTATTTTATTTCTTTTTTACCCCATTATTATAGCACCTGACTATGCCCCTGATGTACTCTATCCAGTTAACATATGCCCCCACATTATAAACTAAAATAGCAGAAAAACTCCAAACAAAACTACTATTAAGCAAAATCCATGCTCCAAAAGCCAAATGGTGCTTCCTCCCTTCTGAGCCCTACAGTGTGCCCAAACATCTGTTTACTTCCACATACATGGCATCGCCATACCCGGGAGAACCCTTTTAACAATTTTTGGGGAGTTTGTCTCCAGTGGCACAAGCTGGGCACGACATATTTGCCACTGAAATGGCATATCTTTCCACCATCCGCAGTGCAATCATTTATGGAAAAGACTTGTGGAGTGAAAATGCTCACTACACCCCTTAATAAATGCTTTGAGGGGTGTCGTTTCCAAAATGGGGTCACTTCTCAGGGGTTTCTTTTATTATTTCACATCAGAGCCTCTGCAATTGTGAACCAATACTTTGTAAATCGCCAAATTAGGCTTCAATATCACATGGTACTCTTTCACTCCTGAGCCTGGTCGAATGTCGAGGCAAAAGATTAGGGCCACATGTAGGGTGATTCTAAAACCGGGAAACACAGCATAATAATTAGAGAGCTGTCTTGTTATGGTGGCACATGCTGGGCACCACATATTTTGCATGTCTATGGAAAAAAATCCCATTTTCACTTTGCAACATCGAGTGCACTCTAATTTCTGCAAAACATGCTCACTACACCCCTAGGTGAATACAGTGAGGGTGTAGTTTCCGAAATGGGGTTACTTCTGGGGGGTTTCTACTGTTTTGGTCCCACTGGGGCACTCCAAAAGCCAAATGGCCCACCTTCCCTTATAAGCCCTACTGTGTGCCCAAACAGCAGTTTATGACCACAAATGGGGTATTGGCGTACTCGGGAGAAATTGCTTTGCAAATGTTGGGGTTCTTTTTTTTCCCGTTATTTGTTGAGAAAATGAAACATTTTGAGCTAAAGCTACGTCTTATTGAAGAAAATTTTTTTTTTTTATTTTCACTGCCCAATTCTAATAAAATCTATAAACACCTGTGGGGTTAAAATGCTCACTACACCCCTAGATGAATTCTTCAAGGGGGTGTAGTTTGTGAATGGAGTCACTTTTGGTAGTTTCCACTTTTACTGGTACCTCAGGGGCTTTGCAAATGTGACATGGCGTCCGCAAACCATTCCTGCTAAATTTGAGCTCCAAAAGCCAGCTGGTGCTCTTTCCCTTCTAAGCCCTGCTGTGTGTCCAAACAGCAGTTTATGATCACTTATGGGGTATTGCCGTACTCAGGAGAAATTGCTTTACAAATGTTGGGAGAACTTTTTCTCCTTTAGTCCTTGTGGAAATGAGAAAAAAATAGCTACACCTACATTTTCTTTGAAAAAATGTAGCTTTTCATTTTCACGGCCTATTTCCAATAATTTCTGCAAACCAGCCGTGGGGTCAAATTTCTCACTATACCCCTAGATAATTTCCTCAAGTGGTGTAGTTTCCAAAATTAGTCACTTGTGGGGGTTTCCCCTGTTCTGTCCCTTCAGGGGCTTTGCAAATGTGACATGGCCTCTGCAAACCATCCCTGCTAAATTTGAGCTCCAAAAGCCAAATGGCGCTCTTTCACTTCTAAGCCCTGCTGTGTGTCCAAACAGCCATTTATGATGACATGTGGGGTACTGTTTTACTTGGAAGAAATTGCTTTACAAAATCTGCATGCTTTTTCTCCTTTAGTCCTTGTGGAAAAGAGAAAAATTAGCTAAACCAACATTTTCTTTGAAAAAATTTAGATTTAAATTTTCACTAGCTACTTCCAATGATTTCTGAAATAAACCTGTGGGGTCAAAATGCTCACTATACCCCTAGATAATTTCCTTGAGGGATGTAGTTTCCCAAATGGGTTAATTTTTTAGGGATTTTCACTGTTTTGGCACTGCAAGAGCCCTTCATACCTGACATGGTGCCTAAAATATATTCTAATAAAAAGGAGGCTCAAAATCCACTAGGTCTTCCTTTGCTTCTGAGGGCTGTTCTTCAGTCCATAAGCACACTAGGGCCACATGTGTGACATTTCCTAAAACTGCAGAACCTGGGCAATAAATATTGAGTTGCGTTTCTCTGGTAAAACTTTCTCTGTCACAAATAAAATTGATTAATGATGAATTTCTGCAAAAAAAAACTTTGCTTTAATTCCTGTGAACGTCTAAAGGATTAAGAAACTTTCTAAATGCTGTTTTGAATACTTTGAGGGGTGAAGTTTTTAAAATGGGGTGACTTATTTGGGGTTTCTAATATATAAATGCCACTTCACAACTGAACTGGCCTCTGTAAAAATAGCTTTTGAAATTTTCTTGAAAATGTGAGAAATTGCTGCTAAAGTTCTAAGCCTTGTAACGTCCTAGAAAAATAAAAGGATGTTCAAAAAACGATGCCAATCTTTAGTAGACATATGAGGGATATTAATCCGCAACAACTTCGTGTGGTATAACGGCCTGTCTTAAAAGCAGATACATTTAAGTTTTGAAAAATTCTAATTTTTGCAATTTTTCGCTAAATTTTGGTGTTTTCACAATTAAATATTGAATGTATCGAGCAAATTTTGGCAGTAACATAAAGTCCAATGTGTCATGAGAGACAATCTCAGAATCACTTGTATAGGTAAAAGCATTCCAAAGTTATTACCACATAAAGTGAAACATGTCAGATTTGAAAAATGAGGCTCCGTCAGGAAGTTCAAAAGTGGCCAAAGCAGGAGGGGGTTAAAACACAATGCAGCCCAGACTCCAGCCCATACAAACGTACAGAAGACATCTCTCCAGCAATAACTCCTCAGAGAGTTGCCCCGCTAAACAAAAGCCTCGTCTAGAATCAGAGTCAAATTAAGTACTACCTGACAACCTTACATTCCATCGTCTTCTAATGCACTAACAGTAGACCTTATGAAAGAAATGCTGGTAGCATTAAAAGAGTCCTTACATTCCGACATGACTAAAATTATGAAGATATTTAAGTCCCAAGTGGAAGAAGTGGAAGAGAGAGTCGTAGATATCGAAGTAAAAAGGGGAGAATTTTCCTCTGCACATCACAATTTGGTGGACACAAACAATGGTATGGAAGATGAACTAGAGGCAATGAAAGCCAAACTTGCATATATGGAAGACAGGTCTTGCAGAAATCATAAGTTTAGAAGCATCCCCGAAACTGATCCAAATAGTGAATTGACATCTCTTTAAGGCACAGAGGAACGGTAGCACGGGATACAGGGTACAGGCAGCAGGAACGGGAAACATTGAGAAATGGAAAACACTAGGAGACCATTTGCAAAGACAAACTTAAGGTAACACAACAACGCTCAGGCAAAGATCGAGAGGGCAGAGCCCCTTTTATAGTCATGGGGCATTCTGGGCTAATTGCAGCTATTCTGCAAATGTGCGTGCACTGGCCCTTTAAGGCCGTGCACACATTGTCTGGACCAGGAAGTGAGTGCCGGCGTCTCCCAGGAGGGAGATGCCACCGGGAACTCACTCGTCCATGGCCGCGGCCGTCAGCGGGTAAGTCAGGACGACTGTCCGCGGCCATAGACATTACAGTATCCCCCCTCTTACGCCCCCTCTTCTTGGGACCAGAGCGGGAGAGAAACTTCTTCACGACGGCAGGAGCATTGATGTTCTCCTCTGGCTCCCAAGACCGCTCCTCTGGACCAAATCCCATCCAATCTACCAAATAAAAGTTTTTCTTCCTACTCTCTTGGTGTCCAAGATCTTCCTCACCTCGAATGTTCCTGACGAGCCGCTAGCAGCCACAGCAGAACTTGTAGTCTTGGAGTAGCGGTTCAGACCCACAGGCTTCAGCAGAGAGACGTGAAAGGAGTTTGAAATCTTGAGGGTGGGAGGTAGCCAAAGCTTGTAAGAGACGGGATTTATCTGCAGCAGAATCTCGAAGGGTCGGAGGAACCTGGGAGCAAACTTGCAAGATGGTACCCTCAGCCGGATATTCTTAGAAGACAGCCAGACCTTAGTACATGGAAGAAACTGGGGAGGTTCTCGTCTTTCTCTTCATGTGGTCGACCGCCAACAGAATAGAAGATCGTGTCTGCTGCCATATCTGCAGAAAGTCCCTGAAAGTAGAGTCAGCTGCAGGCACCTGGGACATAGTGGAAACAGGAAGAGGTATTCGTGGATGTTGGCCGTAGACAATGAAGAATGGACTGGAGGTGGTAGACTCACTAGTATGGTTGTTTATAGGAGAACTCAGCCCAAGGAAACAGCTGCACCCAGTCATCTTGCTGCCTGGAGATAAAGTGCCACAGATAGTGTAAAGGATCTGCCAGGCACAGCTTCGGGGTTAACGCCCATTGATAATCAGTCTGCACCTGCTTCTATGTCTGTGAGACTGACTCCATCTTCCACCACTCAATTACTAAGGGATGGACCCCAATAGTTGGTGGGCGCAAGAGATTCAAAAAGCAGGTTGCTAGCGACTGCAGACCGCAACACCACGCTGTAAGTTAGATTACTAAAGATTCAGCAGGACCAGAGGGGGGGCTTTTTTGAATTTTAACCTCTGGTCCTGCTGAATCTTTAGTAATCTAACTTACAGCGTGGTGTTGCGGTCTGCAGTCGCTAGCACCCTGCTTTTTCAAGTGTCCACACATTGCACTATGCTGATCTCTATTAGCAATGGACCAGGAATTTTAATCTCTATGTAGTCTGTTTATGGTCGTCTATACCAAATAAAACTTGTTATGTTAATTTTGGTAGTTGTGAAACAAGGGCTCTGTTTGCCGGCAGGCACTCCATACACTTTGAATCTTCCACCACTCAGGGTGGCAGGCTTAGGAGTGGGAGAACCTATCACAGCCTGGCCAGACGGAGCTAGCTCCCGCCCTCTGTCAATTTATACCTGCCTTTCCTGTTCCTCCTTTGCTTGTGATTCTTCTCGTTTGGTTTCCTGGCCCTGCTGCAGCTTCTTGTACCATTGTCCTTGCTTCATATTGACCCCGTCTTGCTGACTACTCTACTGCTCTGCGTTTGGTACCTCGTACACTCCTGGTTTGACTCGGCTTGTTCACTACTCTCCTGCTCAGCGTTTGGCACCTCGTACTCTCCTGGTTTGACTCGGCTTGTTCACTTCTCTTGTTGCTCACGGTGTTGCCGTGGGCAACTGCCCCTTTCTCCCCCTAGCTCTGTGTACCCTTGTCTGTTTGTCTGTCGTGCACTTATTGAGCGTAGGGACCGTCGCCCAGTTGTACCCCGTCGCCTAGGGCGGGTCATTGCAAGTAGGCAGGGACTGAGTGGCGGGTAGATTAGGGCTCACTTGTCTTCTCCCCACCCCCGTCATTACAGATAGTTCTCCATAATCTGATTAACCCTCTCGACTTGACCATTGGACTGGGGATGGTAGGCCGAGGAAAAGTCAATTTTCACACTGAGACGATCGCAGAGGGCTCTCCAGAACTTTGAGGTGAACTGAACCCCTGGATCCGAGACAATATGCAGAGGAAAGCCTTGCAGACAGAAGATGTGTTGGATGAAGAGGCCGGCCAGTCGGGAAGCAGAAGACAGACCAGTCAATGGAACAAAAGGAGCCATTTTGGAGAATCGATCCACCACCACCCAGACCGTACTGCATCCAGCAGAGAGAGGCAGGCAGGCATCGGGCACAGGCAGTGGCACAGGCAGTGGCTGGAGCAGACCAGCTGGTCTGGAGTGGGCAACTTTATTTGCTGCGCACACCGTGCAGGAGGAGACAAAATGTGTGACGTCTTTGGGCAGCGTGGGCCACCAGAACTGTTGGGCAATTAGGTCTCGGGTCTTACAGGTACCCGCGTGACCTGCCAGCTTGGAACTGTGTCCCCAGTGAAGGATTCTTTCTCTGTCTGCCAGACGTACAAAGGTCCTCCCCGGGGGAATGTCTTGTAGAGGTTTGACAGAGCTGATGCAGGAAGGGTCAATGATATTCTGTGGGGACTCCACAGTGTATTCTGTCTCAAACGACCTAGACAAAGCATCGGCCTTCACATTCTTGTCGGCAGGGCGGTAGTCGAGCTCAAACTGGAACCTAGCGAAGAACAGCGACCACCTGGCCAGACGAGGGTTCAGCTGTTGGGCCATCTGGAGATAGGTGAGGTTCTTGTGGTCCGTGAAGACCACGATTGGATGAGCTGCGCCCTCTAGTAGGTGTCTCCACTACTGCAGAGCCAGCTTGATGGCCAGTAACTCACGATCCCCAATCGATTAGTTGCGCTCTGAGGGAGAAAAAAAGCTTAGAGTAGTAGCCACATACCACAGTCTTTCCTTTGGAGCCTCTCTGGAACAGAAGTGCGCCAGCACCAACAGAGGAGGCGTCCACCTCCAACGAAAACTGTAGGGACACATCAGGATGATGAAGGATTCAGGCTGACGTGAAGGCCTTCTTTAAGTTCTTGAACGAGACCTCTGCTTCTGGAGTCCACACCTTGTCATTCATGCCCTTTTTGGTGAGGGTAGAGATGGGAGCTGTCAGTGAGGAGAAGTTGGGGATGGACAGCAGGTAGAAGTTGTCAAATCCCAGAAAGCGCTGTATGGCCCTTAAGCCTTGAGGGCGTGGCCATTCCAGGACAGCCTTGACCTTTTCAGTATCCATTTTGAGGCCTTGATCGGAGATGATGTAGCCCAGGAAGGGCAGAGACTTTCTCTCAAACACGCACTTCTCCAGCATGGCATATATGTGATTCTCCCTTAATTGAAGCAAAACTTGGCGGACATATCTCTCTGATGAGTCGCTGGATCTGGCGAAAAAAATCTAAATGTCATCGAGATACACCACAACACAGACAAAGAGGAGATCACAGAAGATGTAATTGACGAACTCTTGAAAGACTGCGGGGGCGTTACACAGGCCGAAGGGCATAACCAGGTATTCGTAGTGCCCATCACGTGTATTAAATGCCGTCTTCCATTTGTCACCCTGACGAATCCGGATTAGATTGTAGGCCTCCCGCAGGTCTAGTTTGGAAAAAATCTTTGCTCCCCGAATGCGTTTAAACAGTTCAGAGATTAAAGGCAATGGATATCTATTTTTTACCGTGATCTGGTTGAGTCCCCTGTAGTCAATGCTGGGTCGAAGGTATCCGTCCTTCTTTTTAACAAAGAAAAACCCGGCCACGGCCAGGGATGAGGATTTGCGTATGAAGCCCCTCTCTAAATTCTCCTTGATATAGACAGACATCAACTGGGTTTCAGGTAAGGAAAGAGGGTATACTCTACCACTAGGAGGAGACTATCAAGGGACCAAGTCAATAGGACAATCATACGCTCGATATGGTGGCAACGTCTTTGACTCTTTTGTATCGAAGACATCCGAGAACTGTGACAGGCATGAGGGTTAGCCTGCCAATGACTGATGCGGAGGAGGCTGAAGCAGATGGATATGCCTAGACAGCGGTTGAGGCACTTGGGTCCCCACTGGAGAACCTCTCCGGAGTTCCAATCCAGGAGTGGGGCGTGTAGATGGAGCCAAGGCAAACCCAGCAACACGGGGTTGACGGCCTTGGGTAGGACTAAAAGGGAGATGAGCTCAAAATGAAGGGCTCCCACTTGAAGCCTCAGCGGTTTGGTTACAGACAGAATTGGGTCGGGCAGCGGTGGTCCATCTACTGAGGCAACAATCTACGGCTTCTACAGAAGGGTAGTGGGCAGGTGAAGAAGGTCCACAAGGTCTCCGCGTATAAAATTGGCTGTAGAGCCAGAGTCCAGATAGGCAGAGGCCAGATGGGGCCTCACGCCAATGACAATAGTCACAGGGATGGACAGCTGTCGCCCAGGGTTGTCTCTCCAACCAATCCTAGGCGTTGGAGTTTTTTGGCTTCTGGGGACACAGACGCATGATATGGCCCGCAAGGCCGCAATATAGACAGAGTCCAGAAGTGCGCCTGCGCTGGTTCTCCTGGACAGATAGTCTAAGCCGATCCACTTTCATCGGGACCTCGGGTGGAGCAACAGATGAGGACAAGAGGGGTTGCTGGAAGTTGGGAGCCAACCTAGGAAGCCTTCTCTCACTACAAACTTCTTGGGATCTTTCTCTGAGCCTCATGTCAACCTGGGTGGCAAGTAAAATTAGGTCGTCCAAGGTAGGTGGTAGATCACGAGCAGCCAGTTCGTCCTTGATCTCGGATGACAGAGCATGCCAGAAGGAAGCTACTAACGCCTCGTTGTTCCAGGACAGCTCCCCTGCCAGGGTCCGGAACTGGATGGTGTACTCGCCCATGGAGGTGTCCTCCTGGGGAAGGTTCAGTAGAGAGGTAGCTGCCGACGAAACTTGTCCGGGCTCCTCGAACACAGTGCGGAATAACCGCAGGAACCCCTGGAAGTCTCGGGTCTCGGCTCCATGTCGTTCCCAGATTGGGTTCGCCCACGCCAGGGCTTTGCCGGAAAGCAGAGAAACAATGAAGGCGATCCTGCCACCGTCTGACGGAAATGCTCTGGTGTGCAGGGTAAAGTGGATATGACACTGGTTGAGAATTACCCTGCACGCGCTTGCGTCTTCGTAAAAACGAGGTAGTAGTGGCAGTGAGAACCGAGGATCAGAACTGGTGCTGACAGGAGTGTAACAGGAGGATCAGTTGGAGAAGCTGGAACAGGAGCAGAGGAGGAAGCAGCTAGCGCCCCTAGCTGTAGTGCATGTTGTTTACTGCCAGAAGGAGTTGATCCGTTGATTGTCGTGTTCGCAGTCGTGACGTGTCGTCTTCCCTTGGCT
Organism: Rhinoderma darwinii; assembly: GCF_050947455.1. Taxonomy (NCBI): domain Eukaryota; kingdom Metazoa; phylum Chordata; class Amphibia; order Anura; family Rhinodermatidae; genus Rhinoderma; species Rhinoderma darwinii. Next base: position 265,484,302 of record NC_134687.1, read on the forward strand.
TGGGAAGGTGACAGGCCCTTGAATTGACCAGCAGTTTCCATGGCCTGAGCGTACTGTCACGGCGAGGGGTGTGGACCCACTGGGTCATACTGCGTAGCGGGATAGCAGCTGGCCAAACAGGTATAATGCAATGTCTATAGTTCAGAGAGAGTACCTGAGGCATTGTAGACAGTAGCGGTGGTTTCAGGCACAAGACAACTCCAACTCTTGAAGGCACAGAGCAAAGGTAGCATGGGATACAGGGTACAGGCAGCAGGAACGGGAAATAATGGGAACTGGAAAACACTAGGAGACCATTTGCAAAGACGAACTTAAGGTAACACAACAACGCCAAGGCAAAGATCGAGAGGGCAGAGCCCCTTTTATAGTCCAGGGGCATTCTGGGCTAATTACAGCTATTCTGTAAATGTGCGCGTACTGGCCCTTTAAGCCTGTGGACGCGCGGCCTGCGAAAGACAGTGTCCAGACCAGAAAGTGAGTGCCGGCGTCTCCCAGGAGGAAGCCATAGAGGTTATAAGTACTTTATCAGGTCCAGTACCCAAGATGCCTGAAGAATGGTCTAAGTAATCGAAAAATACCTGAATGATATCTTTCCCGAAAGGTTACTGGACTTTATGATCTGCTCTACATACAATGACAGAATTGACGCCAATGATAAAGCAGGCTTTAAGTCTGCACACTGTTTTTCTTTTCTTGTCTATGTTGTTTTCTCTTACTGTTTTTTACAGGTTGATCTCACAGTGCAACTTCTTCAACTTCCCAAAGCGAGCTGACTCTACAACTATAAATAGCTAGAACATCTATCAGCACAGAAATACCCATCAATAGTTAAAGGTGGACTTCACAGGTTTGCAACTCTCTCAGTTAAACAGATAACAATCTACAAAAGCATGCATGAAGATGTTACATCATGACCATTAAAGCAGGGGCGTAACTAGGAAAGACTGGGCCCCATAGCAAACTTTTGACTGGGGCCCCCCCTCCCCTGGGTGTCACACAACCCCCCCCCCCCTTTGTAGATAGTGCCTTTTTTACAGGCCCCCCCCTGTAGATAATACCATACAACCCCCCCTGTAGATAACGCCATACAGCCCCCCTGTAGATAACGCCATACAGCCCCCCCTGTAGATAACGCCATACAGCCCCCTCTGTAGATAACGCCATACAGCCCCCCTGTAGAGAACGCCATACAGTCCCCTCTGTAGATAACGCCATACAGCCCCCTTTAGATAACGCCATACAGCCCCCTTTGTAGATATCTACAGAGCGGGCTGTATGGCGTTATCTACAAGGGGGTCTGTATGGCGTTATCTACAGGGGGCTGTATGGCGTTATCTACAGAGGGGGCTGTATGGCGTTCTCTACAGGGGGCTGTATGGCGTTATCTACAGGGGGACTGTATGGCGTTATCTACAGGGGGGTCTGTATGGCGTTATCTACAGGGGGGTCTGTATGGCGTACCCTACAGGGGGGCTGTATGGCGTTCCCTACAGGGGGGGCTGTATGGCGTTCCCTACAGGTGGGGCTGTATGGCGTTATCTACAGGGGGGTCTGTATGCCGTTCCCTACAGGGGGGCTGTATGGCGTTCCCTACAGGGGGCTGTATGGCGTTCCCTACAGGGGGGTCTGTATGCCGTTCCCTACAGGGGGCTGTATGGCGTTCCCTACAGGGGGCTGTATGGCGTTCCCTACAGGGGGGGCTGTATGGCGTTCCCTACAGGGGGGCTGTATGGCGTTCCCTACAGGGGGGGGCTGTGTGGCGTTCCCTACAGGGGGGACTGTATGGCGTTCCCTACAGGGGGGGCTGTATGGTGTTCCCTACAGGGGGGGCTGTATGGCGTTCCCTACAGGGGGGGCTGTATGGCGTTCCCTACAGGGGGGGCTGTATGGCATACAGCCCCCCCCCCTGTAGGTAACGCCATACAGCCCCCTCTCTGTAGAGAACGCCATACAGAGCCCCCGCCTGTAGGGAACGCCATACAGCGTCCCCCTTCCCAAAAAAATGCGACCTACAGCGTGTCCGACAAAAGACATGTATCCCCTATCCACAGGATAGGGGATACATGTGTGATCGCTGGCAGCGATAAGGAGAATGGGGGACCGAAAGTCCCCCAAGTTCTCCATGTCTAATCATTGACTTCCGGCGTCTGCGCAGCTCACTAAAAATGAAAGGAGCGCTGGTCACGCATGCGCACAAGCGCGACCGGCGCTCCATTCATTTCTACGGAGCTGCCGACACAGACCCCGGAAGTCCGAGGTTTGTGATGAAGAACTTCAGGGGACTTTCAGTCCCCCGTTCTCCTTATCCCTGCCAGCGATCACACATGTATCCCCTATCCTGTGGATAGGGGATACATGTCTTTTGTTTAATGGCAGAGCGGGGAGATACCTCCCTGCTCTGCCGTACTGTTCAGTGGCGTCCCGCTGTAGCAGCCATAGCGGCTGCTAGCGGAGCCTCCGGCCATGGTGGGGGCCCGTGCCGGCGGGCGACACGGGCCCCCCCATGCCGCGGGCCCCGTAGCAGCCGCTACTGCTGCTACGGCGGTAGTTACGCCACTGCATTAAAGTACTAAGCCTTAATGAAAAGCGCCTAAATCGCCCCTTTAAATGACATGTTTATGGAATGAGATGAAAAAAATAATACAGATATATTATGTATACAAGAAACTCACCTAATGTCGTCAGACACCCATATAATTCAAATTTAATACAATCTATCATGCCCATGCTAAAAAAAAAAAGTGGCTGGAGTATTGATAGCAGTTAAAAATACTTTAACCTTTGAAATCATAAGAAAAGTACTGGACTCTGGGGGAATGTTTCTCATATTGATATGTAAAATCAGTAATCGCATATATACTCTTTGTAATATAAGTCCCCAATAAGAATCAAATAGCTTTTTTTAAATAAAATAGTCAAAAAAGCCCAAAAAGGGCTACTACTAATATGTGGAGACCTCAATATTATCTCTGACATCAATTTAGACACCACAGAACAGAGAGAGACCCCCCCACCCTACAAACATGGTTACATTCAAATGAACTGTATGATGTGTGAAGATGTATGCATTCTAATGAAGCGATTAGACCTTATATTCCCATTTACATTTTTTACCTATTCAAGGATAGATTATTGTATAACAGATAAATGGTTATTACAACATATAAAGATTATTCAAATCGGTCAAATTACATGGTGAGACCACGCCCCTTTATCAATTACTCTGAATGAACAACACCAATAAAACAGAAGTTACACATGGAGAATAAACAATTATATACTCTCCCTCCCAAGTACTCAAGCTACAATTTTACTCTTTCGAACACACACAAAGCATACGTGAGATGCCTGCTGATTCAATTAGGCGCTTACCATAAAAAACAAAAAAGCAACTTTCAGATCTATTTGATAAACAATCTGAACTTACGCAACAAAACAACCCTACACTAAATACTCATTTATAAATAACTAAAAATAGAGAAAAAAATCAGAGATTTAAGGTTAGACAAATATGAATATAACCTTACTAGATTGAAAATGCAATATAATAATTTTAACAGTAAAGCATCATCCTTAACCCCTTCCCTCTTTGGCCACTTTTGACCTTCCTGACAGAGCCTCATTTTTCAAATCTGACATGTTTCACTTTATGTGGTAATAACTCCGGAATGCTTTTACCTATCCAAGCGATTCTGAGATTGTTTTCTCGTGACACATTGGACTTTATGTTACTGGCAAAATTTGCCCGATACATTCAGTATTTAATTGTGAAAAATACCAAAATTTAGTGAAAAATTGCAAAAATTAGCACTTTTCTCTATTTAAATGTATCTGCTTGTAAGACAGGCAGTTATACCACACAAAAGTGTTGCTAATTAACATCACCCATAGGTCTACTTTAGTTTAGCATCGTTTTTTGAACATCATTTTATTTTTCTAGGGCGTTACAAGACTTAGTACTTTAGCAGCAATTTCTCACATTTTCAAGAAAATGTCAAAATGCTATTTTTACAGGGGCCAGTTCAGTTGTGAAGTGGCCTTGAGGTCCTTAGATATTAGAAACCCCCAATAAGTCACCCCATTTTAAAAACTGCACCCCTTAAAGTATTCAAAACAGCATTTAGAAAGTTTCGTAACCCTTTAGACATTGCGCAGGAATTAAGGCAATGTAGAGGTGAAATTTACCAAGTTCATTATTTTTTTCCAGAAGTTCATTTTGAATCCATTTTTTTTGTACCACAGAAGGTTTTACCAGAGAAATGCAACTCAATATTTATTGCCCAGGTTCTGCAGTTTTAGGAAATATCCCACATGTGGCTCTAGCATGCTACTGGACTGAAGCACCGGCCTCCGAAGCAAAAATAGCACCTAGTGGATTTTGGGCCTCCTTTTTATTAGAATACATTTTAGGCACCATGTCAGCTTAGAAGAGGTCTTATGGAACTAAAACAGTGGAAACCCCCCAAAAGTGACCCCATTTGGGAAATTACACCCCTCGAGGAATTTATTTAGGGTTAGCAAACCGAATAATACCCCGAATGATACTAGTGGTCCTAGTGACTAATTAAAACTAAACCAGAACAAGAAACAAGTCACGACCAGGTGTTTGAAAAAATACAAATAATCTTTATTAAAGTCAATTAGACACATGGAGACAACGTATAACACTTAGACATAGTAAAATGCCATGGACCCTCGAACACAAACGGAATCCGAACGTAAAAGCAGAGTAGCCCCCCAGATGTAAAAATGGTCTGACACAACCTATATATGGCTAAAGTGCATAAGTACATATTAATGAGCAGGTACTAGGCATGGTACGCTTTGCACAGATGAACACATAAATAAGTATAGAGAATATATATAAGGTACAATCTAAGTAAAAACGACATATAAAGTAGTATACCTACACCTGCGTATAAGAAGATAAATAGGAGATCAAGACCAAGAGGGGGACCTCTGCTTAACCCAACGCGCGTTTCGCTGGTGCTTCGTCAGGGGTTGATGTCCAAATGCCCCAGTTACCCCTAGATATACCTTCCTCAATGATGTTTTACCGGTAAAATCACAGCTGTTTCCTATCGGGTGGTTAGGTGTTCAGCGTCGGTCACCAATGACAGACGGCGATACATCCCGCCCACCCACGATAGCGTCCTATCGTGTAGTCTTATGTCAAAACAGTCCTCCTCCCAGAACCGCCTCCATCGGCATAACCACACCAGGCGGGCGGGGGAATGAAATCAGCCCGCCCGCTCGATGTGGAGCTGCCGAAGGTCAGAAGCAGGGATATAAAGAGGAATGAAATTAGAAGTTTAGTGGCAATCCAGTTTTGGCCCAAGGTAGAACTATCTATCCTGATCATTAAGGTGAAAAAATAGGTTAAAAAAAGCCCAGCCGATCACATTAAACAGCAGCAGCGGGACAAGGCGTCCCGTTGCTAGGTGACAGTCCAGCGTGAGAGCAGCAGTTGCTGTTAAACACGCTGGAGAGCATAGCAAAGCATTAAGAGCCGAGGTCGCTGTCCAACGTGCTGAAATGCTCAGCACAGCCGTCAAAGCTAAATAACCGAGAGAGTTAGAGCAGTCACTGTCCAAGGTGCTGAAGCTGACTATCCAAGTCCATATCACACTTCAGAGCTGAAACACAGTACCGGAACTAACCAGTAATGCTGTGAAAAGTAAAAAATGAAAAGAGGAAAGAAAGTAAAAGTGACCGAGGATATACATACATATACCTAACACACATACATGAACACATATATATACATATATATATATATATATATATATATATATATGTACCTACATATACACAAAAAACATATGATCAAAGTGAGCGGTTGTGAATGTGAGAGAAGTGAGGAAACGTGAAAAAATATCAACAAAAATGATTAGAAAATAAGATAACACAACAAGTGTATATTGATTAATGCTGAAGAGGAACAGAACAATATAATTAGTATTAATGCAGTACAACAAACCGTACATCTATCCCGAAAATCGTGAATATGCGGTAAATAAAGCCAAAGGTGAGTCAAATGACAATCATAACGATGGCCAAAAAATTTTTTTATATATCCAAAATTAATATACATAAAAATATACATAAATCTAATTAATTTTAATCCAGTAGTGCAGGAATATGAGCAAAGTGCACAAGTATGTGCTAAGACTATAGTTGCCTCACACACAATTGATGTCAGTAATATTAAACGTGATAAGTGAGGCAAGAAAAAAAGGGGGGGGGGGGAGTGGGGAAGGGGAAAATGAGGAAGGGGGGAGGGGAGGGGAAGGAAAAGGGGGAAAGGGAAGAGGGATGAGGACAAACAAAAATTATATTACAATGAGTGACCAAGAAAATTTAGTGATGGGAAGATGATTAAAACTGCCAAATGACTGAACGTGACAGTGACTACTGCTATAAACATTTAATAAACCAAACCTCAATTACTAGGTTAAATAATACATGGTGACTGTAATAAACAAAAAAGAAAATAAAAAAAAGACTGAAAGCCTGACTAACTCAATATAATTTATTGTGTCAATCTGTGCAAAAGTACCTATGACGAAAAAGCCAAAAGTACAGACTTGATCGTAAACCAAAAACCAATGTAACAATGATCAAATGTTAAAGGGTCGATGTGAAAAGGATTTGACTGTAAATATATATACACAAGTGATCAGAAAATCCGAAAATTTGGCCCACCAATGGCCACAGGACGAATCTGCCGGATGTCACTCTAAATTCATAGCGGGGTCATCACGGGGATTTGAACTGGATCCGAAAACTTCATGCTGAATAGTATGGCAGGAATCATGCTGTAAAACAACAGAGATCTTATAACAAGATAATAATTTCTTATCAAGTTGTGAACAACTGGGATAATAGTTGACCTCAAGAATAAAGATCAATATCCACGTATGTCTAGATAGAAGAACAGGGCATAAGGGGAATGGCAAGTAGAAAACCCAATGTACAAACACATAAACATAAAAATAAAAGGATAAAAACAATGACAACAAGTTAAAAAGTACAGGGATAAAATATTGGTGGACACCAATAGGAGAGTGGCAATGCTCAAACCAAAGAAAGTGACCATGACTTAACTATGGCGATTTCAAAGAAATGGTACGAAGCTGTTGTACTCATTAAGACCATATGGATGTAAGGATCCCAACCTCATAATCCAGGTAGTTTCTTTCTGTCCCAAGGCCTTCTTCCAATTACCACCCCTTGGACCAATCAGTACGCGATCGATAGCTCTCACTTTCAAAAGTGATGCGTCACAGTTGTGAAATAACCTGAAATGGCGAGGTCCATGGCATTTTACTATGTCTAAGTGTTATACGTTGTCTCCATGTGTCTAATTGACTTTAATAAAGATTATTTGTATTTTTTCAAACACCTGGTCGTGACTTGTTTCTTGTTCTGGTTTAATTTATTTAGGGTTGTAGCAAGCATTTTGACCCACCAGATTTTTTGCAAAAATTTTTGGAACTAGGCCATGAAAATGAAAATCTAAATCTTTTCAAATAAAATGTAGGTTTAGCTAATTTTTTTTCATTTCCAAAAGAACTAAAGTAGAAAAAGCACCACAACATTTTTAGAGCAATTTCTCCCGAGTAAAACAATACCCCACATATGGTAATGAAAGGTTGTTTGGACACACGGCAGGGCTTAGAAGGGAAAGAGCGCCATTTGACTCTTGGAGCTCAAATTTAGCAGGAATGGTTTGCTGAGGCCATGTCACATTTGCAAAGCCCCTGTGGGGACAAAACAGCGGATACTCCCAACAAGTAACCCCATTTTGGAAACGATGCCCCTTAAGGAAATTATCTAGGGGTATAGTGAGCATTTTGACCCCACAGGTTTTTTGCAGAAATTTTTGGAAGTAGGCTGTGAAAATGAAAATCGACATTTTTCAAAAATAAAATGTAGGTTTAGCAAGTTTTTTTTTCATTTCAACAAGGACTAAAGGAGAAAAAGCACCATAAAATTTGTAAAGAAATTTCTCCCGAGTAAAACAGTATCCCACATGTGGTAATAAACAGCTGTTTGGACACACGGCAAGGCTGAGAATGAAAAGAGAGACATTTGGCTTTTGGAACTCAAATTTAGCAGGAATGGTTTGTGGTGGCCATGTCGCAATTGCAAAGCCCCTGAGGGGAGAAAACAGTGGAAACCCCCAACAAGTGACCCAATTTTGGAAAACATACCCCTTGAGTAAATTATCTAGGGAACTGTGAGCATTTTGACCACACAGGTTTTTTGCAGAAATTTTTGGAAGTAGGCTGTGAAAATGAAAATCTACATTTTTTCAAATAAAATGTAGGTTTAGCTAATTTTTTTTTCATTTCCACAAGGACTGAAGGAGAAAAAGCATCGCAATATTTGTAAAGCAATTTCTCCCGAGTAAAACAATACCCCACATGTGGTCATAAACATCTGTTTGGACACACGGTATGGCTCAGAATGGAAGGAGCACCATTTGGATTTTGGAATGGTTTCTGGGCGCCATGTCACATTTGCTGAGCCCCTGTAGTACTAGTACTAGTACATTGGAAACTCCCCAAAAGTTACTCCATTTGGGAAACTGCACCCCCTGAGGAATCATCCAGGGGTATAGTGAAAATTTTGATCCCAAAGGTTTTTTGCTGAATTAAGCCATGAAAATGAAAAAAGATGGAGTTTTAGATCAACATTTTTCATTTTTACAAGGAATAAAGAAGAAAAAGCACGCCAACATTTGTAAAGAAATTTCTTCCGAGTACGGTAACACCCCACATGTGGTTATAATCAGCTGTTTACATATATGGGAGCATTCAGAAGAAAAGGAGCGGTATTTATCTTTTGGAGCGTAGATTTTGCTGGAATGGTTGCATTTGCAAAACCACTGATGTACCAAACAAAAGTGACCCCGTTTTAGAAACTACACCCCTAAAGGCATTTATCAAGGGGTGTAGTGAGAATTTAGACTTCACAGATGTTTTTCAGAAATGAATACGCAGTGGATGGTGCAAAGTGAAAATTGCAATTTTTCCACTGATCTGCCTATTCAAGGCACAATATGTTGTGCCCCTAGAGAATCTTACCCCATAAATTGTTAAGCGGGTTCTTCCGGGTATGGTAATGCCTTACTTTGCTGTTTGGGCACACTGTAGGGCTAAGAAGGGAAAGACCGCCATTTTGAGCATGGATTTTGCTTGGTAATAGTTCTGTTTGGGGTTTTGCTGGTATTTCAGTTTATAATGTGGGGGCATATGTAAGCTGTGCGGAGTACATCAGGGCATAATAAGAGGGTATAATAATTGGGTAAATAATACAATTATCCATATATGTGTGTTACGCTGTGAAGCAATCCGTTATGCACAGTCCGGTGTCACACTGATAAACGGTTTTCTTTCTTATCCCCCTTTTGTAACGCTCTGCACCTTTTGGGGACTTTTTCTCCTTCGTAGTTTGGGAAATATTACTGGGAAAATTTTGCGCTGATATAATACGGGCACCCTCGCTTCCAGCGGATGTGCTATGTCCCTTCCCTTTTCTAGTTCCTAAATACTATGGCCCTGAAACTGCAGGAATGTTCCCCTCCGGCCTGCGCATTGAGATGTTTTTCATCACCGCATTACTAGTGCCATAACTTTTTTCTTTTTCAGTTGATTGAGCGGTGTGCAGGCTTGTTTTTTGCGAGACGGGCTGTAGATTTTATTGGTACCATTTTAGAACACATACGACTTTTTGATCACTTTTTATTTCATTTTTTGGTAAAGGAAATTACCAAAAACAAGCAATTCTGGAATAGTTTTTTATTGAGTTTTTTTCGGCATCCACAGTGCACCCTAAATTACATGTTAGCTTTATTCTGCGGGCCGATACGATTACAGCGATACCAAATTTATATAGTTTTTTTTTGTGTATTGCAGCTTTTTCACAATAAAATCACTTTTTTTATAAAATCATTTGTTTTCTGTGTCGCCATATTCTAAGACCCATAACTTTTTTTATTTTTGCGTGCACAAACCGGTGTCAGGGATTATTTTTGGCGGAACAGATTGCCGTTTTTATTAGTACTATTTTGGAGTAAATGTGACCTTTTGATCACTTTTTATAGCATTTTTTGGAAGGAATTGTGACCTAAAAACAAAGATTCCGGCATTGTTTTTCATGTTTTTTTTTTTACTGCGTTCACCGTGTGGGATAAATTACATAATAGTTTTGTAGTTTGGGTCGTTACTGATGCGGCGATACCAATTATGTATAGTTTTTTTAATTTTTACGGTTTTTCCAATAATAAAAGACTTACTATGGGACAAAAGTCAGTTTAGCTTTATTTTTATTTGAAACGTGTGTGTTTTTATTGTTTTACCAGATTTTTATTAACTTTTTTTAACTTTTTTGACTTGTCCCACTAGGGGACTTGAGGGCCTGATGCCCCGATCGCTACTCTAATACACTGCACTACATACGTTGTGCAGTGTATTAGCGCTGTCAGTTATTCACTGACAGCAAGTCTATGAGGACGCGCCGCAGGCTCCCGTACAAGGCAGACTCGGACGCCAGTTTCTGGCGTCCGATTGCCACAGCAACCCAGCGATTACGTCACTGGTTTGCCGGTCGGGTTAAAACCTATCAGATGCTGTGCAATATTGAGCGCAGCATCTGAGGGGTTAATCAGCAGGATCGGAGAATAGCTCCTCTCCTGACAGTTACAGGAGGGTGATGGTGATGCCGCGGTGATGGTGCCGGTTCTGCTTCTCAGCCCGCACCATCACTGCAACGTAACTGTACTGCGTTTTGCGGGAACACCTTCCCGGCAGCGCCGTGTATATATACGGCGTGTATATATACGGCGGATGTCGGGAAGGGGTTAATGGCTAACAGAGTCAAAGCAAAACAAACTAACAGCTGAGTCCCCTATTTTAATATCCATAATTCAAATAGAATTTCAAACCCCCAAAAAATAGCTGACACTTTCAGTGACTTTTATAGTGCACTATATAACTTGAAAAACGACTTGCAAATCACACAACCAAGAGACGCAACAATTGAAAATGTTCTAGATAAGTTAGACCTACCCTCATTCTGCTCAGTTTGCAGATGTCTTCAGCAAAAGGGAGGCTGAGACGATGCCTCCACATCGGACTTATGACTGCTCCATTGAACTGGTTTCAAATGTCTCTCACCCCCGTGGACGGGTATATCCTCTCTCCTTGCCAGAGACTCTATCCATGTCAGCCTGTATCAAGGAGAATTTGTAGAGGGGTTTTATGCGAAAATCTTCCTCCCCAGCCGGGGCCGGGTTCTTCTTAGTTAAAAAGAAAGACGGATCTCCTGCATTCACTAATGTGGTCTCAACGAGATCACGGTCAGGAACAAATACCTATTGCCACTTATATCCGAACTGTTTGACCATATACGAGGAGCCAGGATTTTTTCAAAACTAGAGTTGCGTGGGGCTTATAATTTGATCCGAATCCATCAAGAGGACGAGTGGAAGACAGCATTTAACACCCGAGACGGGCACTACGAATACCTGGTGATGCCATTCGGACTGTGTAATGCTCCTGCGGTCTTCCAGGAATTCGTCAATGAGATCTTTCGAGATCTCCTCTATGTCTGTGTTGTAGTTTATCTCAATGATATTTCGATTTTCTCCCCAGATCAGACGACTCATCGGAGGCATGTCCGTCAAGTTCTACTTCGATAAAGGGAGAATTGCTTTTATGCCAAGCTGGAAAAGTAGTCTTTGAAAACAATTATCTGCCCTTCCTGGGCTACATCATCTCAAATCAAGGTCTCAAGATGGATCCTGAGAAAGTAAAGTCCATTCTGGAGTGGCCACGTCCTCAAGGCCTGAGGTCCATACAGCGTTTCCTAGGATTCGCCAATTTCTACCGGCAGTTTATCCCAAACTTCTCATCACTGACGGCTCCCATCTCTACCCTTACCAAGAAGAGTGTGAACGCCAAGGTGTGGACTCCAGAGGCAGAATCCACATTTATTAGCCTCAAGAAAGCCTTCACTTCAGCCTCGATCCTTCATCATCCTGAACTTGTCTCTGCAGTTTTCATTGGAGGTGGGCGCTTCTTCTGTTGGTGCAGGTGCACTTCTGTTCCAGAGGAGCTCCAAAGGAATGGCAGTAGTATGTGGCTATTATTCGAGACTTTTTTCTTCTGCAGAGCGCAACTACTCTATTGGGGATCGGGCGCTACTGGCCATCAAATTGGCACTGGAGGAGTGGAGACATCTGCTAGAGGGCGCAGCTCACCCGACCCTGATCTACACCGACCACTAGAACCTCACCTATCTCCAGTCCGCTCAACCACTAAATCCCTGTCAAGCCAGGTGGTTGCTGTTCTTCACCCGTTTCCAATTTGTGCTCCACTACCGTCCTGCTGACAAGAATGTGAGGGACGATGCCCTGTCCAGGTCATTTGAGATGGATGACACGGTGGAGTCCCTTCTAAGTATCATAGACCCATCCTGCATTGTCACTGCCAATCCTTTTCAGGTTAGAGACATCCCTCTGGGGAGGACTTTTGTTCGGTTGGCAGACAGGAGAAGACACAGCTCTAAACTGGTTAGGCATGCTGGTGTTCGTAAGACCTGAGACCTGATTGCTCGTCACTTCTGGTGGCCCACGCTACCCAGAGATGTTGTGGACTTTGTCTCTTCCTGCACGGTGTGTGCTTCTAACAAGGTTACTCACTCCAAGCCTGCCGGTCTGCTCCATCCTCTGCCTGTACCCAATGTCCTCTGGCAGCACATTGTGATGGACTTTGTCACAGATTTTCCTCCCTCAGCAGGATGCAACACTGTCTGGGTGGCGGTGGACCGGTTCTCAAAGTTGGCACATTTTATCCCGCTGACCGACCTTCTGCTCCCCGACTGAGGAGTCTCTTCATTCAGCATATCTTCCGCTTGCATGGCTTGCCCCTTCACATTGTGTCCGATCGGGGGGTTCAATTTACCTCTTAGTTCTGGAGAGCCTTCTGTAAACTCTTGGATGTACGATTGGACTTTTCCTCAGCTTATCACCCCCGGTCCAATGGGCAAGTCGAGAGGATTAACCAGATCATGGAGAATTATCTCTGCCACTTAATCTCCTTGCAGCATAATAACTGAGTACAGCTTCTTCCATGGGCCGAGTTCTCGTATAACAACCACACGAGTGAGTCCACCATTCTACATTGTGTACAGTAAACATCCTAGAGTCCCTCTACCTGTGTCAACTGCTTCTCAGGTACCCGCTGCTGACTCTGCATTTGGGGACTTACTGCAAATTTGGCAATAGACCCGGTCCTCTATTTTGCTGGCAGTCGATCGCATGAAGCAAAAAGCGGATAGAAAAAGAAGAGAGCCACCTCAGTATCTTCCAGGTACCAAAGTTTGGTTGTCCTCACGGAACATTCGTTTAAAGGTGCCTTCATACAAGTTTGCTCTTAGGTTCCTTGGACCTTTCGAGATCTTGCAACAGGTAAACCCTGTCTCCCTTAAGCTTCGGCTGCCTCCTACCCTCAGAATCCGCAACTCCTTTCATGTGTTCCTCCTGAAGCCTGCGATCCTGAACCACTACAGTAAGACTCCCAGTCCCGCAATTGCTCCCAGCGGTTCATCTGTGTTTAAGGTGAGGGAGATCCTGGACTGCAAAAGGGTAGGAGGAAGGACTTTCTATTTGGTGGACTGAAGAGGGTTTGATCCTGAGGAGAGGTCCTGGGAGAAGTTCCTCTCTTGCTCTAGCCCCAAGAAGAGGGGGCGTAAGAGGGGGGATACTGTAGCGCCCATGGCTGCGGACCGTCGGGTTTACTCACCACCCGGCGGTCGCAGCCATGGACTTCTGCTCCGGTTTGCTGTGTCCCGTAGGGTGCGCGCGCACGCTCGCACCCGATCTTAAAGGGCCAGCGTGCGCACAAATGGGAGTCATCATTACTAACTGCCCATGACTGGCCTGGACTATAAAAAGGGCCCTGCCCTTCAGATCCTTGCCTGAGCGTTGTTAGTTTATCCCATGTCAGTCTTGCAAATGGACAATTAGTGTTATCCCATTCCTGTTGTTACCCGTGCACTGTTACCTGTATCCTGTATCCCGTGCTGTGTTCTTGTTCACAAAAAGGCCGTAATACCAACAACAGAACAAGTACAGGGTCCCTTAAATGCATCCCCTTCATACATATTTATCAACCCTGCTCATACAAAGTCCACCACATAATCAGAAAAGATTGGTCCCTCCTCAGAGAGGCATATCCCCAGATTGAGGAATTTCAGGCTCCCTTTTTGCCATGCACAAAGAAACCCCAAAACCTTAGGGACAAGTTGGTCCGGGCTGACCTAGGCTCCACTAAGATAGTGTCCCCTAAGACATTTCTAAGAACCCCCAAGAAAGGTACATTCCTGCAATGTTCCCATGTCATCAAGGGTGAAAAAACATATCATTCACATATGTGCAATCCCAATTAATGATTTCTTCACTTGTAACAGCAATTTTGTGGTTTATATAATCAGGTGCCCTTGTGAACTTACATATGTGGGTTAGATCACTCAACGGATCCGGGATCGGATCAAATGAAACAGCCTAAATTCACCATTCTGTGTGGTAATACCCTACTACCATTCCCTGCACACTTCTTACTAAAGAAACACAATATGTCAAAACTACGATTCGAATTGATAGAACATGTACCAATCCCCAGAAGAAGAGGTAATAGGATACAAACTTTGAAACGTGGAGAGGCTTCTTGGATACACACACTGCATACCTTAGAACCCAAGGGATTAAATAGGGAGTATGAAATTAATAGCTTCATCTAGTACAGATTCTTTTACTACGATATAACCATTGTCCTGTACCAGAATGCATTATGGATGTCGTGGAGAGTGTCTAACCATGATCTATTTTTCTATAAATTAATTGTTATATCTGTTTTATGCTAGATCTAGTACTCCTCATATTATACTGGAGCCGCGGATGGTGTGGATCTCAGAAGTATCCTTTTTTCTACTAGTAGGGCTTAATCCTTTATCTTATCTTCTATCTAATTCCCCTTCTATCTTATATATTTCTCCCTATCTACCTTGATATCTCTCGCTGGCATAGCCCTTAATGATGTATATTCTATACCAAACTTGATGTAAACGTGTACATGCTCTCAGTAACATTCATGCTGGTCTTGATAAAGTTAATGTTCTCACCAGTCAGGAGCGATGCCTATCTCCTCCCACTATCCCGAGCACACATACTATACGTCCTCTCATCTGTCACTTTAGGTGATATCCCGTTTAAGCCACTTCCGGTGCCAATGGGACAGCCCCCCTACACGTGCAAAGGCGTCACCAGTGACGCCACAGTGCACCATGTGACAAATGCCGTGATTTTCTGGCGGTCCATAAATGGAAGATGCAGTTACATTTAGTCAGCGCCTCCATAGCGGGAACACGCAATACTTTGCGCCGATATTCCGTACGCCCAGTATACTATAGGTAAGTATAATTAACATATGTAATTGATTGATATGTGCTTTCCCTTTGCTTATGCTGCCATCCTCTAAACTTGATGCTGCACAAGGTCACTTTATCATTATATGTACCTGTGGCGATTGTCTGTATTTATAATACCCTGATTTTGTGTGATATTGCCTAGATGTTAACTTATTAAAATATTAGTGACTGTATACATATCAAGGATTCCAAACAGGTTGTCAATAATGGCTCTTAAATCATACAGAGATGGATCACGGCATACAATAGAATACACCTTGGGATAACACCATTCCTAGGACCATTCACCCTTCAGGAGCACTCTGGGATATTCTATATAATTTTTTGCATAATTTATCTATTGAGATATACTGCATAATATGTCTATATTACATTTTGCATGTTACGTGTGATGACCTAGCACATTTTCATTCTTGATACAGCCCCTTCTTTATTCCCTTTACGTATACTGGAGTGTATACATGTGTGTGTATATATACATAAGTATGTATGATTTTACCACTTGCTATTATACCACCTATGACATTATATTTTGTAACATATTGAGCTAATATGTACTGTGAGGGTTTAGCATCAGGAGAGGTTGGTACAGCAGTTTCTTTGTAGCCAGAGACAGGGACACCGTGCATTAAAAGTCATAACAGGGCTTTGCCTGTGTTTTTATTCTTGTCAAAGAAACAGCCTCTTGTACAACAAGGCAAAATACAAAATAAATCCTGCTCGTCTGAGCACTAACTAAACAAGATATTTATCTAACTATACCGAGTGCCTTCCTACAAGGCACTGGACACAAAGTAACACAGGTCTTTACTCACATAGAATACAGGCTACTCCAGCCTTAGTAGTCTCCAGTCTGAGTGAGGGGTGAGACTCCCACACACTGTGTCTGCACCTTTTTATACACAGGCTACAGGTGCAGCTAATTGAGCAGCAGCCTTGTCCTACAAACAGAGATGGACTAGGGATTGGGGAACCCGCCCTGCTCTTCTCCAATCCAACTCCAGGCCCTTTTTTCCGGCTTTTCCTTAAGCCGAGATTGGAAAACTAGAGCTTTCTATTGCAAGAACTACTCATTCCCTGGAGCCTAGGATACATATGACAGGATTCTAGGGGAAATATACCTTCCCTCAATGACTTTACCTGTCACTGTCTCACAGTACATACATTTTGTTTGTTACCTTTTCAGTGCCTGATGAAAGTCTGAGTTCAGAATAAAACGTTGCACACCGGCAATAAATAAATTCCTTTTCAAATCTACTCCAATTGGTGTGCGTTATAACTTCTCACAAGACAAGTGTGTGTGTATATATACATATATATGTAAGATATATATACAGATCTCAACGCTGCATGGTTTCCTGGAACTACGCAAATAACAAGAGCCACATCCGGCACCTGACCATTACTACGTGTACATGTAGAGACTCATGCATCCTAGCATATCTATGTGTACATATATAAAATCTGCTGTAATGTTATTATACTTATATTTATATACATACACAGAAAGCACACATATAACTTAGCTTGTTCCTGATTAGCTTGTGATTAGCTTCCACTTAGCTTGTGCTGTTCGTCCAGGAGTGGCAGGAAAAGAGAGAGAGCCCAGGGCTTCACATTGCCTAAATATTCCTATCTCTAAGTTGAGTCTGCCCACTCCACTGACTCCTCCCTAAGACCACCCATATACCTTCCAATGTGCATCTGTACAGTGTGGGTAAATCTATTCCCAGTATGTCCAGCTGCCTCCACATCCAGTTTACGTCAACATCAATGGCCGTGGACTGCCAGGTTTGCTCACCCCCTGACGGCCGAAGCCATGGTTCAGTGAACGCTGGCCCGCATCTCCTCCTCAGGAAACGCCAGCGCTCACTTTTGCTTCGCTCTGCTGTGTCTCGTAGGATGCGCGTGCATACTCGTGCTCGGTCTTAAAGTGCCAGCGCACGCACCTGAATGTGTTGTTAATTAGCCCATGATCCTGGACTATAAGAAGGGCTCTACCACTTTCTGCCTTGCCTGAGCTTTGATGTCATTACTTATGTTCGTCTATGCAAATGGTCCCTTAAGTGTCTTACAGTTCCCAGTGTTCCCGTTCCTGCTACCTGTAACTTGTATCCCGTGTTATCCTGGTCCAAGTGTCGTATAGTATTGGAGTCATGCTACGCTGAGTCTACGCCTGCTCAGCTACACCAAGCCTGGTGCCTGCCTGCCTGCCTGCTGCCAAAGTCTCGTCTGAGCCTGTCTAGCTACTCTCTGAAAGTCACCACATGTACACCTATTGAAATATAGACTTTTTCCTGTGTCCTGTTGTCCAGCTGCCATACTGTGAAGGCGATACGGCCCAGTGGGTTCACGTACCCTACCGATCTGGGAACGACAGGGACCAGAGACCCGTGACTTCCAGGGATTGCTCCAGAAATTTCATACCGTGTTTGAGGAGCCTGGACGAGTGTCGTCGTCAGCAGCCTTCTTGTTGAACCTGCGCCAGAGGGACACCCCCGTGTGCGAGTACGCCATTTAATTCCGCACCCTGGCAGGAAAGCTGTCATGGAACGATGAGTCTCTAGTGGCTACATTCTGGCAGGGACTGTCTTCCGAGATCAAGGATGAATTGGCTGCTCGTGATCTGCCATCCACCCTGGACGCCCTCATTTTTCTTGCCATCTGGGTTGATATGAGCCTCCGGGAACGATCCCAGGAGAGTCGTTGGGAGAGAAGACTCCCAAGGCTGGCCTCCACTTTCCAGCAGCTTCCCTCACCCTGACCAGGTGCTCCACCTGAAGAGCCTATGCAAGTAAACCGGCTTAAATTATCCATACAGGAGAAACAACAGAGACGACCTTCGGGACTTTGTCTTTATTGCAGCCTCGGAGGCCATGTCATGCGTCTGTACCCTTAGAAGCCAAAAAACCCCAATGCCTAGGATTGGTTGGGGAGACAACCCTAGACGACACTGCGCTAGATAGAGACTTTTCCTCTAAACCCTCCATCCCCGTGACTATTATGTACGGCAAGAAGAACCACCTGGCCCCTACCTACCTTCACTCTGGGTCGGTAGCCAGTTTTATCCACAAGGATCTAGTGGATCTCCTCCAGTTGCCTACGACCTCTCTGGAGAGGCCATTGCGTCACCTCGGTGAATGGATTACCTCTGCCAGACCCAATTATAACCGTGACCAAACCGCTGAGGCTCCAGGTAGGAGCTCTTCATACCGAACTCATCTCATTTTTTGTTCTACCCAAGGCCGTCAATCCTGTACTACTGAGTCTGCCCTGGCTCCGACTACATGCCCCAGTTCTGGACTGAAATTCCGGAGAGGTTCTCCAGTGGAGTCCCAAGTGCCTCCACCGCTGCCTGGGACAGAGCCATCCGATCCCGCCTCCTCGTTCTCAGTCCTTGACGGGATTGCCTTCTGATTATGCCATGTTTTCGGATGTCTTCAGCAAGAAGGAGGCGGAGATGCTGCTTCCACACCGGGCGTATGACTGTCCTATCGAGCTGATTCCTGATGACTCTCTTTCTCGTGGTGGGGTATATCCTCTCTACTTGCCAGAGACTTATTCCATGTCAGCCTACATTAAGGAGAATCTGGAGAGAGCTTTCATATGGAAGTCCTCCTCCCCGGCAGGAACCGGGTTCTTCTTTGTCAAGAAAAAGGACGGTTCTCTGTGACCCTGTATCGACTACCGGGGTCTCAATCAGATCACGGTCAAGAACAGATATTCGCTGCCCTTGATTTCTGAACTTTTTGACCACATACGTAGAGCTAAATTTTATTTTTTTCCAGACTAGATCTGCATGGGGCTTACAACCTAATTCGGATTCGCCGAGGTGACGAGTGGAAGACAGCATTCCACATCAGAGACGTGCACTTTAAATATCTGGTGATTATCTTCGGCCTATGTAACGCCCCCGCGGTCTTTCAATAATTCATCAATGACATCTTCCGGAATCTCTTCTATGTTTGTGTTGTGGTCTATCTTGATGATATCTTAATTTTCTCTCCAGATCCGTTGACCCATCCGAGACATGTCCGCAATGTTCTGCTGCGATTGAGGAAGAATCGCCTGTATTATGTAACGTCTATGGCCGGGGGCCATCGTTCATAATTATCCTCTGTCGGCCCCGGCAATGGACATCTGTCTTCGTGGCGTCCGCTCCCTCCAGGAAGATGCCGGCACTCACTTCCGTGTCCTCGGACTGTTTCCCGCAGGGCGTGCGCGCCCTTAAAGGGCCAGTACGCGTCCAGCTGTCACCCATCAATTATTAGCCCAAATGGCTGATGGACTATAAAAAGGGGTTCTGCCCACTTGTTCCTCGCCTGAGCGTTGTTGTTTACCTAAGTTTGTCTTGCAAATGGTCTCCCAGTATTTTCCAGTTCCCAGTGTTACCCGTTCCAGCTACCTGTACCCTGTATCCCGTGCTATCGCACCTGCTGAGAAAGTCAAGTCGTGTCTTTTGCTGCATCCACGGTGCCACCTGCTGAGAAAGTCAAGTTGTGTCTTCCGCTGCACCCATGGTGCCACCTGCTGTGAAGGTCAAGTCATGCCTCCACTACTGTCTACATTTCACAGGTACCCATTTCAAACAATAGACATTGTTTTGTACCTTGTTGGCCAGCTGCTACCCCGCTACATGGTACGGACCAGTGGGTTCACACCCCACGCCGTGACAGTACTCTCAGGCCATGGACTCCGCTGGCCAAGTCAAGGGCATGTCATCCTCCCAAGCCATGCGGGCAGACCTGCAGGATCTGCAAGCATGACAGGATCAACCCTTTGTGGCAGTAGATTCCATGGCACAGCAGCCAGGGGTTTATATCTACTTCCTTCACCGCTCCTATTCAAGCTCCTCCAATTGACCCTCCTGCTACACCTCCTGGCAGTCTCAGTTTGGACCCTCTGTTCTCGCTGCCATTGCCACCTCGGTTCCATGGAGACCCAGTTCGTGTAGGGGGTTTCTGAATCAATGCCAAATCCACTTCACTCTGCACGCCCGAGCATTTCCTTCGGACGGAGCCAGGATCTCCTTCATTATATCTCTACTTGCCGGCAAGGCCCTGGCATAGGAAAATCCAATCTGGGAACGACAGGGACCCGAGACTTCCAGGAGTTTGTGCGTTTGTTCCGTTCCGTATTTGAGGAACCTGGACGAGTCTCGTTGGCAGCCACTGCTATCTTTAACCTCCGTGGGCGAATACACCATCCAGTTCCGGACTCTGGTAGGAGAATTGTCCTGGAACAATGAGGCTTTGGTAGCATCCTTCTGGCATGGCCTATCGCCCGAGATCAAGAATGAACTGGCTGCTCGAGATCTCCCAGCTGCCTTGGATGACCTGATTCTACTGGCTACATGTGTGGACATAAGGCTCAGGGAGAGATCTTAAGAGATTCTACAGGAGAGATGGCTTCCTAGACTGGCGCCCAACTTCCAGCAATCCCTCTTGCCTTGTTCTTCTGCTGCGCCCAAGGTTCCGATGCAGGTGGATCGGCATAAACTGTCCGTTCAAGAAAAACAGCGCAGGCTCACCTCTGGACTCTGCCTATATTGCGGCCTCGCTGGTTATGTCGTGCGTCTGTGTTCCCAGAGGCCAAAGAAACCCCAACGCCTGGAATTGGTTGGAGAGACCACCCTGGGCGCTGTGGCGTTTAATAGAGAGCTCTCTTCCAAACTGTTTATTCCTGTGACCATCGTTGCTGGCGAGAGACCTCATCCGGTCTCTTCCTACCTGGACTCTGGCTCTGCAGCCAATTTCATCTGTCAAGACCTTGTGGATCTTCTTCAACTGCCCACTGTTTTGCTGGAGAGACCGTTGATCGTTGCCTCGGTAGATGGACTGCCTTTGCCGGACCCAGTATTGTCTGTGACCAAGCCATTAAGACTTCAAGTGGGAGCTCTTCATTCTGAGCTCATCTCCCTGTATTTCCTGTCCAAGGCAGTCAACCCCGTGCTGCTGGGTTTGCCTTGGCTCCGTCTACATGCCCCAGTCCTGGATTGGAACTCCGGAGAGGTTCTCCAGTGGGGTCCCAAGTGTCTCGACCACTTTCTAGTGCATGTCCATCCGTCCCAGCCTTCTCCACATCAGTCATTGGCAGTGTTGCCTCCTTGTTACTCTCAGTTCGCTGATGTCTTTAACAAAAATCTGTCTTCACGGCATCTGCTCCCTCCAGGGAGACGCCGGCACACACTTCCGGGTCCTCAGACTGTTTCCCGCAGGGCATGCGCACCCTTAAAGGGCCAGTACGTGTCCAGCTGTCACCCATCAATTATTAGCCCAAATGGCTGCTGGACTATAAAAAGGGGCTCTGCCCACTTGTTCCTCGTCTGAGCATTGTTGTTTACCTAAGTTTGTCTTGCAAATGGTCTCCCAGTGTTTTCCAGTTCCCAGTGTTACCCGTTCCTGCTGCCTGCACCCTGTATCCCGTGCTATCGTACCTGCTGAGAAAGTCAAGTCGTGTCTTCCGCTGCATCCACAGTGCCACCTGCTGAGAAAGTCAAGTCGTGTCTTCCGCTGCATCCACAATGCCACCTGCTGAGAAAGTCAAGTCGTGCCTCCACTGCTGTCTACATTGCCTCAGGTACCCGTTCCGTACTATAGACATTGTTTTGTACCTTGTTGGCCAACTGCTACCCCGATACGCGGTACGGCCCAGTGGGTCCACACCCCGCTCCGTGACGTATGCCAAGTTGGAGAAGTGCATGTTTGAGAGGAGCTCTCTACCCTTCCTGGGCTACATAATCTTGGACCAGGGTCTTAAAATGGATCTGGAGAAAGTGAAGCCTGTACTGGAATAGCCAGGCCCTCAAGGCTTAAGGTCCATACAGATTTTTCTGGGATTCACCAATTTTTACTCACAGTTCATCGCAGACTTCTCCTCACTGACATCTCCCATCTCTGACCTCACCAAAAAGTGCATGAACGCCAAGGAGTGGACTCGAGAGGCGGAATCCGCATTTAATAGCCTAAAGAGTGCCTTCACATCAGCCTCTACCCTCCATCATCCTGATGTACAGTGAAGGAAATAAGTATTTGATCCCTTGCTGATTTTGTAAGTTTGCCCACTGTCAAAGTCATGAACAGTCTAGAATTTTTAGGCTAGGTTGATTTTACCAGTGAGAGATAGATTATATAAAAAAATAAAAAATAAATCACATTGTCAAAATTATATATATTTATTTGCATTGTGCACAGAGAAATAAGTATTTGATCCCTTTGGCAAACAAGACTTAATACTTGGTGGCAAAACCCTTGTTGGCAAGCACAGCAGTCAGATGTTTTGAGTAGTTGATGATGAGGTTTGCACACATGTTAGATGGAATTTTGGCCCACTCCTCTTTGCAGATCATCTGTAAATCATTAAGATTTCGAGGCTGTCGCTTGGCAACTCGGATCTTCAGCTCCCTCCATACGTTTTCAATGGGATTACGGTCTGGAGACTGGCTAGGCCACTCCATGACCTTAATGTGCTTCTTTCTGAGCCACTCCTTTGTTGCCTTGGCTGTATGTGTCGGGTCATTGTCGTGCTGGAAGACCCAGCCACGAACCATTTTTAATGTCCTGGTGGAGGGAAGGAGGTTGTCACTCAGGATTTGACGGTACATGGCTCCATCCATTCTCCCATTGATGCGGTGAAGTAGTCCTGTGCCCTTAGCAGAGAAACACCCCCAAAACATAATGTTTCCACCTCCATGCTTGACAGTGGGGACGGTGTTCTTTGGGTCATAGGCAGCATTTCACTTCCTCCAAACATGGCGAGTTGAGTTAATGCCAAAGAGCTAAATTTTAGTCTCATCTGACCACAGCACCTTCTCCCAATCACTCTCAGAATCATCCAGATGTTCATTTGCAAACTTCAGACAGGCCTGTACATGTGCCTTCTTGAGCAGGGGGACCTTGCGGGCACTGCAGGATTTTAATCCATTACGGTGTAATGTGTTACCAATGGTTTTCTTTGTGACTGTGGTCCCAGCTGCCTTGAGATCATTTACAAGTTCCCCCCGTGTAGTTTTCGGCTGAACTCTCACCTTACTCAGGATCAAGGATACCCCACGAGGTGAGATTTTGCATGGAGCCCCAGATCGATGTCGATTGACAGTCATTTTGTATGTCTTCCATTTTCTTACTATTGCACCAACAGTTGTCTCCTTCTCACCCAGCGTCTTACTTATGGTTTTGTAGCCTATTCCAGCCTTGTGCAGATCTATGATCTTGTCCCTGACATCCTTAGAAAGCTCTTTGGTCTTGCCCATGTTGTAGAGGTTAGAGTCAGACTGATTAATTGAGTCTGTGGACAGGAGTCTTTTATACAGGTGACCATGTAAGACAGCTGTCTTTAATGCAGGCACCAAGTTGATTTGGAGTGTGTAACTGGTCTGGAGGAGGCTGAACTCTTAATGGTTGGTAGGGGATCAAATACTTATTTCTCTGTGCACAATGCAAATAAATATATATAATTTTGACAATGTGATTTTTTTTATTTTTTTTAAATATAATCTATCTCTCACTGGTAAAATTAACCTAGCCTAAAAATTCTAGACTGTTCATGACTTTGACAGTGGGCAAACTTACAAAATCAGCAAGGGATCAAATACTTTTTTCCTCCACTGTATCTAGACAGTTTTTGTAATGACGGGGGGTAGGGAAACGGACAAGTGAGCCCTAGTCTACCCGCCACTCTGTCCCTGCCTACTTGCAATGACCCACCCTAGGCGACGGGGTACAACTGGGCGGCGGTCCCTGCGCTCAGTAAGTGCACGACAACACGACAAACATACAAGGGAATACAAGCAAGGGAAAGGGGCAGTTGCCCACGGCAACACCGTGAGCAACCAGAGTGGTGAACGAGCCGAGTCAAGCCAGGAGTGTGCGAGGTAGCAAACGAAGAGCAGAAGAGTAGTCAGTAAGCCAGGGTCTGTATGGAGCAGGATCAAAATAGAAGGAGCTGTAGCTGGGCCAGGAAACCACATGAAAAGAATCACAAGCACCGAGGGACAGGAAAGGCAGGCTTAAATAGACCGAGGGCGGGAGCTAGCTGAGTCTGGCCAGGTTACGATAGGCTCTCTCATTCCTAAGCCTGCCAGCCTGAGTGGTGGAAGCTGGAGTCAGTCTCAGGGATGTAGATTCAGGTGCTGACTGATTAATTATGGGAGTTAACCCCGAAGCTGTGCCTGGCAGATCCTTTACAGTACCCCCCCTTTTATGAGGGGCCACCGGACCCTTTCTAAGTGGACCTGGCTTACTGGGGAAACGCAGGTGGAACCTCCTGATCAATACCCCAGCGTGAATATCCCGGGCGGGTACCCAAGTCCTCTCCTCGGGCCCGTATCCTCTCCAATGGACCAGGTACTGGAGGGAGCCTTGGACCATCTTGCTGTCCACAATCTAGGCCACCTCGAATTCCACCCCCTCAGGGGTGAGGACGGGAACAGGAGGTCTCCTCGAGGGAGCCAAGGACGGGGAGCAGCGTTTAAGGAGGGAGGCATGAAACACGTCGTGTATACGAAAAGACGGGGGTAACTCCAGCCGGAAGGAGACAGGATTGAGGACCTCAATTACCTTATTCGGCCCAATAAACCCGGGAGCAAACTTCTTGGACGGAACCTTGAGACGCAAGTTCCTAGACGACAACCACACCAGATCCCCGACCATAAACAGGGGGTTAGCAGAACGTTTTCTATCAGCCTGAGTTTTTTGTACGCTCTGGGACGCCTCTAGGTTCTTCTGAACCTGGGCCCAGACTGTGCACAGTTCCCGATGAACGACCTCTACCTCGGGATTGTTGGAACTACCAGGTGAAATGGAGGAGAACCGTGGATTAAACCCAAAATTACAGAAAAAGGGGGAGACCCCTGACGAGTTACTGACCCGGTTATTAAGGGAAAATTCGGCGAGGGGAATGAATGAGACCCAATCATATTGACAGTCAGAGACAAAACACCTTAAATATTGTTCTAGAGATTGATTAGTCCTCTCAGTTTGGCCATTGGTTTCAGGATGAAAGGCAGAGGAGAAGGACAGATCAATCTCCAACTTCATATAGAAGGCTCTCCAAAACAATGAAACAAATTGTATGCCTCTGTCCGAAACAATATTGACAGGGACCCCATGGAGACGCAGGATGTGTTTGACAAACAAGGTAGCCAACGTCTTGGCGTTGGGTAGTTTCTTGAGGGGCACAAAGTGGCACATCTTACTGAAGCGGTCTACTACCACCCACACCACCGACTTGCCTTAGGATGGAGGCAAATCGGTGATAAAATCCATGGAGATATGTGTCCAAGGTCTCTGGGGAATGGGCAACGAACGCAGTAAGCCCGCTGGTCGGGACCTGGGAGTCTTGGACCTAGCACAAACCTCACAAGCGGCGACGTAGGCCTTAACGTCTTTAGGCAACCCAGGCCACCAATAGTTTCTAGTAATGAGGTGTTTGGTACCCAGGATGTCTGGATGACCAGATAGTGTGGAGTCATGATTTTCCCTAAGTACCCTTAGCCGGAATTGCAGGGGAACAAACAGCTTGTCCTCAGGAAGGTTCCCGGGAGCTGAACCTTGATTAGCAGCAATTTCAGAGACTAAATCAGAATCGATCGAGGAAATGATTATACCTGGAGGCAAAATACAAGCAGGATCTTCCTCCGAAGGAGGGCTGGCCATGAAGCTACGCGACAGTGCATCAGCCTTAATATTTTTAGACCCAGCCCTATAGGTAACCAAAAAATTGAATCTGGTAAAAAATAACGCCCATCGAGCTTGTCTCGGGTTTAGCCTCCGGGCAGATTTTAGGAAAACCAGATTCTTGTGGTCGGTAAGGACCTTTACCTGGTGCCTAGCCCCCTCCAGGAAGTGGCGCCACTCTACAAATGCCCATTTAATGGCTAAGAGTTCGCGGTTGCCAATATCATAGTTACTCTCAGTTGGCGAAAACTTCCTGGAGAAGTAGGCACAGGGGCGGAGATGGGTGAGGGACCTGGTACCCTGGGACAAGACAGCCCCCACTCCCACCTCAGATGCGTCAACTTCCACGATAAATGGCTCCATTTGGTTGGGCTGAACCAGCATCGGGGCCGAGATAAAGCACCTCTTAAGGACCTCAAAAGCCTGGACAGCCTCAGGAGGCCAGTGGAGGAGATCAGCTCCTTTGCGAGTGAGGTCCGTAAGAGGCTTAGCGATGACCGAGAAGTTAGCAATAAATCTCCTGTAATAATTAGCGAACCCCAAAAAACACTGTAACGCCTTCAGGGAGGCAGGTTGGACCCATTCCGCCACAGCCTGAACCTTGGCGGGGTCCATGCGGAATTCATGAGGAGTGAGGATTGACCCAAAAATGGTATTTCCTGTACCCCAAACACACATTTTTCGGTTTTGGCAAACAGTTTGTTTTCCCGAAGGACCTGGAGCACCTTCCTGACATGCTCAATGTGGGAGGACCAGTCCTTGGAAAACACCAGTATGTCATCAAGGTACACTACAAGAAATATCCCCAGGTAATTTCTCAAAATCTCATTTATGAAATTCTGGAAGACCGCAGGGGCATTACACAACCCAAAGGGCATGACGAGGTATTCGAAATGGCCTTCGGGCATGTTAAACGCAGTCTTCCACTCATCCCCCTCTTTGATGCGGATAAGGTTATACGCCCCCCGTAGATCCAACTTAGAGAACCATTGGGCCCCCTGAACCTGATTGAAGAGATCAGGAATCAAAGGAAGGGGATACTGGTTCCTTACCGTGACCTTATTCAGGCTACGGTAGTCAATGCATGGCCTAAGACCACCATCCTTCTTCCCTACGAAGAAGAAGCCAGCACCTACCGGAGAAGTAGAGGGACGAATGTAACCCTTGGCCAGGCATTCCTGGATATACTCTCTCATGGCTACACGTTCGGGACAAGAAAGATTAAATATCCTACCCTTAGGAAGCTTAGCTCCTGGTACCAATTCGATAGCGCAATCGTATTCTCTATGAGGAGGTAACACTTCGGAGGCCTCCTTAGAGAAAACATCAGCGAAGTCCTGAACAAACTCGGGTAGCGTGTTCGCCTCCTCAGGGGGAGAAATAGAATTAACAGAAAAACATGACGTAAAACATTCATTACCCCATTTGGTTAGCTCCCCAGTATTCCAGTCAAACGTGGGATTATGCAACTGCAACCAGGGAAGGCCTAGAACCAAATCGTACGATAATCCCTGCATCAACAGTACAGAACACTGCTCCAAATGCATGGAGCCAACAAGGAGTTCAAAAACAGGGGTATGCTGTGTAAAATAACCATTAGCAAGAGGAGTGGAGTCGATACCCACTACCGGGACAGGTTTAGGCAAACCAATCAGAGGCATAGCAAGAGACATAGCAAATTCCACAGACATGATATTAGTAGAGGACCCTGAATCCACGAAGGCACTGCCGGTAGCAGACCTACCACCAAAAGAGACCTGAAAGGGAAGCAAGATCTTAGTACGCTTCCTATTTACGGGAAATACCTGTGCGCCCAAGTGACCTCCCCGATGATCACTTAGGCGCGGAAGTTCTCTGGCTGCATTCTTACGCTTAGGACAGTTGTTCACTTGATGCTTGTCATCCCCACAGTAGAAGCAGAGACCATTCTTCCTGCGGAATTCTCTACGTTGTTGGGGGGACACGGAGGCCCCGAGTTGCATAGGTATCTCTGAGTCTTTTGGGGAGGAACGAAGCAACGGAACTTCGGGAGGCATCATGTGGGAGTCGGAGGAGAAAACACATAAACGTTCACGTTGTCGTTCCCTGAGACGTCGGTCAAGTCGTACCGCTAAAGCCATAACCTGGTCTAGGGAGTCAGAAGAGGGATAGCTAACTAGCAGGTCTTTCAGGGCATTCGACAGACCCAACCTAAACTGGCACCTTAAGGCAGGGTCATTCCACCGAGAAGCTACGCACCACTTCCTAAAGTCAGAACAATACTCCTCAACAGGTCTCTTACCCTGACGTAAGGTCACCAGCTGACTCTCGGCAAAGGCAGTCCTGTCAGTCTCGTCATAAATAAGTCCGAGAGCAAAAAAAAAACAATCAACGGAGGAAAGTTCAGGGGCGTCAGGAGCCAAGGAGAAGGCCCACTCTTGGGGCCCTTCCTGGAGCCGGGACATAATTATACCCACCCGCTGGCTCTCAGAACCTGAGGAATGGGGCTTTAAACGAAAGTAAAGCCTACAACTCTCCCGAAAGGAGAGAAAAGCCCTCCGGTCCCCTGAGAACTGGTCGGGCAACTTGAGGTGGAGTTCAAGAGGTGAGGTGAGGGGAACTACCAAGGTAGCATCAGGCTGGTTGACCCTCTGAGCCAGGGCCTGGACCTGTAGGGAGAGACCCTGCATTTGTTGAACCAGGGTCTCACGGGGGTCCATAGTGGTGTCAGGGACCAGGGTAGACTAGGTATGGGCTTGTGATTATGTAATGACGGGGGGTAGGGAAACGGACAAGTGAGCCCTAGTCTACCCGCCACTCTGTCCCTGCCTACTTGCAACGACCCGCCCTAGGCGACGGGGTACAACTGGGCGGCGGTCCCTGCGTTCAGTAAGCGCACGACAACACGACAAACATACAAGGGAATACAAGCAAGGGAAAGGGGCAGTTGCCCACGGCAACACCATGAGCAACCAGAGTGGTGAACGAGCCGATTCAAGCCAGGAGTGTGCGAGGTACCAAACAAAGAGCAGAAGAGTAGTCAGTAAGCCAGGGTCTGTATGGAGCAGGATCAAAATAGAAGGAGCTGTAGCTGGGCCAGGAAACCACACGAAAAGAATCACAAGCACCGAGGGACAGGAAGGGCAGGCTTAAATAGACCGAGGGCGGGAGCTAGCTGAGTCTGGCCAGCTTACGATAGGCTCTCCCACTCCTAAGCCTGCCAGCCTGAGTGGTGGAAGCTGGAGTCAGTCTCAGGGATGTAGATTCAGGTGCTGACTGATTAATTATGGGAGTTAACCCCGAAGCTGTGCCTGGCAGATCCTTTACAGTTTTCTTTGGAGGTGGACGCCTCCTCTGTCGGTGCTAATGCACTCCTGTTCCAGAGAGGTCCCAAGGGCAAGGCAAAGGTATGTGGCTATTACTCTAGACTCATCTCTTCCACAGAACGCAACTACTCGATTGGGGATCGGGAGTTACTGGCCATCAAATTGGCCCTGGAGGAGTGGAGACATCTACTAGAGGGCGCAGTTATTCCCATCCTGATTTTCATGGACCACAATAATCTCACCTTCTCCACATGGCCCAACGGCTGAACCATCGTCAGGCCAGGTGGTCGCTGTTCTTTGCCAGTTTCCTGTTTGAGCTCCATTATCACCCGGCCGACAAGAATGTGAGGGCCGATACTTTGTCCAGGTTATTTGAGACAGAGGACACCATGGAATCTCCACAGAATATTATTGATCCATCCTTCATTGTCTCTTTCAACCCCCTGCAAGTTAGGGACATACCTCCGGGGAGGACCTTTGTGCGCCTGGCTGTCAGAGGGAGAATCCTCCGCTGGGGACACTGCTCTAGACTGGCAGGTCACACGGGTACCCGTAAGACCCGAGACCTGATTGCCCGTCATTTCTGGTGGCCCACGCTGCCCAAAGGCATCATGGACTTTCTTCCTACTCAGTGTTTGCAGCTAAAAAGGTTGCTCACTCCAAACCTGCTGGCCTGCTCCAACAGCTGCCTGTGCCAGATGCTCCGTGGCATTTTTGAAGATGGCCCACTTCGTTCCGCTGACTGGCCTACCTCTTGATCCAACATATCTTCCGTCTGCACAGCTTACCGCGGCATATTGTGTCTGATCGGGGGGTCCAGTTCACCTCTAGGTTCTGGAGAGCCCTCTGTAAACTCCTCAATGTAAGATTGGACTTTTCCTCTTCCAACCATCCTCAGTCCAATGGTCGAGTCGAGAGGATCAACCAGATCTTGGTGAACTACCTATGCCACTTCATCTCCAAGCAGCATGATGACTGGGTGCAGCTTCTTCCGTGGGCCGAGTTCTCATACAATAATCATACTAGTGAGTCCACAAGAACCACACTGTTCTTCATTGTCTACGGCCAACACCCACGAATTCCGTTATGTTCGAGATACCAACAGCTGATTCTGCTTTAAGGGACTTCCTGCAGATCTAGCAGCGGACTCGATCCTCCATTATGCTGGCGGTCGACCGCATGAAACGGAAGGCAGACACAAAGAGAAGAGAACCTCCTCAATTCCAAGGTCTGACTGTCCTCCGGGAATATCCGACTGGGAGTGCCATCATACAAGTTTGCTTCCAGGTTCCTCGAGATCCTACAGCAGATTAATCCTGTCTCCTACAAGCTTCGGCTGCCTCCTACCCTCAAGATCCCTAACTCCTTCCATGTCTCCCTCCTGAAGCCGGTGGTCCTTAACCGCTATACCAAGATTCCTAGCCCTGCAGTGGCTTCCAGCGGTTCTTCAGATACCTTCGAGGTTAAGGAGATCTTGGACACCAAGAGAGTAGGAGGAAGAACGTTTTATTTGGTGGATTGGAGGGGGTTTGGTCCTGAAGAGAGGTCCTGGAAGCCAGAGGAGAACCTCAATGCTCCTACCCTCCTGAAGAAGTTTCTCTCCCGCTCTGGCTCTAAGAGGAGGGGGCGTAAGAGGGGGGATACTGTAACATCCATTGCCACGGACCGTCAGATTTACTCACAACCTGACGGCCGCAGCCATGGTTCAGTGAGCGCTGGCCCGCATATCCTCCTCAGGAGACGCTAGCGCACTCTACCGCATGTCTCTGCTGTGTCCCGTAGGGTGCGCACGCATGCTCGTGCCTGGTCTTAAAAGGCCTAAATCTGTTGTTAATTAGCACATGATCCTGGACTATAAGAAGGGCTCTGCCCCTTTCTGCCTTGCCTGAGCTTTGTGGTCGTTACCTATGTTCGTCTATGCAAATGGTCCCTTAAGTCTATTCCAGTTCCCATTCCTGCTACCTGTAAACTATATCCCGTGTTATCCTGGTCCAAGTGCCGTATATTATTGGAGTCGTGCTGCGCTGAGTCTACGCCTGCTGCCAAAGTCCCGTCTGAGCCTGTCTAGTTACTGTCTGAAAGTTACCACAGGTTCACCTATTGATCTATAGACTTTGTCCTGTGTCCTGTTGGCTAGCTGCCATACCATCAAGGCGGTACGGCCCAGTGGGTCCACGTACCCTACGTGACATTTACAATGGCTTCTTCATGTATTGTAATGCTGTATTGTAACTGCTGCCTTATGGCAGTAGTTAAAAATCTATGCCCAATGGTCTCGAGCAAGCAAAGAGTCCAACTTGTTCTCCCAAATGATAGAATCTGTTCTGTGTGGCTGTATGATGCACTGTGCCTGACCCAGTAGGAATGTATTAAATAAGTAGTGCACATCCTTATATCGATGTTTGTTTTCCTATGACGATGTATCTAAGTGGGTTTTCTGGGCATTTAAAAAGTCACTATGAGGTGCTTGGAAATAAGTTGTGTAGTATTTTTTCAATGAGCTGATTATGTGTCCCTGCATAACCACCTTGAAAGTCGCCTAAAGGAGAGGATTATCCTGTTCGGGAGTGTTGTGATGACAAGAAGTAGGTGGGGAATCTCCAAATTGTACTCCTGCCTCAATGCAGTTATCTAAACACTGGGATCGTAATAAGGGGTGATCTCCAGTTCTCCAATGTGTTTCTTGGAGAAATACTAGGTCAGGAGTGAGACGTTTTAAAAGTGTAAGGACTATTTGTCTTTTAACAGTTAAGTTTAGGCCACATTCCATGACACAAATCGGACTCTAGGGGGTACAGTAAAGGTATGAACGCCTGCTGAAAGAATGGTTCTCGTTCTTTTTTCGGTGAACGCTGCAGTGGAGTCTGGAAGAGCAAATGTGAAAGCGGTCCAAATCAGTCCCAACGAGCAGATCCATCAAAATGAGAGAGCAACCATTGAATTTGGACTCATGGTTAGGGAGGGGAGGAGAAGGGTTAGGGAAGAAAACAAAAGTCAATTAAATTGACAATATAGTGCAAACATCAAGTATAGAAAAATAAAGAGTGCAAGGATACAGAAAGCAAAAACCAGAAAGAAGGAAAAGAAAACATTAGTGGGGAGGCTACCCCGGGGGAAAGGAAAAAATTCACAATAACAGTCCATCAGCAAACTGGGTGTTCCAGAATATCATGTGAAGATGAGTAAAAAAAAAATATCAGTGGTCCGAAATTTGGAATCGCCAGCGGATTTCCTCCAGGTCATCAAAAGGGAGGTGTGGTTGTCCAGAGTAACTCGTAGCTTCACAGGATATTGAAGCTTGAATGTGTGGTAGTTGGCGATAAAATGTTTGCATATAGGGGCAAATCCTCTCCAGCGCTGGGTCACTTAAAGGGAACCTGTCACCAGCATTTAACCTATTGAACTTTACATATCCCTCACTGGCCGCTGCTATAAAAAGTTCATTGCCATTATCCCCTCTCCTAAACGCCTCTTCCGACTGTAAACAACGGTCGGCAAACATTTTGCGCCTTTTATCATAATAATCCGGTGTCCCTTTGTGCGCACACCCCAGAAGAGGACATCAATGCGCAAGCGCGGGATTTTGTGTGCTGGGGAAGGCGAGAAGCTGTCAATCAAATGTAAGGAGGCGGGGTGAACTCGGAAAGACTTGAGGAATGAAGATATGACTCTTTTCAAATGAAGATATGACTCTTTTATGCTCATTAGCATACGGTGTGGGAACACTAAACAACTGAATACTAAAGCTACAGAGCGGACTAAGAAGACAATTATAGGTTATATAGAAAAGATTTTTCACCCACTACCACCAGGTAGTGCTGGTTTAGTAGGTGAAATGCTGGTGACAGGTTCCCTTTAAGGGGAGTAATTTTGAAAGAAGAGGATAGATTGACCCTACATCTCTAGCTGTTGGCTCCTCTTGTATGCACAAAGGATATTTTCCTTCATCTGGAAGTGGAAAAATCTTGTGATGACCTGACGTAGACATGTTTGTTGGTCTCTTCGGTCAGGATCAATTCTATGAACTCTTTCAGTTGCTAGTGATGGAAGTTCTAATGTGAGGCCTAGCACAGCAGGTATAGCTGTGGTTACAAACTGAGTTGGTTTATCTCCCATTATGGTTTTTGGAAAATCTAGGAATCGGAAATTATTTCTCCGACACCTGTTCTCTAGGTCATCGACATTGTCCTGTATGGTTCTTGTAAATGTCTCTTTGGAACTGAGCCTCACATGTTGCTTAGAAAAGGACATCTCCATCTCTACGGTGAGTGTTTTAGCTTTAGTTATTTTCTTAGTAGTGTTGGTAATCTGAGCCAACGCTGCATTTATTGCGGTATGAAGGAGATCCAGACGTTTATTCAGTAGTGGCATAATAAGTCGGGAGACCTCCTGCGCCACTGTTGTGGTAGACATATTCTTTTCCACTAGTAGGGTTGAGTTGTGATAAGAGAGGAAAGTCCAGGGTAGCATGCAGGTCAGATTCGAAAAGTTGCGGGAGGTCGGAATTCGGTGAGCTGGAGAGATGGTGGAACTAGCCCTAAGCATACCTCCCAAATTTTAAGCATTGTAAAGAAGGACACGAAGTGCCCCCGGCAAATTTTTTGCCTGTTAAAGCATGCCTATAACCCCCCAATCCCTCCCCATACACACCCAGTTCTGCCTACAGAGTATCAAGCCCCCATAGAGCCCCCAGACAGTATAATGCCCCTATAGAGCCCCCTCACAGCATAATGCTCCATAGTGCCCCCACACAGTATAATGCCTCCATAGTGGCCTCCCCACAGTATAATACCACCATAGTGGCCTCCACACAGTATAATGAACCCATATCTGCCCCACAAAGTATAATGCCCCATAGCTGCCCACAAACCGTATAATGCCCTGTAGCTGCCCGACACAGTATAATGCCCTGTAGATGTTCCCACAAAGTATAATGCCCTCACAGCTGCCCCCACACAGTATAATGCCCCCATAGCTGCCCCCTCACAGTATAATCCCCCATAGCTGACCGTACACACAGTATAATTCCCCATAGCTGCCCCAACACAGTATAATTCTCCATAGATGCC
Organism: Rhinoderma darwinii; assembly: GCF_050947455.1. Lineage (NCBI taxonomy): Eukaryota > Metazoa > Chordata > Amphibia > Anura > Rhinodermatidae > Rhinoderma > Rhinoderma darwinii. The sequence goes on from NC_134687.1 coordinate 265,518,847, forward strand.
CCCAACGAGTATAATGCATCCATAGCTCGCCACCACACCCAGAATGTCCTCAAAATGCCTAATAAATCAAAATAAAAAAGTACCTGTAAAGGATCTGCCAGGCACAACTTCTGTGTATACGCCCATAGGTAATCAGTCTGCCCCTGAGTCTATGTCTCTGAGACTGACTCCATCTTCCACCACTCAGGATGGCAGGCTTAGGAGTGGGAGAGCCTATCACAGCCTGGCCAGACGGAGCTAGCTCCCGCCCTCTGTCTATTTATACCTGCCTTTCCTGTTCCTCCTTTGCTTGTGATTCTTCTCGTGTGGTTTCCTGGCCCAGCTACAGCCTCTATCTATTTGATCCTGCTCCATACTGACCCTGGCTTACTAACTACTCTCCTGCTCTGCGTTTGGTACCTCGTGCTCTTCTGGTTTGACACGGCTCATTCACCACTCTTGTTGCTCACGGTGTTGCCGTGGGCAACTGCCCCTTTCCCTTTGCTTTGTTTTCCCTTGTCTGTTTGTCTCGTGCACTTACTGAGCGTAGGGACCGCCGCCCAGTTGTACCCCGTCGCCTAGGGCGGGTCGTTGCAAGTAGGCAGGGACAGAGTGGCGGGTAGATTAGGGCTCACTTGTCCGTTTCCCTACCCCCGTCATTACAGTACCCACCTAGTCCCGTCCACACAACGAGTGGAGGAGATCCATCTGCTCCTCTGGTCTGTGAAGTGTGTGGCTCAGTGAAGATAGGTGCGATGACGTCGCGCCTGTGTGCACCAAATTGCTCACAGCTGTCTTTGCACAGTGAATGGTGGAGCAGGGAACTGACGGCTCCCTGCATCACCATCGCAGATGCAGTTGTCGCCGGGACATACCACTGGCTGTCCGGGACAGCGATACACCACCCTGAATCCCGGATTGTCCCGCTGGATGCAGGGGATTGGGAGGAATAAAACAGTTTGTGATGAATTAGGCGTTTTAGAGGCGTTTTTCTAACCATATCCGAGGAGTGATTTAGTAAAAATGTGTCCATTCCAGGAGAGGATGACTCAAAGATAAACTGTAGGATTATTAGCTGGGTCAGATAGATACAGCAGTTCCCCGGGGAGATAAAGCCACAGAATGACATTAGATCAGAGCACAGGATGCACTACTTTTGCAGGGATGAATTGTTCGCACACCCGGTCAGCAAATAGCTTGAACGTTAGGTGCTTGAGTGGGATATACTAGAGCCGGCCAGCAAGTATTGTAATTGAAGAATAAGATGAATTTTAGCAGGGTATCTCTGTAATGGCTAGTTAATTCCGAGATTGGCCAGTAGATGACAGCATTGCCAAACAAGTCATTGACAAAGTAGGTACAGATTGAGTTCGTTATGTGTACAAAAAATTTTACCCAGAGAGAGAGTAATAAACATTTTACCTCAGTATGTGTACTTTTTTAGGCCACATTAAGCAGTGCCTTTGATGGAATTCTTGCCCGTTGCTCCAGTCCTCAGATGGTATTGCTGTTAGTGATAAGGGGTGCAGTCCAGGATCCACATGAGCTGCAAAGTCGGAAGCGGCTACTGTGTTCCGTCAGGACCCTCAGCTGGTGTAGGCTCCAGGAGTCTCCTCTCCCCCAGGCTTTGTCCAGGTCCCGGGATTGCTAGTTACCCTGTTACAAGTGCTCACCTGATGGAGCTTCTAGGCCTGTTTGCAGGAGAAGATGGCCTCCAGCGTTGTAGAGGAGCACAGTGTGTTCCCAGAAGCGTTCTCATTGGCAGCTCCAGAGGTCAGGAAGAGGCTAGAAGGCTTCACCCAGGAGGTAAGTGTTGTCAAATTACAGGGAAACTCTGCTTAGAGCTGGCAAGAAGTAGTGTTCAGTCCCTCAGTAGGCCGCAAAATGGCCCGATGGGCCTCCTCGCAAAGATAATGTACAGGACAGGGGCTAAATGGTTGTGACCCCAGGAAAAGCAGGGAGCATGGTAGTCAGTAGCTGCGGACTATGTCAGAGCGGCGTGATCTCTCTGCTGTGTGTGCGCATGCGATCTCCCCCTCTCTCCTGTTACTGTCCGCAAATGATGAAAAGACTCTGTGATCTCGCGAGAGAGGAGGAGAGCACGTGTGCACACACAGCACAGAGATCACACCGCAGAAGCCGTTCCGACACTGTCTGCAGCTGATTGGACAGTTCAGAGCTCTGATTATCATGCCCCCTGGCTTTACATATCCAGAAACGCCCCTATGACAGTACAGGGGCTAATTTACATATCGGGTGCCAATTATAGCGGCACCGATATCTCCAGAATGGCTTAGACTACAAATTTAAAGTGCCCCAAGGTCTGTGCAGCAGCACCTATAAGATGGTGCACACAGCTGCAGAGGTCTGGGGTAGTGAAAGGTTCTCTTTAAGGCTGTCTCTGAATTTGTCTCACATTATGCCCAGGACTCTATAGGACACAATGAAAGGCTTTAAAGTGCATCCTCAGAGGAATCTTTATCACTCATGGATCTCATCTTAAAAAGATGAGATTAGAGGTGTTATCTAAACTTTTGACAAATTGGTTATGCTTGGAAGGGTTCAATAGGACTTCCTCCTCGGAATGCACTGGCAGGAGAAAGTTATATAGTTAAGGTCCTATTACACAACCTGATATGGGCCGTGAAAATGAGCGCCAATGAACGAGCTCATTGATAGGTGCTCGTTTACCTTTACCTATTGTCTACACTGGTCATCTATCATTGAAGCATCAGTTGCCATCCTGGAAACAACAGGTCACAGTGCCAAAGATTTTACGGAACCATGCACGAAAACTTCTGAAGACAATGACCGACGGCGGTTCTCTGCCCCATCCAGCAGAAGCATCCATCTGGATGAAGGTCTGGAAACCTTCCTGAGGGAGATATCTTAATGCTTACAGCCAAGTGCTAACAAGATGAGCACCTTACCTACACTAATTACTGAGTGACCAACTGTCAATATCTGTAGGAGAGAAAGAAGAGAGCACGGCGCCACATAGTGCAAAATAAATGGTGGTAACAGATAGGCATATACAAGGTAGTGAAGGCAAAGGCTCACCTTGTAAGTTTGTGCTATACACAGGCACAATACTGGGAAAGAATTTTAAACAGCTGCAGCCAGGTCCAATCCGGTGAACCGTGAAGGTTACCGCAGTAAATGAGAACAATAAAATGAACTGAAAACAATACACATTTTGATGTGTAAGAGGACCTAAAGAGAGGCGCTGCTGTTAATGAAGATAATGATGATGACAAGTGGTTAGCAAATAAATAACTAGTTTTAATAGAGATAAGCAGGCAACGTGTTTCAACGTTGGACTAACGTCTTCATCAGGCCAAATGAAGACGTTAGTCCAACGTTGAAACGCGTTGCCTGCTTATCTCTATTAAAACTAGTTATTTATTTACTAACCACTTGTCATCATCATTATCTTCATTAACAGCAGTGCCTCTCTTTAGGTCCTCTTACACATCAAAATGTGTATTGTTTTTAGTTCATTTTATTGTTCTCAACTGTCAATATGTTATCGCACTAGGGAGCGCGTGTGTGTCCTATTTTCTCCCACTGTGCTTTCAGCATTAGGAACCCCTTTCTAAACTGAGTAGCTTTATAACACGAAGCCTGATGAAACAGGTTTGTAGGGCGAAATGCGCGTCAATGCGCTTTTTCTTGCCAGTACCGGATGTTGCCAGTTCCACTCTCCACTATGTCTCAGGGTATGCGTATACTATTGTTACTTTGCACTCCTGCATAATATCTTGCAGTTTTCTTTTTGTTTCTCTTGCATGTCACCTCACTACTATTCTATATAGGTGTCTGAAAGGTATGCAGATAAATTAGTATTTGCTATATTTCTTTGCAGCTTGTCTATTTAGATGTAGTAGGTATTTACCTTATTTGAGTAGTTTCGACATAGCCTTATATTTATAATTTTTGTGGCTATACCCAGTGCTTATTGGTGACTGATGGTGGATTGTTTCTGTAGACCACAAGGTATTTAATATCTTACCTAAGTCTGGTTATCTCCTCATGTATGGTCCTTATTTTTAATAGTCTTGTATTATGATATTAAGCAGTGTATTTAACTTATATTCAATAAAGATTTTCTATTTTTTGCATCTGATTATTTGGGTGCTATGTGCTCTTTTTGTTCGCATATAGGTTGTCTAGCTATATAACACGTCTGGTTACAGTAGTACTTAAGAGCAATTACTTGTTGTTTGGGGACCAATTTATTTTTTTGTTTAAAATAAACATTTTATTACATTTTTGAAAGACATAACGATACATATCAAAGAGCCTCGAACCTGAGGCAATTACACGTGAAGACAATTTAAAAAATGTGTAAATTCAAGGAAAATAAAAAAATACCTGCAGTTGAAGGTGACAGTAAATATCATACATGAAATTCAATACTGTCACATAAACAGGAAGCAATAGTACGATTGCATTGCATAAGAAATTAACAATAAGGGAGTGTTTGATCATGAAATCACTACCAAAGTACAGGCAAGAGAGAATCATACGTCTAAAGAGAGGATTATGGGTACAAAAGCGGGAAATCAACAAGGAGGGTCAGTCCCCAAGAAGGTCAACCAGTCTCTCCATTGCAAGGTAAAACGTCAAACACATGTGACCTAATAGCCCAAGCTTTCTCCAGTTGAAACAAATAATTAATCTGGTTCAATAATTCTGTTTCAGTAAACACATCAGCGCATTTCCATTTGCGGGCAATCAGGAGTCTAGCTGCCAATATTATGTGGCATACAACTGTTCTGCCCTCCCTTGGAACACAATCCATATTAATGAAACATAAGGCCAGACCAGGGTCTGCAGAAATTAGTGAACCTGAAACCCTAACTATCAGTTGGAAAACAATATCCCATAAGTTGCGGACTAGACCACACTCCCACCAAGTGTGCAAATAGGTACCCCCTCTCTCCACATCCTCTCTAACATCAATCTGAAGCCGAGAAATACATTTTTTGGGGACCAATTGTATGCCCAAAAAAACCGTGATGGGCACAATTCGACACCAACGTACGCCAACATATATATGAGCCAGGTGGAGGAAACATTTGTGAATTCTTTGGGCGTCACTGCACCACCTGTCTCAGATATATAGACTATATATTAGTTGTCTGGCAGGGTGATGAAGCCTCAATTGATGAATTTCTTGTATATCTCCACTCTATGTACCCCTTTTTAAAATCACCATTTGTAAAATCAAGGGAGGGTTTGAGCTTCATAGATACATGGGTCTACATCGAGGATGGTAAGGTATTTACTGATTTTATATATTAAACCCACAGATTGCAACACATTGTTGGGATATGAAAGGTTTCACTCCATGAATATCATTTTTGTGCTGCCATAAGAAAATTCCCTTGTGTGGATAGAATAGTCAGTAACCCGAAATGTAAGGCCAAGAGATTGAATGATATGGCCTACAAATTCGAACGGAAATACCCAAGTGATTTACTAAATAGGGAGTGTGAGGCTGTCTTGAAGAATATGAGGGTACCCAAGCTAAATCAAAGAAATGCCAGGATACCATTTGTCTCAGTATATAATCATCAAATCTGGCAGATAGGGCACATAATACGTAAACACTGGAGTATAGTACGGGAATATCACTAGAATAGACCAACAATGGCCTTTAACAACCAAAGAATATTTGGAAAAGCTTGGTTAAAGCAGATGTAGGATCTTGTGAAGCTAAACAGAGATTTTTAGACAGGATCTGTAGAGTACCTATGCTACTAAATCTTCTGAGTTTGGGGGTAGATAGGGAATCATGACACTCCCCGGGATGTGGGCTGTATGCAATGTAGGGAATAATTGAAGGTATAAGCGTACTTGTAATGTATGGAGTTCCTAATTTCTGAATGTGACGTTTTTTGCCTGCTACCCTGCATGGTAGCCACCTATGTCATTGTGATATTGTAGGATATACATTTTTATGAATATACTGGAACTGGGGAGGGGGGGGGGTTAGGGTTTAATTGTGATGCATATGCTGTGATTTATTTTTGTTTTGTTGAAAACTCAATAAAAATTATCTGATTTTTAAAAAAAAAATTGATTTTTGTACATTTCCTTGTTTGGCTTGTTGCCAATAAGGGTGGGTTATTCTCTTTCTCAATATATCTCTTAAGCAGATATTTTAGGTGAGAGATTACTACACCTGTAATTCTGATTTTGTGGTATATCTCCTGACATATCCCTGTGGGTTGCAATAGGTGGGGGAGACCACAAAAACCATAAAGACATGTATTGGCCAACACAAAAGCTTAATTAGGTCTAAGAAAGGAAAATATCCTTTAAAAAACATTTTTTAAAGGCTTGTCACAAGCTCAGCCGAACAAAAATTTCAGGTGATAGGTGGGGTATCTTGCCCTCAATGTGGCGTTACAGGGTCAAACTTCTGAAAAGGATTAAAAAGTTGAACTCTTCACACGGTATAAACATAGATTATGAGGTCATGCAGTTAATATAGCATTTTTATTTACAGATATTGTGTAGCTTCATTCTGTAATTGATTTTGTTGACGATTGTACTTGTTCTACTAATTGTCTTGAGAATTCTTCTAGATTTACATATATTAAGTGATTGCCGATCACAGCTGCGGCCATGAAGCGTCATGGGCTAATTCAAATGATTGTGTATTATAATTTGCACTTGACAATATTGTTCAGAGAATTATTTAATAAAATATACGTTGTTACATCACCTCTGACTAACTCCCCTTTCTCATATTTGGGATATGCATATTTCAGTCCTATTTGTCTTTACTAGGTATAACAATATAGAACTGGATCAATGTAGGTGACCTTTAGGTAAAATATGTCCCAATTACATCTGGGCAAATCAGGACCGGCGTCAGCACCCGGCGAACCCGGTCAAGTGCAAGGGGGGCTGTGTGGCACTACCTGGGAGGGGAGCTGTGTGGCACTATCAAAACACAGTACCATTACGTCAATAGCGACCATAACATCTAAGGGGTTTGTAGCTGAATGGTACCCCCGCAACCGCTATGGCAACCAGAGGCCTAACAATGGCCTCCTGGTCTGCCAAGTATAGAAGCCGTAGGCGAGTCCTAATAGGCTTGCTGACAGTGTCAAACTGACAGCTCTAAGACATTGCACTACGTAGGTTGTGCAATGTATTAGAATAGCAATCAGGGCTTTATGCCTTCAACTAGTTTACTGGGACTAAATAAAAGTTTAAAAAGTTAATAAAAATTTATAAAAATACAGATTTCAAGGTAAAAAACAAAAATTGTCTTTTTCCCCATAATAAGTCTTTTATTATTGGAAAACAACAAAACAAAAAAACTATACATAATTGGTATCACCGCGCCCGTAACAACCCGAAATATAAAATTCACTGAGCAGAATTGCTGTTTTTAGGTCACATCTCTTCCCAAAAAATGGAATAAAAGTGATTAAAAAGTCACATTTATCCCATAATGTGCCAATAAAAACTACAGCCCACCCTGCATAAACAAGCCCTTACAGAGCTTTGTCGACGCCCAAAGCAAAAAAGGTATGGCTCTTAGAATATGGCGACACAGAATGATTTTATTTTATTATTTTTAATTATTGTGCAAAAGCTGCAAAACATAAAAAAAAGTTATAAATTTGGTATCACCGTAATCGTATGGACCCTGCAGAATAAGGTCAACATGTAATTTATGGTGCACGCTGGAATGTCGACAAAAAAAAAAAAAAATCCAGAATTGCCACTTTTGGTACCAATAAAAACTAGAGCTTGTCTATTATGCCCTGATGTACTCCTCACAGTTTACGTATGCCCCCACATTATAAACTGAAATACCAGTAAAATTAAAACAAACTACTACCAAGCCAAATGCGCGCTCCAAAAGCCAAATGGTGCTCACTCCCTTCTAAGCCCTACAATGTGCCCAAACAGCAGTTTACATCTACATATATGTCATTATCGTACCCGGGAGATCTTGCTTAAAAGGGTTGTCCAGCTTCTGACAACTAATGACCTATCCACCGGATAGGTCATCAGTATGTTATAGGTGCGGATCCGACACCCGAACCTCGCACCGATAAGCCGCTCCGGTGGCCTGCGGGAATCGGATCTTGTGGCGTATAATGCTATGGACGGAGCCAGGAAGCTGTTGGCTCCGACCATTGCATAGCGGCCTTGCTGCAGAACTGTAGGTCCGCTCCTATTCACTTGAATAGTAGCAGAGCTGCAGTACTGCAGCTCGGCCGCTATTCCGTCGCCGGAGCTAACTGCTTCCGACATGTATGTCCGATGCACAGAGGCACCAGAGCAGCTGATCTGTGTGGGGCCTGGGTGTCGGACCCCCACAAATCATGTACTGATAACTCCTTTAACCATTTATTAGCTAAGATTCTCCCACACCATAGCCACATTTAAATGTTAAACATTTTATAGAAGTATGTCCATTAATGGTCACTGTACGGATGAGGTCAAATTTTCCCTGTTGGTCTAGCGTAAGGGCATGTTCCTGTTTACCTATAGAGACATAGGAGTGCTGTATCTATGTTTTTTTTTAATGTTGTCATTTAGTCTCAATGTGCAGCTCTATTTCAGGCTGTGTACTGAATATGACAGCGTTTTGCCTAGTAACAACTGGAGCCCTCTTATTGGCTGCCTGATGGTGATGCATGGTACGTTGTGATGTCATGCCACGGGTTACTCATTACGTGACCAGGAAGGGCCTACTAAGCAGGGAGATTGAGGGAGAAGTATCATATCGGCAGGAACAGGACATCTTTACTTTATAATGGTTGCCTAGTAATAAAATGAATTCTGTTCAGCTTTATGAATCCAGATATATGCTAAATGGGGATTGGAGTTTGCCCTATTTAAACTGAATGAAGTGATGAGTCAGAATAACTTCTGTGTAATAGTATTGATGCAGAAACTTTCAAACCTGAATGGTTAAACCCTTATGTGGCGTGCATGTTTCATCCAGCCATGATCGCATCAGTAAGTTTTTAAGTATATTTTAAGAGTTTGTAAATGTATACATCTTTTTTCTGTAATGGTGTATTAAGTACAGCTTTTTGTATTTGTAAATGTCGTGATGACAGAATGGGGCATGCTTATCCAATGCTTATACAATTTTGCCATATCCACAGGTAAATAAGGCTGTACATACTATGGTGGGGTATATGCACATGAGAAATGCCATTGTATTGCCGAAACGTTGCTTTGACTATATCTACGAATTGTAATGCAATAAAGGATAACGTTTTCCTCAACCGATGCAGTGGCAAATACTCTATTGAATTTATACTGCTGAGAGATGGTAGATCCTGGAGCAAATATGATGCACGGTGCAATACATGAGTGGTGCTGAGGATTAATCCTGCGATTTTCATAATTGTAATGGAGGTCCTAGCTAATGCTACAAGGTATACCTGTAGATCTTAATCTACTATTGGGATACGAATTGTCTAAATTAACTGAAGACAGAACGTGAGATAACAGCGAAGGGCTCTTCATCACTACTTCAACCACCAGAGGTCACTTTCATCACTTTTTCTTTGCGCAGAAGTATTTAATCCCCCTAGGACCTGGCCAATTTTGGCCTTGAGGACATGAACATAACTTTTTTATTTTTTGTTTGACCTTCGTTTAGTGTGGGTCAAAAGGTGTAGCTTTCTACTAAGAATCTGCAACTGAAATTACCGTCTCGTAAGTTTGCTCCCAGGTTTTTTGGTCCATATGAAATTGTTGAAGTCATTAACCCTGTGTCTTTTCATCTGGCTCCTCCCCTGTCTTTTAAAATTCATGACGTTTTTCGCAAATCTCTCCTTAAAAAAAAAAAATCACCATCTAATCCACTCAAGAAACCTCCTCCAGTTCAGCTAGAAGGAGATATGGAGTTTGAGGTTCAGAGGATTGTGGATTCCAGAAGGATCAGGGGTACTCTCCAGTACTTGGTACACTGGAAGGGGTATGTGCGAGAAGAACGAACTTGGGTTTCTGTCTATTCACTAGTTTACCAAACCGAACAATGCCCCAAAATGTACCAATGGTCCTATTGACTAATATAGCAAACCAGAAAAAGAGACAAGTCACGACCAAATAAGTATAAAAATGATAAACAATTATTATTAAAGTCAATTAGACGCACGAACGCACATAAAAACCACTACACACAATAAAATAACATAAGCCCTCGTAAAAAGATGGAGTCAGAACATAAAAGCAGCGTGGTCCCCCAGATGGAAAACTGGTCACACGATCACCCAAAGGGCTAAAGTGCATGGATCAGTAATTTTAAGCAGGTGCTAGGTATGGTACGTTTGCACAGATAGATACCTATACATGGAGAGAATGCAAGTGCAGTCTTACACAAATGTAACATATAAATGGCAATATACCTACACCTACACAGTACAAGGATGGCCAGGAGATCAGGACCGGGAGGGGGGACCGCTGCTGGACTCGATGCGCGTTTCGCAAACCCCTGACGAAGCATCAGCGAAACGCGCGTCTGGACTTTAATAATGATTGTTTATAATTTTTCCACTTATTTGGTTGTGACTTGTCTCTTTTTCTGGTTTGTTATTCACTAGTTTAGTTAAAGTCTTTCATTTGAAGTTTCCTTTGAAACCTAGACCGTGGTTAAAGGGTCCGGTGGCCCCTCGTAGAAAGGGGGGTACTGTTAGGAAACGTCCATCCCTTTAAGATTACCATGACTACAAGTCTAGCTTCTGGGTGGTTCTGGATTTAGTTGTTGAGCCTATTCCACTTCTCTGTCTTTCTTCCTATCAGATTGAAGGGTGGAGTATTTAAATCTGGGTTGGTTCTGTTTTCTTTGATTGTGATTTTCCTTGTTTCCATGTGTTTGATCAAGCTATTGACTATAACCTGTACCTTTGACTATTTGCACTTTTTGGAACTGGACCTCGGCTTGTCTCTGGATTACCCTTTGCTTACTGATTTGGACTTTCTTCTCCTGGCTGGGTTTGACCTCTGCAATCCCTGATATCCCCTAGCTTTATGATTTGGACTTTCTGTTTACCCACGTGCTGTCTTGTTATCTGCTCTGGTATTGTCTGCATTGCACCTCCATCCAACACTGAACTCTGTTAAAACAACCTGGGTCCCATGCTGCAAAGTCCAACCTGCCTTACAGTGGGCTCTGGCGAAAACCATAGAGTAGCCTTAGATTCTTGTTGCTCAGAGTTGTGATGGATTTGGGGTTGCGAATTTATTTGCACGCTCATTCCTGACAGCCTCCAGTAGCCTTTTGGGGAATCGATCACATAGCAATTCCATAAACTTCCACCCTGGGAATTGCTGAACTGGTGATTTCATAACAGCTTTGTTTTGTTATGAAATTATTTACACTTGATGTAGGCACAATTTTTTTTGTCCATATACATTAGTGTTTCATTTATAATAATTTTTATTTTAGGAAAAAAAGTAGAAAAGCTATTCTGCTCCAGTTTTTGTTAAAAAAAAAAATTACACTGTACACCGATCACCATAACAGATATTATAAATTAATTTTACAGGTTTCGGTAGTGGGGATACGAAAGATGTCTATATTATTTTATGTCTCAGAACTTATATTTAATAGATTTTATTTTTTGTCAAGTGCTTTTGTGTTTTTTTTTTGTTTACTTGTTTTGTTACATGTTAAAATGTATTTTCTTTTTTTCTTTAATCCTATACGGGGATTCTCAATCTTTTTTTTTTTTTTTTTTAGTACAATGTGCTGGCATATATATACTTCCTCATGCCATCACATGGAAATAATCCTTTAAGCAACATTATTGAGCAAGATGAATTATTGAAAACTACTTTACAGACATGTGATATGACAAATAAAGAAATAATAAGAAAAAGAAAGGATCTGTCTCTTTTGTTCGCACAGCACATATAAATTTGTTATTTGAAACAAACTTCAAGATGTTTTATCTGTGGTTTAATCTAGGACTGTAAGTAAACCTTGAATTATAATGATGCACAAATTAAACAGCCAAATTAAACATTTTGCTCTTTTACATTTATATTAAGATTATACTTCTCATGATGCAAGTAAAACGAAAAATCTCATCTCAAGAATGTCTTAAAAAATACAAACGAGTGCTCTTTGCAAAAGTTTTCAAAACCTATGATCATATTTGGGTTCCAAATACAGCATACAGCATACTATGCAGGCCTACTGTAACTCTCTGTGCCACTTATTTTACACAGAGGTTTTTTGTGTTTTTCTTTATGTGGATTCCACTACAACTGTTAAACAAAAATTGTGACATGCAGCATCACATGCCGTATTCCAAGGGGCTTCTTTACTGGAAAAAAGCTCTTTTTACAACTAGAATCGCATGTTCCATAGACCACTTACGACATAAAAATGAGAAAACTACTGACAAAGCATTCATACAAAAAAGTACCAAGTTATTGCTTCACTTAAAGTCTAAGACGTACTTATTTCATCCTTGTATTGATACTTCAATATATATATATTCTCATTTACTGAATGTGTATTTTTTTATGAATGCTTAAATTTTACTAAACATTCAGTATTTTGTTACAACATGTAAACCAATGTTAAAGTTCGGAATCAAACTGCATATAATAATATTATACCACGATAGTTGCTGTTGAATTATATAGGGTGAAAATAGCATTATTCTGTCTAGATAGTAGCAATCAAATTTTTTTTTTTTGTTTTTTTAAAACTCTGTAAAGAAAGCAATCTCATAGCAATATTCACCTCTGTTGAGAGAAGCTGAGCTGTTTATTTCTCCAGTAATAAAGGAAGACTCTGATTGCTTTCTCACTGTGTCATTCCACATTCTGCGAATTCGGCTCTAAAAAAGGAAAACAAAGTTAAATGAAAATATGATAATTTATGCAATTAAGATGAGTTAATCTATATAAGAGATATATGATATATACATATATTGTCTTATGCAAATGTTTTGGAACCTCTTGTCAAATTACAGTTCTGTTGATTAATGCAATCTCTGCAAGGAGCAATCTTTTTTTCAAGTAACAAAATTCTACAAATAGTGGTTAACACATCCTTCATTCATACTGAGCCTCAATGGTCAAAAAATAACAACATGTTTACTGCATAGCGGTAAAAGCATAGTGTAAATACCATGGTTTTTACCAGTAAAACATAATCACACTAAAATTGTGGCAAAAAAAATAATGCATGTACCCTCCTTTTTCTGCGTTTTTGGCACAATTTTCATATTTGTGGCAAACGACCAACACTTTTGTTACAATTCCGAAAATCGCTACAAGGAAAAAAACAGGACAAATCCACGAAGAGAAACTTTCATATAAATATCTTAAGGGTTGTCCCATGATTAAATAGTACATTTCTCTGTTAAACATTAAAAACTTAAATTTCCAAAATTTTTATATTGACATTATTTAAAAGAAAATCTAGACCTGATGTGCTCAGTGTCATTGGACAGACATGCTCAGTAGCTCAGTACCATCATCCAGATCCTCTTGTACACGGGTGGTGGACAGATTCCTTGTATGGTGCAGGCCGAACAATAAAAATCAGGATACTAGCAGCTTTTCACCAGCATTGAACACATTTGAAAAATTCATATGTTGTTTTGTGATCTAACAGAATATTTTAATATTAATTCAACGGACAACCCCTTTAAGAATTTATTTATACACTGTGGTTGAATCACGTTTTATTTTTGTAGTACAGAGGTTCAACTGCAGTGTGCTATAGGCCATCAATATCAAAGTTCCGGAAAACCTTTTAAGTATAATAATGAATGTGTTAATAGCACTTTTATCAGCTGCTCTTCTTTTGTGTTTACAAAGCTAAAAACCTAATTTAGTAGCTCTGTCTTCTCTTGCTCCCCAGTGATCAACTCTGCGTTACCATCATTTAGGGGTCCTAAATGCACTGACCATGTTTTATTTGCATTTGTATACTTAACCACTTAAGGAACCGTGATGTAAGTGAACGTCCTGGTTTTGCTTACATTAAGCCACCATGACGCACAGTTATGTTATGGTCATGGTGCGGACACAAAAACTGTGCCCGAGTGATCACCGCGGGAGGCCATTGTTTACTAACAGCCGGCCTCCTGATGCAATGTCCAGGATCAGAGATAACACATTAAAGTGGTTGTCTAGTTTCAGCAAATGAATGTTATTTTATGTACAATATATAGTTATTTAATGTTCCAATAATCTTTCTGTACTAGTTCACGGTTTTCAAAATCTATGATTGTTGTTATTCAGTAGAAGCTTTCATTGTTTACTTCCAGTGTATGAAATTCTGTCCATGGTCATGTGATCGACGCCCAGGTGCTGGAATTGTTAGAAGACACAGCTCTGATAGATTATAAACTCTTGCAAGCAGGTTCCTCACTCCTCTTGCTTGAATTGTTTATTAGATTTGTCACTATGTAATGTCTGATAATGTCTGTACACAGGGCTGTATTTAGAGCTGAAGCTAGACACTTTTAGGGCTGATGCCCCCTATAACTCCCGAAGTTACGGAAACAGCGTAGCTCGCTGATATTGTGGCTCCAGCGCTGGACCCAGGAAAGGAAAGTATAATAATTTATTTCAGTTTATACGTGTTACTAATGTTTTTTTTTGTGTTTGTGTTTTTTTACAGGTTCAGTTGGACTTCGAAATCTAGGACTACATTGATGAAGGCGTTTTTTATTTTCAATAAATGGGTAGCAAGGTTTGTGTGTGGTTTTTTTTTCTGTGTGTTTCCTTTTAACTTTATTAGTTTAGCCTTTGTAATGGACGCTCTCTGAATTTACAACATTACTAAGGTGGGATTTAGTATTAGCCGGGGGAAAAGGCTAACCCCCCATTATTACCCCGTACGTACTGCCACTAGGGTTACCGGGAAGGAATGTTTTTTAAAAAAAAAGCAACATGGGGTCCCCCCTATTTTTTTTATAACCAGCCAGGTACAACATAGCAGCAGGCAAGCATTATAAGGGTTGGAGGGGTCACTGTTTTTTGGGCTGGCACGGCCTCCCCGTCCTGGACTGTATGATAGGGTGTGCGCGTGCTTGTCCCTGGCCCTAAAGGACCAGCGCGCGCTCTCTATAAAAGTTCCCTAACCTATCCCCAGAACACCCTGGGCTATAAAAAGGACTCCGCCCTTCCACTCCTTGCCTGAGCATTGGTGTAGTTTTCCCATGTCTGTATTGCAAATGTTCCCTTAGCGTTTTCCTGCTCCCAGTGTTCCCGTGCCCTGCTACCTGTTTCCTGTATCTCCCATGCTGTGTTTCTTTCCTGAGCCTGTTTAGTGTTGGAGTCGTGTTGTGCCGCCTACTGGAATATACCAAGTCTGGTGGCATCTGCCATCTCTAGTATCATCCATCACGTCTGGCACAACCTGCCACGCCTGCTGGAATACACCACATCTGGTGTCATCTGCCAGTCCTGGTGCCATCCGCTTCGTCTGGCACAACCTACCACATATTGCCGAATCTGTGCCAGAGTCTCTGCCGCCGTCTGGACTATCTCAGGTACCCTTGTGTTACGAACCTCTTACAAATAATTTGCATAGACTGTGAGTTGGTCAGCTGCCTCTCCGCTACGGAGGAGCGGCCTACTGGGTCCACATACCCCTAGATCGTGACAGTACGCTCAGGCCATGAAAACGCTGGCCAATCTAAGACCACAGTTCAAATGATACAAATTGACATGCGTGACCTACGTGCACGCCAGGATAAACTCCACATGGCTGTAAACTCTATCATCGCCCGACTGGACCAACCCCCTGAACCTCTTCCGGATGCTGCTACCGTTCCACTGCCTGTTACTCCTGTCCATTGCGGATCCACAGTTTCGCTGAGTCCTCCTCCTCGCTATGACGGTGACCCTAGGGCCCATTCATTATTTCCCTTCTTGCTTGCAAGGCCCTCGCATGGGCGAACCCCATCTTGGAATGACAGTGACCTGAATTCTTGGACCTAGCCTTATTTTTACAGACTTTTTGTACTGTGTTCGAGGAGCCAGGACGAAGATACTCTGCAGCATTCTTCTACTAACCCTCAAGCAAAGAGGGTCCACAGTAGGAGAGTATCTCCTTTCGTACCCTGGCAGCAGAGTTGTCATGGAATAATGAGGCGTTGGTGGCGACCTTTTGGCAGGGACTGTCCTCCCACATAAAAGATGAGCTAGCAGCCCGCGAACATCCCTCTACCCTGGATGCTCTCATCCTGTTAGCTACCCGGGTCGACATGAGGATCCAGGAACATGCTCTGGAGGTTCGGCGGGACAGACGTTTCTGCAGACTGGCACCCTCGTTCCATAGACCACTATTGTCTCCTCCTGTTGCCCTACCTATG
This sequence comes from Rhinoderma darwinii, assembly GCF_050947455.1. Taxonomy (NCBI): domain Eukaryota; kingdom Metazoa; phylum Chordata; class Amphibia; order Anura; family Rhinodermatidae; genus Rhinoderma; species Rhinoderma darwinii. Next base: position 265,535,166 of record NC_134687.1, read on the forward strand.
GAGCCTATGAAGGTAGACCGAATCAGACTGTCCGAGCAGGAGAAAAAACGCAGACACTCTTCAGGTCTGTGTCTGTATTGTGGCCTTAAGGGCCATTTAGTGCGCCAATGTCCACAAAAGCCGGAAAACTCCAGCACCTAGGGTTGGTTGGGGAGACAATCCTAGGTGGGACGACGCCAAATGTCAAGGCCTCTCTTAAGGTATCCATTCCTGTGACCATCGTCTCTGGAGAGACATCACACTCCTTCTCTGCCTATCTGGATTCTGGAGCAGCTGTAAATTTTATCCAGCAGGATCTAGTGGATCATCTACCCACAGTTCTTCTGGAGAGACCCCTGGCTGTTCCCTCTGTGAATGGACAACCATTGCCCGACCCTATTGTGTCCATCACTAAGCCACTGATGTTACAAATCGGAGTTCTTCACTCGGAACAGATTACCTTCCTCATCCTGCCTAAAGCTATCAAGCCTGTCCTGCTGGATCTGCCTTGGCTTCGTCTACACGCCCCAGTTTTCGAATGGAATTCTCGACTGGAATCCAATGGGGGCCCAGGTGCCTTAGCCGCAGCCTGCCACAGGTTCGTCCTATGTTGCCCCCGCTGCCTCAGTCACTCTCCGATATACTGTCCCATTATGCTAGTTTTTAGGACGTCTTCAGTAAGAGGGAAGCAGAGACTCTTCCCCCTCATCGCATCTATGACTGACCTGTTGGTTTACTCCCTGACACTTCACCGCCTTGAGGGTGAGTTTATCCTCTTTCCCTGCCAGAAACCCTAGCCATGTCCACCTATGTTAAGGAGAACCTCAAGAGAGGGTTCATCAAGAAATCTTCCTCTCTGGCCAGAGCCGGATTCTTCTTCGTGAAAAAGAAAGACGGATCTCTTCGTCCATGCATCGACTACCGTGGTCTGAACCAAATTACGGTCAAAAATAAGTATCCCCTGCCACTCATCTCAGAACTTTTTGATAAAATTCTTGGGGCCAAGGTATTCACACAGCTGGATCTACGCAAAGCATATAACTTGATCTGTATCTGCAAAGGAGACGAATGGAAAACCGCATTTAACATCCGAGACGGCTATTACGAATACCAGCTGTGTTCCAGGAATTAGTCAATTACATTTTTCAGGATCTGCTGTATGTCTGTGTAGTGGTCTATTTGGACGACATCCTGGTTTACTCACCTGATTTGATGACACATCGGAAGCACATTTGCCATGTTCTGTCATGGTTAAAAGAGAATCGCCTATATGCTAAAATTGAGAAATGTGTGTTCGAGAGAAACTATCTGCCCTTCCTGGGCTACATTGTATCTGACCGTGGCCTCAAGATGACCCTAGAGAAGGTGAAATCTGTCTTAGAGTGGCCACATCCACAGGGACTTTGGTCCGTAGAAATATTTCTGGTATTCGCAAACTTCTATCAGCAATTTACCCAGAACTTCTCATCTTTGACTGCTCCAATCTCGGCCCTCACCAAGAAGGCGGTGAATGCCAAGGTTTGGCCTCCAGAGGCAGAATCGTCATTTACTAAGCTCAAGAGAGCTTTCACCTCAGCATCTGTTCTCCATCACCCTGATACATCCTGGCAGTTATTTCTGTAAGGGAACGCATATTCCATGGTGCTGGAGCACTACTATGTCAAAAGAACTCTAAAGGCTAAATGGTTGCTTGTGGCTTCTTCTCAAAATTATTCTTTCCGGCAGAGCGTGACTATTCCATCGGAGATCGGGAGTTACTGGCCATCAAGTTGGCATTAGACGAATGGAGTAACTTGCTGGAGGGCGCGGTTCACCCTATTATCATTTATACTAACCACAAGAATCTTACGTACTTACAGTCAGCACAACTACTAAATCCTCACCAAGCCAGGTGGTCGTTGTTCTTCGCGAGATTTCGATTCTTGCTTAACTTCCTTCCTGCTGATAAGAATGTGAAGGCTGACGCCCCGTCTCGATCATTTGATACTAATGACTCTGAAGAAATTCCTCAATATATTATAGACCCGTCTAGGATTATTGTCGCTAGCCTGTTACAAATTAGAGACATTCCCCCTGAAAATACTTTTGTCCACCTACTGGTCTGCTCCTACTCCTGCCCGTTCCTGATTCCCCTTGGCAGCATATTGCTATGGACTTTATCACTGACCTTCCTCCTTCAGCTGGGTGTACTACGATCTGGGTAGTAGAGGATCGTTTCTCTCCCATCTGCTCCTCGCCTGGCAAGTCTGTTTATTTCACACATCTTCTGGCTATACGGACTTCATCTACATATTGTCTCGGACCAAGATGTACAGTTTACATCCAAGTTCGAGAAAGCCCTGGGCAAACTGCTAGACGTTGAACTAGACTTCTCTTCTGCCTATAATCCTCAGTCCAATGATCAAGTGGAGAGGACCAACTTTTAGAGAATTATCTTCGTCATTTTGTTTCGGCAAAACACGACAATTGGAAACAACTTCTGCCTTGAGGTGAATTCTCTTACAACAACCACACCAGTGAGTACTGTTATGACTGTGGTCACTGACCGCTGCCGCTCACCTTCAGCGAACGACCATCTCTATCCCCGGAGACACCAACTGGCACGGTTTCCCCTTCCTGGACTGTGTGATACGGTGCGCGCTCGTCCCCTGCTTTAAAGGGCCAGCACACGCACTCTCTAAATGTTCCCTAACCTATCCCCAGAGCACCCTGGACTATAGAAAGGGCTCCGCACTTCAACTCCTTTCTTGAACATTGTTGTAGTTTTCCCATGTCTGTCTTGCAAATGGTCCCTTAGTGTTTTCCTGCTCCCAGTGTTCCTGTGCCCTGCTACCTGTCCCCTGTATCCCGTGCTGTGTTTTGTTGCTGAGCCTGTTTAGTGTCGGAGTCGTGTTGTGCCGCCTACTGGAATACACCACGTCTTGTGTCACAAGCCATTTCTAGTATCGTCCGCCACGTCTGGCGCAACCTGCCACACCTGCTGAAATACACCACATCTGGTGTCATCCGAAACTCCTCGTGCCCTCCGCCATATCTGGTGCAATCTGCCACATATTGCCCCATCTGTACCAGAGCCTCTGCCATCTGGACTATCTCAGGTACCCTTGTGTTACGAACCTCTTCCATAGACTTTGCATAGACTGTGAGTTGGTTGGCTGCCTCTCAGTAGATGTACCACCACAGATAACAGACAATGAGTACAGACAATGTCAATCAGCTACTTCTAAGGCCAGCAAGATATTGTCGCGTATTAAAAGAGGCATGGACTCGCGGGACGGGGATATAATATTACCTCTTTACAAAGCTTTAGTGCGGCCTCATCTAGAATATGCAGTTCAGTTCTGGGCTCCAGTTCATAGAAAGGATGCCCTGGAGTTGGAAAACATACAAAGAATAGCAACTAAACTAAAAACATGGAGAATCTAAGTTATGAGGAAAGATTAAAAGAATTAAACCTATTTAGCCTTGAAAAGAGACGACTAAGAGGAACATGATTAACTTATATAAATATATAAATGGCCCATACAAGAAATATAGTGAAAACCTGTTCCATATAAAACGCCCTCAAAAGACAAGGGGGCACTCCCTCCGTCTGGAGAAAAAAAGGTTCAATCTGCAGAGGCGACAAGCCTTCTTTACTGTGAGAACTGTGAATCAGTGGAATAGCCTACCGCAGGAGCTGGCTACAGCAGCAACAGTAGATGACTTTAAAAAAGGCTTAGATCATTTCCTAGAACGAAAAAATATCAGCTCCTATTTGAATGTGTAGAATCTGTGTTTCATCCCTTCCCTTTTTCCCGTCCCTTGGTTGAACTTGATGGACATATGTCTTTTTTCAACCGTACTATGTAACTATGTAGTAGATGTTACCTGCAGTCCTATGTAACACCACAGATAACACAGTAATAACTTTCTGAGTACAGATAATGTAGTAGATGTTACGTGCACTCCTATGTAAAACCACAGATAACACACAGTGATAGCTCTGAGTACAGATAATGTAGTAGTGTTACCTGCAGTCCTATGTAACACCACAGAAAACACAGTGATAAATCTCTGAGTACACATAATGTAGTAGATGTTACCTGTATTCCTATGTATCGCCACAGATAACACACAGTGATAACCCTCTCAGTACAAATAGTGGAGTAGTGTTACCTGCAGTCCTATGTAACACCACATATAATACAGTGATAACTCCCTGAGTACAGATAATGTAGTAGATGCACACACTCAGAAATATATACACATACACAGAGACATATATAGACACTCACATAGTTACATAGTTCATAGTTCGTACGGTTGAAAAAAGACACATGTCCATCAAGTTCAACCAAGGGATGGGAAAAGAAAGTAAAAAATTTCTACACATAAAACCTCTATTTTTATTGCTCTATGAAATTATCTAAGCCTTTTTTAAAGCCATCTACTGTCCCTGCTGTGACCAGCTCCTGCGGTAGACTATTCCATAAATTCACAGTTCTCACAGTAAAAAAGGCATGTCGCCTCTGCAGGTTGAACCTTTTTCAGACGGAGGGAGTGCCCCCTTGTTTTTTGAGGGGGTTTTACATGGAACAGGATTTCACCATATTTTTTGTATGTGCCATTAATATATTTATATAAGTTAATCATGTCCCCCCTTAGTCGTCTTTTTTCAAGGCTAAATAGGTTTAGTTCTTTTAATCTTTCCTCATAACTTAGATTCTCCATGCCCCTTATTAGCTTCGTTGCTCTTCTTTGTATTTTTTCTAACTCCAGAGCATCCTTTCTATGAACTGGAGCCCAGAACTGAACTGCATATTCTAGATGAGGCCTTACTAATGCTTTGTAAAGTGGTAATATTACATCCCTGTCCCGCGAGTCCATGCCTCTTTTAATACACCACAATATCTTGCTGGCCCTTGAAGCAGCTGATTGACATTGCATACTGTTTTATAGTTTATGATTTACAAGTACACCCAGATACTTCTCAACAAGTGACTCCCCCAGTGTAGCTCCCCCTAGGACATATGATGCATGCAGGTTGTTCGTACCCAGGTGCATAGCTTTACATTTATCTACATTAAACCTCATTTGCCAACTGGACGCCCAAACACTTAGTTTGTTTAAAGGAACAGTGTCATCACAAATTATTTTTTTATATGTTAAAGATGTTAGTGCTTTATTAAAAACGTTTATATTTATTTGTGTGTTTGTGTTTTACTTTTTCTTATTTTTACACTTTTTCTTCCCTATGGGGGCTGCCATTTTTTGTTCCATTTCTGTATGTGTCGATTAACGACACATACAGACATGGAATACGGCAGCCACAGTCCCATAGGGACTGCGAACGGCTCCCGTCCCATTCACTTGTGTGTACGGCGTCTGTGTGGGTACTGCGCATGCGCCGCTCCCACACAGTCCAATTTGAAATTGGCGCCGTCCGGCGCCATTTTCCTGTGGACCGGAAGTCGCGGCCGGACAGTAATATTACTACTTCCGGTCGCGGCTTCCGGACTTGTGCACTTGGACCAGCGGCAGCAGACGGAGCGGACGGGCCGGAGGGAGCCGCGGCGGCAGGAGCAGGTAAGAGATTTCAATGTATGTTCGTGTTTGTGTGTGTTTACTACTGTATGTAAACCTACTACACTGTGTGTTAGCTCAAAAAATGGCGACACACAGTGTAGGAGGTTACACCGTTCAAACCCCTCGTTTATCCCGGCACTAGCCAGGATAAAGGAGGGGGGGATGCTGAGAGCTCACTAGAGCGAGGGCTTTTTACCCAATTTTGCAATGCTGCAATTTTGGGAATAGCTCCATCTAGTGACCAGAAATGGGAAATATTATAAATTAGAATTAATTTATAATATTTCCTGACTCGTGAAAAAAATAAAAAAAATTTGAACAATGTTTAATCACCCACACACTAAATGTTTAATTAAAAAAAAAAAAACATGTTTTTCTGGCAACACATTCCCTTTAAATTCGCTTGCAATTCACGAACATCTTCCATAGACAACATTACTACATAGCTTGGTGCCATCTGCAAAAATAGAAATAGTGCTATTAATCCCATCTTCTATATTAGGGGTCTCAAACTCGGCCGGGTAAGTGGGCCACATATAGAAAAAATGTGAAGTTGACGGGCCGCATTACTTTCAAATTTGATACATTACAAAATTATTGTTAATTAGTTATTTGAACTACTATTAAACTATATTACTATAATAATAATACTACATTACTATAATAATAGCGCTAGGTTTAAACTTACCGGAAATTGCGAGAGTTCTCCACGTGCTTATTTCAACAATCCAGTTTTACAGTTTAAGTGTCGCTAAATGCAGTCCAGCGGCTCAGTTGGCAACGTTTGGCAGACAAACAAATGTCAAAATTAGGCAGCCCCTTTTTAGATCGTGCCACAGAGCCCTCTATAGACACTGCCACAGTGCCCTCTGTAGATACTGCCACAGTGCCCTCTGTAGATAATGTCACAGTGCCCTCTGTAGATAATGCCACAGTGCCCTCTGTAGATAATGCCACAGTTCCCTCTGTAGATGCTGCCACAGTGCCCTCTGTAGTTGCTGCCACAGTGCTCTCTGTAGATGCTGCCACAGTGCCCTCTATAGATGCTGCCACAGTGTCCTCTGTAGATAATGCCACAGTGCCCTCTGTAGATGCTACCACAATGCCCTCTGTAGATGCTGCCAAAGTGCCCTCTGTAGACGCTGCCACAGTGCCCTCTGTAGATGCTGCCACAATGCCCTCTGTAGATAATGCCAAATACACCCCTTGTGGATAGTGCCACAGACACATCCTGTAGATAGCTCCATGTGGGCTCCCTCTAGGAGTGGAATCCCCAGCCAGAGCGTTGCCGACGCTTTGGCCAGGGATTCCTCTGTTGGAGGAGCCCCTAATGTCACTGTTCATACACAGTGACGTCAGGGGATCCTCCTGGACCGGAACGTGATGTCAGGGGCAACCCCAGAGCCAGTGTCCCAGAGCGGAGCACTAGTATAGGCTCTGCTCCGGAACTCTGGGGAAGCAACTGACATCAGTGTCCATATATGGACAGTGATGTCAGGGGCTTGCCCAGAGCTGGAGTCCCGGAGCAGAGCCACTTCCAGTACTCTACCTGGGATTCTAGCTCTGCTCCTGACATCACTGTTCATATATTGACAGAGATGTCAGGGGCAACCCCAGAGCTGGAGTCCTGGGCAGAGTGCTACTAGCGCTCCTACTGGGACTCCAGCTGTGCTCCTGACATCCTTGTCCAGCTCTGGGGAAGCTCTAGACATCGCTGTCCATATGTGAGGAGGTTGAAACCTTGTGGGTGGAACTAGAAAGGGAGGTAAACACTGAAAAATTACTTTTGGTGTAATCTATAGACCCCCCCAATATAACTGAGGAGATGGAAGGTCAGATATATAAACAGATGGAGCAGGCTGCACAGGCGGGTACTGTAGTGATAATGGGAGATTTTAATTTCCGGGATATTAATTGGTGTCATGGTTCAGCTTCAACTGCAAAGGGGAGACATTTCCTCAACCTGTTGCAGGAAAATTTTATGGGCCAGTTTGTGCAAGACCCGACTAGAGGTGAAGCTCTGTTGGATCTGGTCATTTCTAATAATGCAGATCTTGTTGGGAATGTCAATGTTCGTGAAAACCTCGGTAACAGTGATCACAATATAGTTACATTTTACCTATACTGTGAAAAAACAAACGCAGGCTGGGAGGGCAAAAACATTTAATTTTAAGAAAGCCAATTTCCCCAGGATGAGGGCGGCAATTCAGGATATAGACTGGGAAGAACTAATGTCAAATAATGGAACAAATGATAAATGGGAGATTTTCAAATCTACTTTGAGTTATTATAGTGCAAAATGTATTCCTATAGGTAACAAGTATAAACGACTCAAATTAAACCCCACATGGCTTACACCTTCTGTGAAAGGGGCAATACATGACAAAAAATGGGCATTTAAAAAATACAAATCTGAGGGTACAGCTGTAGCCTTTGTAAAATATAAAGAGCTTAATAAAATCTGTAAAAATGTAATAAAATTAGCAAAAATACAAAATGAAAGGCAGGTGGCCAAGGATAGTAAAACAAATCCTAAAAAATTCTTCAAGCATATAAATGCAAAAAAGCCCAGGTCTGAACATGTAGGACCCCTAGATAATGGTAATGGGGAGTTGATCACAGGGGATCAAGAGAAGGCAGAGTTACTAAATGGATTCTTTAGCTCTGTATATACAACTGAAGAAGGAGCAGCTGATGTAGCCGGTGCCAGTGCTGTTAATATATCAGTTGATATACTGAATTGGATGAATGTAGAGATGGTCCAAGCTATATTAAATAAAATAAATGTGCACAAGGTCCCGGGACCAGATGGGTTACACCCTAGAATTCTTAAAGAGCTTAGTTCAGTTATTTCTGTCCCCCTTTTCATAATATTCAGAGAATCTCTAGTGACTGGTATAGTGCCAAGGGACTGGCGCAGGGCAAATGTGGTGCCTATTTTCAAAAAGGGCTCTAGGTCTTCCCCAGGTAATTATAGACCAGTAAGCTTAACATCCATCATGGGGAAAATGTTTGAGGGGCTATTGAGGGACTATATACAGGATTATGTGACAATAAATAGTATTATAAGTGACAGCCAGCACGGTTTTACTAAGGACAGAAGTTGTCAAACTAACCTATTCTGTTTTTATGAAGAGGTGAGCAGAAGTCTAGACAGAGGGGCCGCTGTGGATTTAGTGTTTTTGGACTTTGCAAAGGCATTTGACACTGTCCCCCATAGACGCCTAATGGGTAAATTAACCCCTTAAGGACGCAGCCTTGTTTTGGCCTTAAGGCTCAGAGCCCATTTTTCAAATCTGACATATTTCACTTTATGTGGTAATAACGTGGGAATGCTTAAACCTACCCAAGCGATTCTGAGATTGTTTTCTCGTGACACATTGGGCTTCATGATCGTGGTAAAATTTGGTCGATATATTCAGTGTTTATTGGTGAAAAATTGCAAAATTTAGAGAAAATTTTGAAAAAATTGCATTTTTCAGAATTTAAATGCATCTGCTTGTAAAACAGACGGTTATACCACCCACACTAGTCACTAGTTCACATTTCCCATATGTCTACTTTAGATTGGCATCGTTTTTTGAACATTCTTTTATTTTTCTTGGACGTTACAAGGCTTAGAACATAAACAGCAATTTCTCATATTTTTAAGAAAATGTCAAATGCCTTTTATTTAAGGTACCTGTTCAGTTCTGAAGTGGCTTTGAGCGGCCTATGTATTAGAAAACCCTGATAAAACACCCCATTTTAAAAACTAGACCCCTCAAAGTATTCAAAACAGCATTTAGAAAGTTTTTTAACCCTTCAGGCATTTCACAGGAATTAAAGCAAAGTGGAGGTGAACTTTGCAAATTTCTTTTTTCTTGAGGAATTTCAATTTTATTCATTTTTTTTCTCTAACACAGAAGGTTTTAGCAGAGAAACACTACTAAATATGTATTGTCCAGATTCTGCAGTTTTTAGAAATGTCCCACATGTGGCCCTACTGCGCTCGTGGACTAAAACACAAGCCCTAGAAGCAAAGAAGCACCTATTGCATTTTGAGTCCTCTTTTTTATTAGAATATATTTTAGGCAGCATGCCAGGTTTGAAGAGGTGTTGAGGTGCCAAAACAGTAGGAATCCCCCAATAGTGACCCCATTTTGGAAACTACACCCCTCAAGGAATTCATTTATGGTTGTTGTTACCATTTTGACCGCACAGTTTTTTCACAGCACGTATTTGAATTGGGCTATGAAATGAAAAAAATGTCATTTTTTCCAATAAAATGTCATTTGTGATCAAAATTTCTTATTTTCACAGGGAACAAAATACCCCATTTGGTTGCCCAATTTGTCCTTAGTGTGGCAATACCCCATTTGTGGTGATAAACTGCCGTTTGGGCCCATGGGAGGGCTCAGAAGGAAAGGAGCGCTATATGTTTGTTGGAGTCCAGATTTTGCTGGATTGGTTTTCGGGTGCCATGTCGCATTTGCAGAGCCTCAGGGGTATCAAAGCAATGGAAACCCACCAAAAGTGACCCCATTTTGGAAACTACACCCCTCAAGGAATTCATTCATGGTTGTTGTTAGCATTTTGAGCACACAGTTTTTTCACAGCACCTATTTCAATTGGGCTGTGACATTAAAAAAATGACATTTTTTCCAATAAGATGTAATTTTTTATCAAAATTTCTTATTTTCACAGAGAACAAAATGCTCAATTTTGTTGCCCAATTTCTCCTGAGTGCAGCAATACCCCATTTGTGGCAATAAACTGCCGTTTGGGCCCATGGGAGGCCTCAGAAGGGAAGGAGCGCTGTGTGTTCTTTGGAGTCCAGATTTTGCTGGATTGGTTTTCGGCTGCCATGTCGCATTTGCAGAGCCCCAGAGGTATCAAAGCAATGGAAACCCACCAGAAGTGACCCCATTTTGGAAACTACACCCCTCAAGGAATTCATTTATGGGTAATGTGACCATTTAGACCCCATAGTTTCTTCACAGAACTTATTTGAATTGGGCTGGGAATTAAAAAAATATATATTTTTTCCAATAATATGTCATTTTAGCTCAAAAATTCTTATTTTCACAAGAAATAAAATACTCCATTTTGTTGCCCAATTTGTCCTGAGTGCGGCAATACCCCATTTGTGGTGATAAACTGCCGTTTGGGCCCATGGGAGGGCTCAGAAGGAAAGGAGCGCTGTGTGTTCTTTGGAGTCCAGATTTTGCTGGATTGGTTTTCGGGTGCCATGTCGCATTTGCAGAGCCCCAGAGCTATCAAAGCAATAGAAACCAATCACAAATGACCCCATTTTGGAAACTACACCCCTCAAGGAATTCATTTATGGGTGTTGTGACTATTTTGACCCCATAGTTTTTTCACAGAACTAATTTGAATTGGGCTGGGAATGAAAACAAAATAATTTTTTTCAAATAATATGTAGTTTTGGCTGAAAATGTCTTATTTTCACAAGAAACAAAATACCCCATTCTGTTGCGCAATTTGTTCTGAGGGCCGCAATACCCCATTTGTTGTGATAAACTGCCGTTTGGGCCCATGGGAGGGCTCAGAAGGAAAGGACCACCATTTGGCCTACTGGGGATTTTCTAGTGCGAAGTCATGTATGCAGGAGCACCTGAGGTACCAGTACAGTTGAAACCCGCAAGAAGTGACCCCGTTTTAAAAACTACACCCTTAAGGCATTCATCTAGAGGTGTAGTGAGCATTTTGACCGGAGACCTACACCCCATAAACTGTAATGTGGGTTCTCCCGGGTATGGCAATACCCTACATGTGGCTGTTATCAGCTGCCTGGGCACACAACAGGGCTCAGAGGGGAAAGACGAGGGGGGATAAGCTGTGCGGAGTGCATCAGGGTAAGTAAAATTTGAGTAAATTATAAACCAAGGGATGTATGATAAATTTTAAAACACTCTTTCATACAGAGCTCTGGTTATTCGGGACACGTGTCACATTGATATATTGTGTCATCCCTTATCGCCCTCTTATAGCAGACTTTGCACCTCTTTTGACTTTTTCCCTTCTTGCCAGTTTGGGGAACTTCCCCTGGAAAGTGTTGCCGCCCTGGTACGATGCGTGTGGCCCCGCTTCCAGAAGTACTGGGTGCCCCCCCTTCTTGGTCCCTAAAGATTAGGTTATTGATAATCACCTCTTGAAATTCCAGGAAAGTTCCCGTCTGGCCTGCACATCGACGTAGCACGTACGCATTGTACAAAGCCATCTGTATGATGTGCATGGCCAGCTTCTTATACCACACCGCATGGCGCTGTAGGGCTTCAGGACTTGATCTTACAAGTCCATCCCTCCCATGTACCTATTGTAGTCCAGGATGCAGTCTGGTTTGGGGGTGGCCTTTCCTTCATATATCCTAAACCTGTAGGTATACCCTGATGCACTCTCGCAGCTTATACATCTTCACGCCATACCTTGCCCTCTTACCCGGCAGGTACTCGCGGAATTGAACCCTCCCTTTAAAATGTACCAGGGACTCATCAATAGAAATACACTTCTCGGGGTGTATGCTGGGGAAAACCGGGCACTGGAACGGTCTAATAGGGGTCTCCGTTTATACAAACGGTCAAAACTGGGGTCATCTCGGGGTGGGCACGGCTCATTATCAGTATAATGTAAGCAGCGAAGTATTGCCTCATTTATTTATTTTTTTAGGTTCCAGTTCAGTTCTGAAGTTGCTTTGAGGGGCCCATATATTAGAAACCCCTATCAAATACCCCATTTTAGAAACTAGACCCCTCAAAGTATTCACAACAGCATTTAGAAAGTTTATGAACCCTTTAGGTGTTTCACAAAAATTTAGAGCAAAGTAGAGGTGAAATTTAAAAAAAAATGTTGTCAGAAAATCCTCTTTATACCATTTTTTTTATAACACAAAAGGATTTATCAGTGAAACACAAATTAATACGTATTGCCCAGATTCTGCAGTTTTTAGAAATATCCCACATGTGGCCCTAGTGCGGTAATGGACTGAAGCACCGGCCTCCGAAGCAAAAGAGGACCTAGAGGATTTTGAGGCCTCTTTTTTATTAGGCACCATGTCCGGTTTGAAGAGGTCTTGTGGTGCCAAAACATTGGGAACCCCCCAAAAGTGACCCCATTTTGAAACTAGACCCCTTGAGGAATTCATTGTAGTTTTCTTGGGGTGCATGCGGCTTTTTGATCAGTTTTTATTCTATTTTTAGGTGGCGTGGTGACTAAAAAACAGCAATTCTACTATTGTTTTTTTATTCTTTTTTTTTTACAGCGTTCACCGTGCGCTATAAATAAAATATTCACTTTATTCTGCGGGGCGATACGATTACAGCGATACCAGATGTTTATAGTTTTTTTTTATGTCTTATGGCGTTTGCACAATAAAATACGTTTTGTAAACAATCATTCACTTTTTGTGTTACCTTATTCTAAGAGCCATAACGTTTTTATTTTTCAATCAATCAAGCCGTGCGAGGACTTATTTTTTGCGTAACGAACTGTAGTTTCGATCAGTACCATTTTTAGGTACATGCGACTTTTTGATCTCTTTTTATTCCATTTTTTGAGAGGTGAAGTGACCAAAGAATTGTGATTGTGGTACGGTTTATTATTATTTTCTTTTACGGCGTTCATCGTGCGGGATAAATAACGAAATAGTTTTGTAGTTCAGGCCGTTACAGACGCGGCGATACCAATTATGTATAGTTTATGTGTTTGTTTATATATTTTTATTAATAATAAATGACTGATAAGGGAAAAGGGGGGATTTTTACTTTTATTACTTTTAAATCTTTTATTTTCTTATTTTTACACATCTTTTTTTAACTTTTTTTTTACTGTATTACTTTGTCCCACTAGGGGACTTGAGGGCAGGAGGCCCTGATCGCTATTCTAATACACTGCACTACATGCGTAGTGCAGTGTATTAGAACTGTCAGCTACTCACTGACAGCAAGCATAGTGGGTCCTGACGTTGTCAGGACCCACTAGGCTTCCGTCTATGGCATAGCCGGACGCCATTGTTTGGTGTCCGGTTGCCATAGTCACCATCGCCGGCCGCTATCGCGTAGCAGGCCGGCGATGGCAGCTTAACCCCTAAAAAGCCGCGATCTCTATAGAACGCGGCTTTTAAGGGGTTAATCAGCGGGGACACAGCGATCGGTCCCCGCTGTAGGAGCTGTGACAGCTGCTGAACAAGACAGCAGCTGTCACATCTCGTGTATGTGTCGGGAGGACGGCCGAAACGGCCGTTACTCCCGTGACGTACTATTACGTCATGGAGCGCGAACGATACAGCTGCCATGACGTAATAGTACGTCAAGGAGCGGGAAGGGGTTAAGGACTATAGGTTTAGAAAATATAGTTTGTAATTGGATTGAGAATTGGCTCAAGGACCGTATCCAGAGAGTTGTGGTCAATGATTCCTACTCTGAATGGTCCCCGGTAATAAGTGGTGTACCCCAGGGTTCAGTGTTGGGACCACTATTATTCAACTTATTTATTAATGATATAGAGGAAGGGATTAATAGAAATATTTCTATTTTTGCAGATGACACCAAGCTATGTAATATAGTTCAGACTATGGAAGATGTTCATGAATTACAGGCAGATTTAAACAAACTAAGTGTTTGGGCGTCCACTTGGCAGATGAAGTTTAATGTAGATAAATGTAAAGTTATGCATCTGGGTACCAACAACCTGCATGCATCATATGTCCTAGGGGGAGCTACACTGGCGGATTCACTTGTTGAGAAGGATCTGGGTGTACTTGTAAATCATAAACTCAATAACAGCATGCAGTGTCAATCAGCTGCTTCAAAGGCCAGCAGGATATTGTGGTGTATTAAAAGAGGCATGGACTCGCGGGACAGGGATGTAATATTACCACTTTACAAAGCATTAGTGAGGCCTCATCTAGAATATGCAGTCCAGTTCTGGGCTCCAGTTCATAGAAAGGATGCCCTGGAGTTGGAAAAAATACAAAGAAGAGCAACGAAGATAATTAGGGGCATGGAGAATTTAAGTTATGAGGAAAGATTGAAAGAATTAAACCTATTTAGCCTTGAAAAAAGACGACTAAGGGGGGACATGATTAACTTATATAAATATATTAATGGCACATACAAAAAATATGGTGAAATCCTGTTCCTTGTAAAACCCCCTCAAAAAACAAGGGGGCACTCCCTCCGTCTGGAGAAAAAAAGGTTCAAGCTTCAGGGGCGACAAGGCTTCTTTACAGTGAGAACTGTGAATCTATGGAATAGCCTACCGCAGGAGCTGGTCACAGCAGGGACAGTAGATGGCTTTAAAAAAGGCTTAGATAATTTCCTAGAACAAAAAAATATTAGCTCCTATGTGTAGAAATTTTTCCTTCCCTTTTCCCTTCCCTTGGTTGAACTTGATGGACATGTGTCTTTTTTCAGCCGTACTATGTAACTATGTAACTATGTAACTATGTAACTATGTGATGTCAGGGGATTCCACAGAGTCCCAGAGCAGAGCTTATGCTAGCACTCTGCCCGAGACTCCGCTCTGGGGAAGACCCTGACAAAACTGTCCATATATGGACAGCGATGTCAGGGAATTCCACAGAGTACCGGAGCAGAACCTATACTAGCGCTCTGCCAGGGACTCAGGCTCTGGGGAAGCCCCAGACATCGCGTGTCCATTCATGGACAGCGCTCTCAGGGGATTCCACAGAGTACCGGAGCAGAGCCGATACTAGCGGCTCTGTGTCTTGCGGGCCGCAGATAACAGCCTCAAGCAGGCGGGCCGAGTCCTTGAGACCCCTGCTCTATATCATTAATGAATAAGTTGAATAATAGTGGTCCCAGCGCGGAACCCTTGGGTACACCACTTATAACCGGGGACCATTCAGAGTAGGAACCATTGACCACAACTCTCTGGATACAATCCTTGAGCCAATTCTCAATCCAATTACAAACTATACTTTCTAAACCTATAGTCCTTAATTTACCCATTAGACGTCTATGAGGGACAGTGTCAAATGAGTTTGCAAAGTCCAAAAACACTATATCCACAGCGGCCCCTCTGTCTAGGCTTCTGCTCACCTCTTCATAAAAACAAATCAGGTTGGTATGACTGCTTCTGTCCTTCGTAAAACCGTGCTGGCTGTCACTTGTAATACTATTTTTTTGGCACATAATTCTGTATATAGTCCCTCAATAGCCCCTCAAACATTTTCCCCACAATGGATGTTAAGCTTACTGGTCTATAATTACCCGGGGAAGACCTAGAGCCCGTTTTGAAAATAGACACCACATTTGTCCTGCGCCAGTCCCTTGGCACTATACTGGTCACTAGAGAATCTCTAAATATTATGAAGAGGGGGACAGAAATAACTGAACTAAGCTCTTTAAGAACTCTAGAGTGTAACCCATCTGGTCCCAGGGCCTTGTTTCCATTTATTTCATTTAATTTACCTTGCACCATATCTACATTCATCCAATTCAGTATATCAACTGATATATTAACAGCACTGGCACCAGCTACATCAGCTGCTCTTTCTTCTGTTGTATATACAGTGCTGAAGAACCCATTTAGTAACTCTGCCTTCTCTTGATCAAACTCCCCATTACCACTATCTAGAGGTCCTACATATTCAGACCTTGGCTTTTTTGCATTTATATACTTGAAGAATTTTGGGGGCCACCTGCCTTTCATTTTTGTATTTTTGCTGATTTTATTACCTTTTTACAAATTTTATTAAGCTCTTTATAATTTACAAAGGCTACAGTTGTACCTTCAGATTTGTATTTTTCAAATGGCCCTTTTTTTGTCATGTATTGCCCTTTTTTACAGAAGGTGTAAGCCATGTGGGGTTTAATTTTAGTAGTTTATACTTACCTATAGGAATACATTTTGCACTATAATTACCCGAAGTAGATATGAAAATCTCCCATTTATTATTTGTACTATTATTTGACATTAGTTCTTCCCAGTCTATATCCTGAATTGCAGCCCTCATCCTGGGGAAATTGGCCTTCTTAAAATTAAGTGTCTTTGCCCTCCCAGCCTGTGTTTGTTTTTTACAGTATATGTAAAACATAACTATATTATGATGACTGTTACCGAGGTTTTCACGAACATTGACATTCCCAACAAGCTCTGCATTATTAGAAATTACCAGATCCAACAGAGCTTCACCTCTAGTCGGGTCTTCCACAAACTGGCCCGTAAAATTTTCCTGCAACAGGTTGAGGAAAATTCTCCCCTTTGCAGTTGAAGCCGAACCATGACACCAATTAATATCCCAGTAATTAAAATCTCCCATTATCACTACTGTACCCGCCTTTGCAGCCCGCTCCATCTGTTTATATAGCTGAACTTCCATCTCCTCAGTTATATTGGGGGGGTCTATAGATTACACCAAAATACATTTTTTCAGTGTTTACCTCCCTTTGTAATTCCACCCACAAGGTTTCATCCTCCTCACAATCTTCACCATCTAATGTCTCTTTCACACTCACCTTCATATCACTTCTCACATACAGACATACACCACCGCCTTTCCTATCCACCCTATCTTTCCGAAACAGTGTAAAACCCTGTAGATTTACAGCCCAGTCATGTGAAGAGTCTAGCCATGTTTCAGCAACACCCACTATATCTATATTTTCTTCCACTACCAAGGCCTCCAGCTCCCCCAATCTGCTTGCTAGACTTCTGCCATTTGTGAGCATACACTTTAATTTGCCTTTAAATGTTTCACTTTCAGTATCAGAAATGTGATTATTTGACATTATTTGGGCATTTTTATTTTCATTGCTGTTTTGTAACGAAAGGATCTCCTTATCTTGTTGCCTAGTCCTCTCCCCACAGTCTATTTCTCCCCCCACCAATATAGTCTGACCCCTCTCTAACCTAACTACCCCTTTATTTTCAACATTGGACTCCCTCCTCAGCCCTAGTTTAAATACCCTGCCACCCCAGCTAGAATTCTCTCCCACAGCACAGCGGACCCCCTTCCATTTAGGTGCAAATCATCTGCAGAATACAGTTTGTACCCCAATGAAAAGTCAGCCCAGTGCTCTAGGTACCCAAAGCCTTCTCCTCTACACCAAGACTTAAGCCATGCATTTAACTCCCTGAGCTCCCGCTGTCTTTCCTGTGATGCACATGGCACAGGCAGTATTCCTGAGAATACTACTTTGGAGGTCCTTCCCTTCAGCTCGTAGCCTAGTTCTTTCAAATTATTCTTAAGGCTCCTCCAACTACCATATATTCTGTCGTTGGTACCTACATGGACCACGACAGCTGGATCATCACCAGACCCTCCCAGTAATTTATCCACCCGTTCCACCACATGCCGAACCCTGGCACTAAGGAGACAGCAAATAATTCGGTTGAGGGGGTCTTGGCGAAAAATTATTCTCTCCGTCTTCCTGATTATAGAATCCCCTACAACTATCAATTGTCTTGCTTTACCTGCATTACCATTCCGCCGACTACTAGCTGGTCTGTTCTTCCGGCTGTTAGGGAGATCACTATCCACTAGGGCTGCCATTTCTGAGACCGACACCCTCGCATCATCACCCCAATTTTGCTTGGAATATCAAAAACAGGATTGGCCTTCCTTGTCTTGTGCCCCTTTTTACTGCCCCTAACTATATTATCCCAGCTACTTACCTGATCCTGCTGACCCATGTCTTCACCCTCCAGTTCTACCCCACTAACTGCTTGTTCCATCTGCAGCATGCTCCGCTCAAGTCTATTGTTTTTCTCGTGAAATGCTCGATAAGTTTGATGTGTCACATGACCCTCTTCCCATTGAAAAAACTAAAGTTGGATACAAAATGTCCGACTTCAAAATGGCCGCCATGGTCAACACCCAGCTTGAAAAGTTTCCCCCCTCCCATATACTAATGTGCCACAAACAGGAAGTTAATATCACTAACCATTCCCATTTTATTTCCGTGTATCCATATAAATGGCCCACCCTGTATTTTACAAAATGGGGTCACTTCTCAGGGTTTTACAATCTACTCTGGTACCTAAGGGAGCTCTGCAAATGTGACATGGGTCCCGTACACCAGTCCAGCAAAATCTGCCCTCTAAAAGCCAAATAGCGCTCCTTCCATTTTCAGCTCTGCCATGTGCCCAAACAGCAGTATAGGGCCACACATGGGGTATTGCCAAACTCGGGAGAAATTGAGTAACAAATTGTGTGTTGTTTTTTTCTCCTTTTACCCCTTGTGAAAAAAAAATTTGCCGCAAAACTACATATTTTTGGAAAAACACCATAATTTTTCATTTTCACTGCCTCTAATACAATTTATTAAACAACTGTGGGATCAAAATTCTCACTACACCCCTAGATGATTACCCTGAGGGGTTTAATTTCCAAAATGGAGTCACTTCTCAGGGTTCTCCACTGTACTGGTATCTCAGGGGCTCTGCAAATGCGGCATGGCGCCCAAAAAGCAATCAACTAAAATCGACATGCCAAGTAGCGCTCCTGCCATTTTGAGCTCTGCGGTGTGTCGAAACAGCAGTTTATGGCCACATATGGGGTATTGCCGTACTCGGGAGAAATTGCTTTACAATTGTTGGGGTCCTTTTTCTCCTTTATTCCTTGAAAAAATTACAAAAATTCAACATTTTAGTGGAAAGAATGTAGATTTTCATTTTCACTGCCTAATTCCAATAAATTCAGCAAAAACACAATGGGGTCAAAATGTTCACTATACTGCTAGATATATTCCATGAGGGGTGTAGTTTCCCAAATGGGCTCACTTTTGTGGGGTTTGCAATATTTTGGCCCCTCAGTGGCTTTGCAAATGTGCTATGGTGCCGCAAACCATTCCAGCAAAACTTGAGCTCCAAAAGTCAAATGGCACTCCGTCCTTTCTAAGCCCTGCTGTGTGTCCAAACAGCAGTTTATTACCACATATGGGGTCTTGCTGTGCTCAGAAGAGTTTGCTTTACAAATGTTGGGGTGCTATTTCCCCTTTATCCATTGTAAAAATGAAAAAATATGAGCTAAAACTACATTTTATTAGAAAAAAATTAGATTTTTAATTTCACTGCAGAATTCCCATAAATTCTGCAAAAAACGTGTGGGGTCAAAATGCTAACACCCCTAAAAATATTCTTTGAGGGGTGTAGTTTTCAAAAGGGGTCACTTTTCGGGGTTTCCGCTGTTTTGGTCCCTCCAGGGCATTGCAAACGCGACATGGCACTGAAAACTATCCCAGCAAAATCTGCTTTCCAAAATTGAAATGGTGCTCCTTCTCTTCTGAGCCCTGCTGTAGGTCCAAACAGCAGTTTATTACCACATATGGGGTATTGCCGTAATCGGGAGAAGATGCCTTAGAAATGTTGGGTGCTTTTTCTTATTTATTCCTTAATTCCTAAGTTGTTTCAGAAAAAAGTAGATTTTTATTTTTACAGACTAATTCCAATAAGTTTAGTAAAGAAACTGTGGGGTAAAAATGCTAACTATACCCTTAGATAAATGCCTTGAGGGTGTAGTTTCCAAAATAGGGTACTTTTGGGTGGTTTCCACTGTTTTGGCACCACAAGACCTCTTCAAACCTGACATGGTGCCTAAAATATATTCTAAAAAAATCCTCTAGGTGCTCCTTTGCTTCTGAGGCCTGTGTTTCGGTGCATTAGGACACTAGGGACACATGTGGGATATTTCTAAAAACTGCCCAATCTGGGCAATATATATTGAGTTGCATTTTTCTGGTAAAACTTTGTGTGTTAAAGAATTTTTTTTATTACCAATGTATTTTGGCAAAAAAAATGAAAATTGTTAATTTCCCCACTACATTGCTTTAATTCCTGTGAAACGCCTAAAGGGTTAAGAAAAACTTTCTGAATGCTGTTTTGAATGCTTTGAGGGATCTAGTTTTAAAAATGGGGTGATTTATGGGGACTTTCTAATATATAAGGCCATCTCGGCCACTTCAGAACTGAACTGAATTTTCTTGAAAATGAGGGAAATTGCTGCTAAAGTTCTAAGCCTTGTAACGTCCCAGAAAAATAAAGAGATGTTCAAAACATGATGTTAACTAGTAACTATTTGGTGTGGTATTACTATCTGTCTTACAAGCAAATACATTTAAATTTAGAAAAATGCTAATTTTTGTACATTTTCTCAGAATTTGGGTTTTTCCACAAATAAACACTAAATATATTGACCAAATTTTACCACTAACATAAAGTACATTGTTTCACAAGAAAAACTCACTTGGATGCATAAAAGCATTCCAGTGTTATTACAACATAAAGTGACACATGTCAGATTTGAAAAAAATTGTCTGTGTCCATAAGGCCAAAACAGGCTGTGTCCTTATAGGGTTAATATTATTGTTGTTATTATTATTATTATTATTATTATTAATTCATATACTGTAACTGTAATGATCCTAGCATCTGTGTGTCCATCACATGATCATTGACAGAATTTTATCTTTTGGAACTAAACAATGAAAGATCCTACTGAAAAACAACATTAGAGAGCTTGAAAACTGTCAGAAATTAATACAGAATGTATATTGGAAAAATGTATAGATTTTCATTGTACAAAAAAAATAACATTAATTTGCTGAAACCAAACAATCCCTTTAGCGTACAATTGTCAAATCCCAGGCATGGACATTTTCCCATATTTTATCTTTTTTGTTGACCCCCACTCCTATGTCTCAGCTTACCAGTTTGTCTCTAAAGCTTGCAGATTTTTATAGAACAACACTAGTGGATTTTGAAATTCAGGTAAATTAAGACCCAATGTACTCGAATTCCTCTTTATGATAGTCTCTATCTTGTTGCTGTAGCAGTTGTACGTACTAACAAAGGAAATTTTGTGTGCTAATTTTTCCTTAGTTCTCTACTTTAAGGTATCCTTTCTTAGGGTATCTGTAAAGGATCTGCCAGACACAGCTTCTGTGTCGACGCCCGTGGTTAATCAGTCTGCATCTGCTCCTAGGTCTGATAGAGTGACTCGATCTGCTACCACTCAGGCTGGTAGGCTGAGGAGTGGCAGAACCTATTACAGCCTGGCCAGATGGAGCTAGCTCCCGCCCTCGGTCTATTTATACCTTCATTTGCTGCTCTTCCTTTGCATGGTTTCCAGGCTCTGCTGTTCCTGCTAGTACTACTGACCTCTGCTTCAAATTGACCCTGGCTTTACTGACTACGCTCCTGCTCTGCGTTTGGTACCTCGTACACTCCTGGTTTAACTGCCCCATTTCCCTTAGCTTCTGTGTACCCTTGTCTGTTTGTCTGTCGTGCACGTATTGAGCGTAGGGACCGTCGCCCAGTTGTACGCCGTCGCCTAGGACGGTGTGGGCAAGACGGTTACCATGGGACTGAGGGACACTGGTGGCGAAATGACTCTTGTCCACCCAGAGCTTGTTTCTTCAGAAGACATTATCCCAGGAAAAACTCTAACTGTTTCTGGAGTTGGTGGTCTGAACCCGGCCTTACCCATGGCACGAGTTTACCTGGATTGGGGGGCGGGAAGAGGGATGATGGATAAAATCCCCACTAATGTGTTACTAGGAACCGATCTGGGACGTTTAGTCTCCAGATATATTTCTTCAGACCTTGAGGAGGACTCTAGCGTACTTGCTGCCCCATGTGTGTCACTGCAGGTAGTATATGATAATAATTAAACTGTCGATACTATGGAATGTGATGACCCTGTGTCCAGCAATGTTATAGAATTACATAATGTTACTGTGCTTAGTGATAACCTATACTCATCTAACAATGCATTGGATATAGACTGTATAACTAGCAATGATGTAGGATGTGGTGATTGTATAGCGTCAGATAATGATTTGTGTGTAGATTTAGTAGTGGGAAATGTCATAAACATGCATGAAATCCCTGTCACATCCACACACACACACCAGTTCACCAAGACGGGGAGAATGTTGTGTCCATATCTCCTGTAACACGCAGTCAGGGTGCCTGTAACACAAACCTGTGTCTGGGTTCTGGGCCCCCTACTGTGTCTGCTACAGAGGAAGCAGGGACAGCTGACAGCCCGCAGACAGCGGCAGAAGTCAGTCAGAATGTGTTGTCATCAGCCAGTACAGACGCAGAATGTCACTTGTTTCAGACAGCTCTACGCACTGACGATGGTCTGCAGAAGCTGCGACAGTTAGCTGATCGTACCCCAGAGGAGGGGGACACTGAAAAAATAACCTGGGACCAGGGGAGGCTTTATAGACAAAGTATTTCCACTGACCCCCAGATGGATGTATTAAAAGACAGGCAACTAGTGGTGCCACGTCAGTTCAGGGAACAACTCCTGCGGGTGGCTCATGAGATACCACTAGCTGGTCACCTAGGGATAAGTAAGACTAAGAGTCGTTTAAAACACAACTTTTACTGGCCTGGCCTTGGGAATGATGTGACAGATTAGTGCCGTTCCTGTATTGTGTGCCAAAGGATGAGGAAGTCGGGACCTGTGCACCGGGCCCCCCTCATTCCTTTGCCAATAATTGATGAGCCTTTTCGACGGATCGCTGTGGATCTGGTAGGGCCCTTGGCCATACCCAGCAGTTCTGGAAATCGCTTTATCCTGATGGTAGTGGATTATGCCACACGTTACCCAGAAGCCATAGCATTATCCTCCATCAGGGCTGATAAGGTAGCAGACGCCCTCCTGAGCATATTTTCCCGTGTAGGGATCAGGGGACCCAGTTTATGTCAAATTTGATGCAGTGCCTCTGTAAGAAAATACAGGTGCAACACCTGGTGGCCAGCCCTTACCATCCTCAGACTAATGGTCTGTGTGAAAGGATTAACGGGACCCTCAAGCAGATGCTACGAATGCTTGTGGAGTCCCAAGGGCGAGACTGGGAGCGTTATCTCCCGCAACTGCTATTTGCTTACAGAGAGGTACCGCAGGCATCAACCGGTTTGTCACCCTTTGAGCTCCTGTATGGCAGGAGGGTACGGGGACCCCTAGATCTCATGAAAGAAGCATGGGAGGGAGAAATGGTTACACCCGAGGTCTCTGTGATTGATTATGTCCTGAAATTCAGAGAGAGGATGCAGGAACTGACAGGCCTAGTACATGAGAACATATCCCATTCATCAACGCCTCAACGATGTGGACTATGTAGTCACAATCGATCATGTTCGCAAGAAACACAAAGTTTTTCATGTGAATATGATCAAGGCGCATTATGACCGGGATATGTGCGCTCTGCCAGTCTGCAGTTTGCCAGAGGAGGGAGAAAGTGAAACACTGCTGGATTTAGTGGCGTCAGCAAAGGAGATAGGATCCATTGAGGATGCTGTAGTTAATTCACAGCTGTCTGAGGGTCAGAAGTCCCAGCTGCAGGAGGTACTTAACCCCTTCCTTGCCACTTTTACAGGGAGACCTGGGAGAACTCCGCTAGCAACTCACCATGTAGATACGGGGGATCACCAACCTGTTAGGAAAGCAGCTTATAGAGTTTCCCTAGAAGTGAGGGCTGACATGAAGAAAGAAATAGAGGAAATGTTAGGGCTGGGCGTGATCCAGGAGTCTCAAAGTGCCTGGGCATCACCTGTAGTGCTTGTCCCCAAAAAGGACAAGACAACACGATTTTGCATGGACTACAGGAAGTTGAATACCATCACTGTATTTGATGCATATCAGATGCCCCGCATAGATGAGCTTTTGGATCAGCTAGCCAGTGCCCGGTACCTAACAATCATGGATTTAAGTCGGGGGTATTGGCAAATCCCTATGTCCGTGGAAGCGCAGGAGAGGTCCGCCTTCATCACCCCCTTTGGACTCTATGAGTCCAAGGTAATGCTCTTTGGTATGAAAAATGCTCCTGCCACCTTCCAGCGCTTGGTGAACAAGCTGTTAGAGAAGTTTGAAAGGTTTGCTGTCGCTTACATGGATGACATTGCTGTGTTCAGTCAGACCTGGGAGCATCACCTGACTAGTTCCGTAGCAAAACCTTTGACAGACCTTACAAAAAAGAAGCAGCCTCCAATAGTTAATTGGACTGCCGACTGCGAGAGTTCTCTGTCTGCTTTAAAAGCTGCCCTTGCTAGCTCCCCAGTCTTGCAAAGCCCGGATTTTACTCAAAAGTTTGTGGTGCAGACTGACGCCAGTGCCTATGGACTAGGCGCAGTGCTCAGCCAGGTAAATACAGAAGGGCATGAACATCCAATAATGTATTTGAGCAGAAAGCTTTTACTGAGGGAGGTGGCCTATGCCACTCTAGAGAAGGAATGTTTGGCCATTGTATGGGCCTTGCAGAAATTACAGGCATTCCTCTATGGGCGCAGATTTACAGTAGTGACTGACCACAACCCACTTAGTTGGTTACACAGGGTGGCAGGTGATAACGGGAAGCTGCTGAGATGGAGTTTAGCCTTGCAACAATATGATTTCACTATCCAGCAGTGAGCATGGAAACACAGATGGGTTATCACGCCAGGGGGAAGCTGCGGAGATTGGCTTGGGATATTGATGGCTATATCAATGATCCCATGCCATGTCTTAAGGGGGGAGGTGTGGTGTTATAGGTAATATCATCAAAGTAAGGTTATTAGGAGGTCAGTTCATAACTCCTTCTGACACAGAAGATACATCTGATTTACAGAAGAAATGCAGATCTTTGGTCATCAAAGGATGTCCACTGTCTGACAAATGTTTAATTGGCCCTTTCCTCACCAAGGTGCGAGATGTGCTGATTAAGAATTTGTCACCAGGGCTTGTATCTAACCTTAGATAGCATTCTCACCTAGGGCTGGAGGTAATTGCCCACACATCCTGACCAAACATCTAAAGCTATGCAAATGGGTGCCTGTGGTGTGTCTGCCATGTGGACAAGGTAAGCATAGGCCATTGTTACATGTTTCAAAGAAAATATGATACATCAAGTCAAACCCCATCATAATTGATATTTGTAGGGACCCACATAGCTAGTTATGATCAGGGGAAATAGCCCTCACATATATGTCAAATTCACATCCATACGCCCAGAGGAAGTACCTGAAATTGGCTATTGGCTAAAAACATGGGCCTATTATAGTGGTGTTTGATATTTCCTGGTTGGTAAATGTCTGCACAGGTGAATGCAGGTAATATTATATTTCTAGGGGATTCCTGCAAGGACCCATGACCACTTTTATGTTTCTCTATAGAAATACAACTGTGTAATGGGAGGAGTACGCTTCATTATCATATGAACAGCCTCCTCTCAGTGACGTCACCAGTCAGTGAACTGGAGGGAAAAACTAAGTTTAAAATGCCAGGAGAAGTGAGGGTCA